>NC_081841.1:91097058-91472058 GCF_963259705.1 Myotis daubentonii
GTCATGTTTTCTTATCCATTCAGTCACCCTATGTCTTTTGATTGGAATATTTAATCCATTTACCTTTAAGGTTATTATTTATAGGTATTAATTTATTGCCATGTTTATTTTCTTTATGCCTATGATCCGCTCTCCTTTTCTTCTTCTTAAAGAAGTCCCTTTAACATTTCTTCCATACTGGTTTGGTGATAATGAGCTCCTTTAACCTTTTTTTTGTCTGGAAAGCTTTTTATACACCTTCAATTTTAATGATAGCCTTGCTGGATACAGTAGTCTTGGATTCAGACCCTTGCTTTTCATTACTGTGAATACCTCATGCCATTCCCTTCTGGCTTGATGTGTTTCTATTGAGAAGTCAATTGTCATTCTAATGGAAACTCTTTTAAAATATACCCATATTTTTATTGATTTCAGAGAGGAAGGGAGAGGGAGAGAAAGATAGAAACATCAGTGATGAGAGAGAATCATTGATTGGCTGCCTCCTGCATACCCCACACTGGGGATTGAGCCTACAACCCAACCATGTGCCCGGACCAGGAACTGAACTGTGACCTCCTGGTTTATAGGTTGACAATCAACCACTGAACCACACAGTACGGGCAGAAACTCTTTTTTATTTTTTTTTTATTTTAGAATTCATGTTGTATTCTTTTTTTTTAAATTAAATCTTTATTGTTCAGATTATTACATTTGTTCCTCTTTTTTTTCCCCCCATAACTCCCCTCCTCCCAGTTCCCGCCCTACCCTCCTCCCTCACTCCCCACCCACTGTCCTCATCCATAGGTGCACGATTTTTGTCCAGTCTCTTCCCACATCTCCCACACCCCTTTCCCCCCCAAGAATAGTCAGTCCATTCCCTTTCTATGTCCCTGATTCTATTATAATCACCAGTTCATTCTGTTCATCAGATTATTTATTCACTTGATTCTTAGATTCACTTGTTGATAGATGCATATTTGTTGTTCATAATTTGTATATTTACCTTTTTCTTCCTCTTCTTCTTCTTAAAGGATACCTTTCAGCATTTCATATAATACTGGTTTGGTGGTGATGAACTCCTTTAGCTTTTCCTTATCTGTGAAGCTCTTTATCTGACCTTCAATTCTGAATGATAGCTTTGCTGGATAAAGTAATCTTGGTTGTAGGTTCTTGGTATTCATCACTTTGAATATTTCTTGCCATTCCCTTCTGGCCTGCAAAGTTTCTGTTGAGAAATCAGCTGACAGTCGTATGGGTATTCCCTTGTAGGTAACTGAGTTTCTTTCTCTTGCTGTTTTTAAGATTCTTTCTTTATCTTTTGCTCTTGGCATTTTAATTATGATGTGTCTTGGTGTGGTCCTCTTTGGATTCCTTTTGTTTGGGGTTCTCCGCGCTTCTTGGACCTGTAAGTCCATTTCTTTCACCAGGTGGGGGAAATTTTCTGTCATTATTTCTTCAAATAGGTTTTCAATATCTTGCTCTCTCTCATCTTCTGGCACCCCTATAATTCTGATGTTGGTACGCTTGAAGCTGTCCCAGAGGCTCCTTACACTATCCTCGCATTGTTGGATTCTTTTTTCTTTTTTTTTTCTTTTTGTTTTTTTAATTAAATCTTTATTGTTCAGATTATTACATTTGTTCCTCTTTTTTTCCCCCCCATAACTCCCCTCCTCCCAGTTCCCGCCCCACCCTCCGCCCTCACTCCCCACCCACTGTCCTCATCCATAGGTGCACGATTTTTGTCCAGTCTCTTTCCGCATCTCCCACACCCCTTTCCCCCCCAAGAATAGTCAGTCCATTCCCTTTCTATGTCCCTCATTCTATTATGATCACCAGATTATTTATTCACTTGATTCTTAGATTCACTTATTGATAGATGCATGTTTGTTGTTCATAATTTGTATCTTTACCTTTTTCTTCCTCTTCCTCTTCTTAAAGGATACCTTTCAGCATTTCGTATAATCCTGGTTTGGTGGTGATGAACTCCTTTAGCTTTTCCTTATCTGTGAAGCTCTTTATCTGACCTTCAATTCTGAATGATAGCTTTGCTGGATAAAGTAATCTTGGTTGTAGGTTCTTGGTATTCATCACTTTGAATATTTCTTGCCACTCCCTTCTGCCCTGCAAAGTTTCTGTTGAGAAATCAGCTGACAGTCGTATGGGTATTCCCTTGTAGGTAACTGAGTTTCTTTCTCTTGCTGTTTTTAAGATTCTCTCTTTATCTTTTGCTCTTGGCATTTTAATTATGATGTGTCTTGGTGTGGTCCTCTTTGGATTCCTTTTGTTTGGGGTTCTCCGCGCTTCTTGGACCTGTAAGTCCATTTCTTTCACCAGGTGGGGGAAGTTTTCTGTCATTATTTCTTCAAATAGGTTTTCAATATCTTGCTCTCTCTCATCTTCTGGCACCCCTATAATTCTGATGTTGGTACGCTTGAAGCTGTCCCAGAGGCTCCTTACACTATCCTCGCATTTTTGGATTCTTTTTTCATTTTGCTTTTCCGGTTGGATGTTTTTTGCTTCCTCGCATTTCAAATCATTGACTTGATTCTTGCGCTCCTCTGGTCTGCTGTCGGGCGTCTGTATAATATTCGTTATTTCAGTCCGTGTATGCTTAATTTCTAGTTGGTTCCCCAATATAAGATCGAGGGTCTTATTAGTTTTCGTGTAGATCTCATTAAGTTTATCGGCAGCTTCTAAACAGTTCTTGAGAGACCTTAAAAGTGTGGTTCTGAACTCTATATCTTCCTTTGACAATTTTGTCCTGTTTCTTTGTCTCCGCATTTTGTTATGCTTCCTTGGTGCACTCCCTAGTGGTCTTTGTTCGCAGTCTTATAGTTAAATCTTGATTGTTGTAGCTAATTCCAGGGAGGGTTTGACCTCCAGGCCAAGTGGCTATGAGAATCAGCTGTGTCAGCAGTGAGAGAACTTCTGTCCTTTAGGGAGGTGCTAATCTGGCCTTTGCCTGAGGCTATCCGGCAAATGCCTCTGTGCAGGGCTTGGGCTGGGCGGGTCGCACAGGATCAACAGGGTGGGCTGGAGAGAGCAGTTATGGCGGCTCTCAGTCCTGTCCCCAGGGGCTCTGCCTCTCTGAGTCCCAGCACCTGCTGCAAAGCTCGGAGAGAAAGCTGCACTCGCTCTGACCGAAGCCAGACAGTCCCGCTTCTCCCGTTTGAGTCTGGGTCCCTAAAGACTTGCCCGGATCTGGTGCTCAGAGTCTGCGACTCCCTCCCGATTGAAAACAACAACCGCACCCTCCGCCGCCAGCCCGCTCCTCTCAGCGCACTCCGCACCTCAGAATTTGACTTCAGCACAGCACCTCCTAGTGTCCGTGTGCGTTTCTCTTTCCTCCTAGTTGTAGGACTTCCACTCAGCCAGTGTTCCTGTGGTTCTGGGTGATGTCCCTTCCGTTTTTTGGTTTCACTTTTGAAGTAGTTGTTCAAAGCAGCAAACTCCGGCGTTAACCTATGCTGCCATCTTGGTTCTCCTCCTTTGGATTCTTTTTTCCCAGAAACTCTTTTGTAAGTAATTTTCTGCCTCTCACTCATTGCCTTTAAGATTCTTAGTTGTTCGCCCTAACTGGTTTGGCTCAGTGGATAGAGCGTCGGCCTGCGGACTGAAGGGTCCCAGGTTCGATTCCGGTTGAGGGCATGTACCTTGGTTGCAGGCACATCCCCAGTGGGGGGTGTGCAGGAGGCAGTTGATCGTTGTTTCTCTCTCATCAATGTTTCTGACTCTCTATCCCTCTCCCTTCCTCTCTGCAAAAATAAAATAAAATATATTTAAAAAAATAAAAAGATTCTTAGTTGTTCATGTTTGCCATATGTGTCTAGGTGTGGATCTGTTTGAGTTCATCTTATATGGGACTCTGTGCCACCTGAACTTGTGTGAGTTTTCCTTTACCAGGCTGGGGACGTTTTCTATCATTATTTCTTTAAACAGGTTTTCTGTTCCTTGCTCACATTCTTCTCCTTCTGGAATTCCTATGATGCAGATGTTGTTACGTGTCATGTTGTCCCAGAGCTTCCTTAAGTTACCCTTGGGCTTTTAAATTATTTTCTCTATTTGCTGCTCTAATTAGGCCTTTCTTTCTTTCTTCCTTTCTTTCTTTCTTTCTTTTTTTAAATATTTTTATTGGTTTCAGAGAGGAAGAGAGAGAAACATCAATGATGAGAGAGAATCATGGATTGGCTGCCTCCTGCATGCCCCACACTGGGGATTGAGCCTGCAACCCGAGCATGTGCCCTTGACTGGAATCGAACCCAGGGCCCTTCAGTCCACAGGCTGGCGTTCTATCCACTGAGCAAAACCAGCTAGGACTGGGTTTTTATTTCTACCTGGTATTCCAAATTGCTGATTTGATCGTATGCTTTATTCAGTCTACTTTTAATTCCTTCCCATGTGTTCTTTATGTCAGAGATATTCTTATTCTTCATTTCTATCTGGTTCTTGTTTATGGTTTCTTTTCCTTTTTCATGCTGTTGTAATTTTCACTAAATTCCTTAAACATCTTTATATTCATTACTTTGAACTCTATGTCTGAGAGGTTTTGTGCCTCTATTTCATTTAGTTCTTTCTCTGGAGACGCCTCCTTTTCTTTCATTTGTGGGTTATTTCTTCATCTCCCCAATTTAGCTGTCTCTTTGTATTTTTTTCTATGTATTAGATAGAATTGTTATGTCTCCTAGTTTTTGTGGGATGGCCTTATGGAGAAAGTGTTTTGAGGGGTCCATTGGTGCAGTTTCTGATATCCTGAGCTGGATGCTATAGGATTGCACCTTCTGTGCATTATTTGTACTTTCCTGTTGTAATTGGTACTTTATTAGTAATGTCCCGTTCGTGGGAGGGATCTCCCCTCTGACTTGTTTACAGTGAGGTTCAACCCCAGGGTCATTGAGCCAGCTGCTATACCTGTGCTGACAGAACAGAACAAGACACAACAGGATTGAACCAAATATACCGTGGGTATAGACAAGATTATATTACAAGGATGGTCACTGCTGCAGGAAGAAATTGGAAATGGTCTAAATGTTTAACAAAAAGAGAATGACTAAGTGAATTATTGAGCTGCTTATAAAATATGATAAAAAATTTCTAGTGAAAGAAGCACCTAGAATAGGGTCTGAAATATTGTAAGCACTCAGTAAAATATTTGTTCAATCATACATGAATGGATTACTTTTATAACCAGAAAAAATGATTTAAATATCTGCCAGAAAATGAAGGGTAACATTTAACAAAAACAACAACAACCAAAAAGAAAAACAAACAAACAAAAAGGGTTAATACCCTGGAAAAGCATTTTACAAGGGGAAAAGAAGAAATAATTATCTCCCCCCCAACCCCCCAAAAAAGACTCCAAAAACTTGATCTTGAAAATAGGCCAGTGGAAGACCTCTTTTCCAGGATATTTTAGATGAAAACAATATCCAGTAGTGGGGTGCTTTCCTCTAAAATGAGGTTCTATTCACTTAATAGTTCTTGAGCACTGTTTTTGTGGCTAAAATTTTTGCTGAGATGTTGGTTTGAGGAACTTTTCTAATTTAAAGGAATTTTGTTCGTTTACTCTTTTGTTAGGTGAAGAGTTGGAAATATTTCTACCTCATTAAATACCACAGTTCCATAGACTCAGACAGAGCACCTGCCACACAAGCCTGATTCCTACTTTTGTTCTCTAAAGACTGGCAGCTGTGGGCATTCTTGAAAGTGTTTGTCTGGTACATTTGAGCTCATTTTTAAAAACTGGCTTTTTGCCAATCTGCACTTCAGCTTCTTATACTTAAACCAGAGGCCTGGTGCATGGATTCATGCACTGGTGGGGTCCCTGGGCCTGGCCTTCGGGGATCGGCCAAAACCAGCAGTTCTACATCCCCCGAGGGATGTAGTAGTGCATGAAGTGGCAGGCAGCTGGCGAGGAGCCTGAGCCCGGGCTGGGCACCGTGCCACTCCCGCTCATCCCAGCCCCGCTGCGCCAGCTCGGTAGGCTCGATGCCACTCGCTGCAGTCTCCATGCGCCCATCCTAGGGCGATATCGGCTGCCCATGACTGAGAAGTGGCTTCAGGCTCATGCCCAGGCAGTCCCGATCCCGGTCCTGGTCCAGATGGGTGAGGGGTGCTCAGGGGGAGTGTCTGTGGGAGAGGCTCATGCCTCTGCAGCTGTGCTTGCCAGCCATGAACCTGGCGTCTGATACCCATTGGTCAGCTGAGCGATGCTCTCGCTGTGGGAGTGCACTGACCACCATTGAGCTTCTGCCCCCTGGTGGTCAGTGCGCATCATAGCTACAGGTCGAACGGTTGAGCGGTCGAGCGGTTAGAGTGTTGCTTAGGCATATATATATATATATATATATATATATATATATATATATATCAACCAAACCACATATAGGAGAGAGAGAGATAGAGCAAGAGAAAGGAAGGAGTGGTGCAGAGAGAGAGAAGGGGAATGGTGGGAAGAGGTACAGAAAGAAAACCAACAAAAAGATATGGGTTGGAAGCCATACTCTGAGCCATGGGCTACACTTGATAAGTGGAAATCAGGAGTCCACCTGTAATAGGAGTATTTCAAAAGTAAGATCAGGACAGAGCCACCAGGTCCAGTCAGCCCTTGGGATGTGTGGTTGTGCTTCACTGTGTGGGAAGACCGAGCTTCAGGAGTTGAAGGGAAGCATTATACTTTTGGAAAATAATAATTTTAGGATAAAAGTATTATAACAAGAAGACATGATAGTGCTTACAAAGCATTAAAATGTCTCAATTGTGCAAATTTAACAAAACATGTACTCTCGTGAACACATTGTTAGGACTTATCCTAGGGACTTTACCAGATAGGGACCTTGAAACTTATGCGTCATTATCTTCGAGATAACCCCACTCTGACCATGCCTACCCCTAGCATTTTTCTGCAGATTAAATCAAACTACAGTTAAAGGCAGCCAGTGGGATGAGTAGAAGGCAGAAACTATAGAAAGGTCACAGTGGGGACTCATCACACACATTCCTATTCCTTTTGTGAATGTTGAGCTCTCGAGCTGGGAGATGACCTAGGACATGTTAGGTCTTCTGGAGAATACATAAAGGAGTTTTGGGCTGAAGATCAGGCCTTCATATGTGAACATTCTCACAAACTGGGAACCCAGTGGAGAAGAGAATGTGACTTAGGAGGGCAGAGGAGTTACTTGGACGGGAGAGAGCTGGAAGATAGTGCTTTGCCCAGCCACCTAAGTTTGGGATCTGCAAGGACTACTGTCAACGAGGCACTCATTGCTAGCTTTACAATTCCTTCCAGCTGAAAAATGGGGAACTTGTACCATGTTTCTCAGTAGAGAGGATTACACACATGAAGAAAAAAAAAAGCCAAGTTGCCTTTTGGATGGTCTAATGAACCTTAAGTGCTGGGGCAAGCTACATGATTAGGAGTGAGTGGTTGATGGAGGGCTGGTAGAGGACACTCGTGCTGCTCCGGAAACCCCCAGGTGGGAACAACAGAAACAGTGAGAGCATTAAGTGGGTACTGTCCCTGGATGGGTAAAGGGGAGAGGCAGGGAGAACCCTTGAATGAACTATAAGATCAAACCATTTAGGTAAATTAAACATACAGAGTTACCAAATAATGCATATTGTATAAGAATAGACAGTAACAAAAGGAGACATTACATTAAATACATTAGAAGGGCCCGACCGGCGTGGTTCAGTGTTTGAACACTGACCTATGAACCAGGAGGTCACAGTTTGATTCCAGGTCAGGGCACATATGTGGGTTGTGGGCTCGATCCCCAGTAGGGGGTGTACAGGAAGCAGCCGATCAATGGTTCTCATAATTGATCTCTCTCTCTCTCTCTCTCTTTTCTTCTCTGAAATTAAAAAAAGAAATCTATTAAATACATTAGAAGGGCTGCATATGAGAGAACGTTGGTTAGGACCAAGAATGAGGGTTGAGCCGAAACCGGTTTGGCTCAGTGGATAGAGCGTCGGCCTGCGGACTAAAAGGTCCCAGGTTCGATTCCGGTCAAGGGCATGTACCTGGGTTGCGGGCACATCCCTGGTGTGGGATGTGCAGGAGGCGACTGATCGATGGTTCTCTTTCATCGATGTTTCTGACTCTCTATCTCTCCCCTTTCCTCTCTGTAAAAAAATCAATAAAATATATTTAAAAAAAAAAAAGAATGAGGGTTGAAAGGGAACACGCTATTCACTGACTCAGTGCATAATAAACGATCAAACAAGCAAAAACCCCAACAGCAATGGGAGAATGTCAACTTTTTGTAAAGTGGGAAATTCCCAGTAATAACACTGGCTGGGATCTGCATAAAGCAGTTTCAGACTCCCAACGTTGTGGACTTTAGAAACAAGGGCTGCCCATGTATGAGAATAGAAAGGATGGGTTTAAAAATGGCTTCATAGTTTTTTTGGGAAAAGATACATGTTTTTGTTTTCTTTAAAAATGCAAACAACATAGATTATTAAATGAATCTAATCCATGTAATGTACTTAAAAGAATGCCTGACACATAACAAGCCCTCAATAACTGTAACAAAAAATAACGAGAAATCCTACACCCAGAGATAACCACACTTATGATTTTGGTAAATGTGCTTTTTAGGAAATATATCAATTTACTTTTTCAATTGTATATACATGAGATCAAATGAAAGTACAAATAATGTTCTGAAATCTGCTTTCTTCATTCAACATGATACTGTAAAGACCGGTTCATTTCTAGGAATATAAACATCTCACTCTTTCTAAAGTCTAGAATGTATTCCATTGTATAGATGTATAGACATACCTCATCTTATTACACTTCCCTTTGTTGTACTGCACAAGGTTGTGTTTTTCACAAATTGAAGGTAAGACCCTCTGCCAGCAAGAGGATTATGACTTGCTTTATTGCAATACCTGCTTTATTGTAATGGTCTGGAACCAACCCCACGGTATCCCTGAGCTGTGCCTTACTTAAATGTGTCCCCAACTGCTGGACATTGAAGCTGTTTCCAATTTTTATTATATATAACATTGCTGGAGCACCCACAAATAACTGTAGTTTCATACCTCTTTGAATCTCCCCTTATGCTAAGTTATTGAAAGTGGAATTGTGGGGTCAAAGAGTATGCACATTGGATATTTTGATACTGCCAAGCTGTCCTATAGAAAAGTATTTGGTGTCTGTGCCCCATCAAAGGTATAATAGTGTTATGTTATCTCTCAACAAAGCTGGGTGTGGTTCTTTTCAGTCTTTGCACACTTGCTGGGTGAAAAATGGCTTATTGTCAGTTATATTTACTTTTTAAAAATTAGTATGATGGCTAATTTTATGTGTCAACTTGGCTAGTCTGTGGTGCCCAACTTTTGGTCAAGCAGGGGTCTAGATGCTGCTGTGAAGATATTTTTTAGATGAGAGTAACATTTAAATAAGTATATTTTGAGTAAAACAGATTACCTTCCATAATGTGGGTGGGCCTCATCCAATTAGTTGAAAAAGGCCTTAAGAGAAAAGACTGAGGTCAGCTTTCCCTGAGTCTCCAGCTTGCTCACCTCCTCTGCATGTTTTGGACTTGCCTGCCCCCACAACACATGATCTAATTCCTTAAAATAAAGCCCAATCTTTATATACACATACAACCTGATGGTTTTGTTTCCTAGAAGAAACCTGACTAATATAATTTGTCAGATTGCCCAGCTCAAATGTTTATTGGCCATCTGTATTTCTTTTCTTTTCTCTCCTTTTCTTTTTCTTTCTTTCTTTTCTTCCTAAAAATTATCTCCTTACCCTGTGCCTGAGTCTTTTCTTAGCCCTTCTGCTCATGCCTGACATGCAATAATGTGACCTGGGGACTTCCAAAGTGAGGAAGTCTGGTTTATACTCCCCAATTTTTTGATTAGGTTATGGGAATAAATAGACTGAATAAAGCCAAATAAATAAATAAATAAATAAATAAAGCCTAGTAATTGAGAATGCTGCTTAGCTAAGGGAACTTATTTTAAAGACCAGTTCCTCCTTCATTTATCAGTTTACAGCGGAATACAGAATTTCCTGTTGTTTCGTTTTTCCTCTCCCAGCAGTTGATGTTATCATGGCCATCTAGGAGAACAATTTCCTACAGTGATGGAAGTTTGTGATGTCATTGGGATTACAAAAGCTGGCAAGGACATTTGCTATCAGCACTTATTACCAAAAATTACAAAGGAAATTAATGTTAAGCTTTCTGGGAAAGCTGTTCAATGAAACTTAAAATTTTTCTTATTATACAAAGAAAGTCTATCCTCTGTCTACCAGGGAGAGAACAACCTACAACTTCAAGGTATAATTAATGAGGGCTGCTGGAAGAGATAGAGGGTCCTATTTTGGCGAGCTAAGTATCTGTGCCAATATGGTAATTATCTTATTCTGGAAAGATTGGTGACTGTAATACTGTTGTAATTAACCTAGTTATTAATACCTGGAAAGGAGCAAAGGGAGAAGCCAGCCGTTATAGGCCTGTCATTTGGATAGCTTTACTAGGGACCTGCAACTTTACACCCCCCAGGGTCCAATGAAGGGGAGATAGACACGTGCCCAGGAAAGCTGGCGTGACATAGGAAGGTGCTTGTTGTTAGTAACACTTAAGAACAAAGGTCTTTGACTAAAATGGGTGTGGTCACTGCAAGGGCACGAAATTTGGGATATTTAATCCCCTGAACAAAGGAGTTCTCTCTCTGGTGCTCTTGTGCTGTTACTGCTCTTGGTACTATTGTATCTTAGAGTGCGCTCTCCTGAATTTGCCCAAATGGCCCATAGCCATGTGAACCCCACACACAACGGACTAATGCACTGCAGCCTAATGCTGAACTGGACTTGGCTCCTCTACTGAAACCCCAGTTACACTTCTTCCAGGACTGGATTAAGGGAAATAGGACTTTGGAAACCCAGAAGTTTAATTCCACACACACACAAAAAATCACTTTTCCATGTGAGTCTCAGAAAATTTTTTTCTTGAGATCTTGTAAGGACACCACCCCCAGCAGTACCCAGTGGGGAAGGGGACAACCTACTTCATCCAGTAACAATTGGACTATCTTTCAAGCAAGCAGACCTGCCCTGAAGAAGCTATGAAATTTCCTACTTTCTATATCTAGGTCAGATCTCCTAAGCAGGATTTATTGGCCCCCACCCATTAGAATGAAGCAGAATGTATTAGTGTTTGGTGGATGCTAACAAATACCACAAGCTGGGTGTCTTAAAACAACAGAAATTTATTTTCTCACAGTTCTGGAGGCCAGAAGTCCAAAATCAAGAAGTCACCAGTGTTGGATTGGAAATCACATCCTAACTACGTTGAGTTACTGCAAATAAAAGCAATACTGTTTCCAGATGGAGGGGAGCCATGCAGCTGGGCAGACTCAACACCAGATAAGGACTACAGGGGAAAGATGGTGAGTTCCATTTAGACATGCTGAGATATGAGATAGCTGTTGAGATATCAAGTGGTGATGCCCCCTGTCCATTAAATTTGGCAGCAGGTTTATAATTTTTAACTTCAACAAAAATACTTTTAGTGGAATGTGGGGCAGAAGGATTATTGAGGGAATTGAAGATTGAATGGGAATTGAGGAAAGTTGTGATGGTGAAGGCAGAAGCCAAAGAGAATTAACCCAGTGACTCTAAATGACACACTAGATCAGATGGATTTAATTAACATTTACAGAACATTTCACCCCAAAGCTGCAGAATGTACATTCTTCTCAAGTGCACTTGGGACATTTTCAAAGATTTACCACATGTTAGAACACAAAACAAGTCTCTAAAAATTCAAGAAAATTGAAATCATATCAACTGTCTTCTCAGATTACAATGGGATGAAATTAGAAATCAACTACAATAAAGACACTCAAAAACATTCAAACACATGGAGGCTAAATAGCATGTTATTAAACAATGAATAGGTTACCAATGAGTTCAAGTAAGAAATAAAAAACTTCCTAGAAACAAATGAAAATGTACACAGAACAACCCCAAATCTATGGGACATACCAAAAGCAGTCCTGAAAGGAAAGTTCGTAAAACAAAACAAAGCAAAAACACCCACAAAAACAATCAATAATAAACTATTTAAACCTACAATTTAAAGAATTAGAGAACAACAAGAAAAGTAGAAGTAAGGAAATGATAAAGATTAGAGCAGAGATAAATTATATAGAGACTAAAAAAATCCTAAAAAAAAAAAAATCAATGAAACCAAGAGCTGTTTCATTAAAAGATAAACAAGATTGATGAACCTTTAGCCAGACTCATCAGGAAACAAAGAGAGAGGACCCAAACAAGTAAAATCAGAAACAAAAATGGTAAAGTAACAACTGATACTACAGAAATACAAATGATTATAAGAAATTACTATGGGCCTCAATGCAGCCATCTTTTCTGATAGACCACATCTAAAAACAAAAGCCTGGGGAGAAACCAAGATGGCGGCATAGGTAAACACCGGAGTTGGCTGCCTCGAACAACCACTTCAAAAATACAACTAAAAGACGGAACGGACATCATCCAGAACCACAGGAAGGCTGGCTGAGTGGAAATTCTACAACTAGGAGGAAAGAGAAAAACATATCGTGTTGTGCCCAGATTTCAAAGTTCCCAAGACCCCCAGGGAGCCCGTCAGTCCGATGCAAAAGCAAAGAGTCATTCATTTCAAACCCGGGTTTGGCTCCCCTGCCACACTCACCGATGCAACGGTAAGCTCCAGTGGCCGAGAGAGAGAACTCTGTGTGGAGAGAGGCTTTATAGGGGGCTGGGGCAAGGGGAGGAGAAAGGACTGTGGGCCCTGCCGATTGGCCAGGCACCAGTCGGTGTCTCATTACACAGGATGTGGTCATAGTGATGGCGTGCACTTCCCTTAACTATCATTGGCCAGTCCAGAGAAATCCTGGGTGTGGCCAGCAGTGGCTTGGCTTTGGGGAAGAAGCCTTGCTGAGCACATGGCCAAGGTAAGATGGAGGGCATAGCCCTTACCCTGGGGCAAGGTGGAGGGCGTAGTCCTCGCCCTTTCATTCCCCCCTTGTCTTGGAACTTCCGGCTCAATCATGAGACGGACTGCATTTCTATTCCACCGTTACTAGAGGCCCATACTGGGCACACAGAACTATCAACTGAACTATCCCTATAAGCTTAACAAATGGCCTGGTGGAAGGGAAAGAAACCATTTTAGATTTAACAACTTCTATTGAAACAGGATTTTTCTTCTTAAAATTCCTCCATGGCTATCAAAAAGCCAAATCAAGATTAATTTATCTACTGTCCTGATGTTTGCATAAACACAACAAGAATGGTAACTGACTACTTTTGCTGGAATTTCATGGTTGAACCTTAATGTGCCCCGTAGGGCCAGGAAGCCAAGCCATCCAGCTGCCATCAGGCTTGCCTGCAGTATCTGCTGAGTTAGGTGAATCCCTCACCTGTAGCAACTCCACCTGAGCCCACGCTCCAGGCTTTAAGGCCCGTCTCAGTAGCCCTCCTACTCGTTGCGTCCCAGAGTGGGTGGGGGTTCCGCAGGGATGCAGAGGCATCTTTACTGCTCCCCTTCTACTCTGACCAACCGCCAGTGATGGTAGGGCATGGGCCTGACGCTCCAGCGCCAGCCATCTTCAGGGCTCTCAAGCAGGATACCAGGCTTTCTTCGTGGCATTCTTAGTGGCTTCAAGTCTTTAGAGCTCAGACAGGGCTCTTTAAAACATGATATTCCAGTCAAAGTTTTCCGTTAATAAAACCACTATTAGGAATCAGTCTTATTGTATCTATGCAAAGCCTGATGTTTGCCATGACTTATTTAGCATTGCCAGATTTCGGAGGAATTACATAAGGAGAAAAACATACTGATCTGCTCTAAGATTTTCTGACTTTCCTTGCTAATTCCTTTCCATGGATTTAAAACAAAACAGTAACTGTTGGCATAAAACCTTCTTTCTATGCATAACCATGCCTCAGACCTTCTATTCTAAACAGGCTTTTTCCAGCTTTACTACCCCTGACATGGCATGGTGACTCAGGCCTGCAAGACAGTATTACAGGCTGCCAACTGTTAGCTGTCTCTCAAAAGAGACCAAAACCTGATGGGCACCCTTCCCTGCCCAGTTGGGCACCTGCCCTCTTGGCAGCTAGGCACCCTTTACTTTTGGGGGTCACCCCACACTGTCCCCTTTCAGGATAACCAACATACATTCAAACCTGCAAAAGAATCAAAGGTTAATATAACATATCAATACAATAAACATCATGGCCGCTTCAGGCAGCCAAATCTTCTGCTACTAAACATGTGATCCTATAAATTGTCCTTGTCTCTTTGTAGCCATGTCCATGAAGTTGCAGGCATTATCTAAGTGTATTACACAGTATTGTGGGGGCTCCTGGTGACAGGAGTGATCGCGAGTCATGTTACCGGCATCAGGCAGGTCGAGCACGCTGTAGCTTGAGCTTGCGTGGGTTGCGTTGATCTCGATCGATGCTCCATTTGGTGATGAAGTCTTTCCGGGTCATGGATGGATCCGCTGACCGGACGTGAGTGTGATGGACCCAGGTCGCGATGTCGTCTACCTTGAGAGCGGTGGGGGTCGTCAGCACCACAGTGTCTCCCAGCGGTGCCTTCTGACATAGACCCAATCTCCTGGTCTGTGCTGATGAGGAGTTGGGGTTGGGCTGGTCTTGTAGATGGCGTGGAGGCGCACGGCCAAATGTCCTCGTGCGCCCTCTGGAGCCCTCTCAAGGAAAGAGATTAAGAAAAGCCACCCAGTCCTCGCCAGTCTCAAGTCAGATTCCTCCTCTCTTGGAGAACTTCAAAGTCCTGATGGCTTCTAGGTAACCCTGTTTATCAGTTACAGCAGCAACAGGTACCAAACCCTTGCAGTACATTTGACCAGATTCATTCCTGCCCACCTTTACAGATTCTAAGGCCCATTGTTTTCCTTTAACCAGCAAGCTAAATGACACTGGCCTGTATTATTTAATTCAGCACAGGCAGGGGGAAGGGCCCATGGAATCTCTGCCCTGAGGAACTGTGAGCCCCACCCTTAAATGTCCCAATCAGACTAGAAAAGCCACAAATACCTTTTAAATCTACCCCAGAATTCCAAAATCCCAACCTAGCACAGAATATACTTCCACACTTACATGAACAGATAATTATACCCAAGAAGACATACAAACATCAAATAAACATCCAACTTATACCCTTTCAGTGAGCAGACAGGAACAGATGTGGAGGCCTCCCTTTCCCACATCCCAGGACAGGACTTTTGACCTATGTCTCATCCAGATAGAAACGGTACTCACATTGAACAAGGAAATCAAGACTAAATAGACACGATAACTAGATACATTCCCCATTAAGAACTTCGAGGTGCATGCCACATTTATACCACAAAATACCAACAAATCAGTTTCAGTTGTGTCGAGATACAGAACAAGTCCCTGAACAGAGGCAGTAGAAAACTGCCTAGGAATGCTTCTTTTCTACCTTTTTAAAAGATAGGCCAGATTCGAACCCTTAGCCAGTCCGAGCTTTGACTTCCCTCCAGAAGTCCCAGAGATGGTGAATACCATCTAGAAGCCATTCCTCCAGATAAAGGACAAGTCCCTTAGAGATTCTTGATAATCTACATCAGTAATCCATTCATACAATCCCCTAAAAGTTCTTTCCAGGTAGCTAGAACTTTTAAACCACAGTTTCTACCTGAAATAATTGTACTTTACTTTAGAAATTGGATTACTGCTATCCTGGCATAGCTGCTAAATTTCAAAATGGTCACAATTTTCCTGCTGGGGAATTCAAGAAGCAAACCCATAACTATTAAGGCCAAAACAGTCTCGGGTTTTTATTCTGTACACAGCAAAAGGTCAAGTTCAGCTCAAAACTATGCGCACTCGTTTTTAAACTGGTCTTTTCCTTTACATGTGCACAGAAATCCTAGATGCATTTATGCATTTGTAAAAGCTTTTCAATTCTCTATCTACAAGCCCTTTAAGAAATACAAGCTCTATTGTCGGCCCTTATAAAGCCAACTGCTCAAAACATTGGTCTATCATATCACTAAAATTATATTAAGACCATGATTGCTAATTTATTAAGCATTAAAGATATCTTCTTAAAAATAGTATTAAATAAATCTGAGGAAGGCACACTTTCTGCCCCATCTGCATTTCCTTAGTAAAACTCCGCCTTAAAACTCCACCCCTGAAATCCCATCCTGCCTCGGTGAGCAGACATTCCTTTTGTGATTAACTAAGTCAGAGGGAGGGGCCTTTACTGTTCCAAGATGGCGGCCCCCAGGGGCACGGCATGCCATGCGGCCAACATGGCGGCTGCCAAGTCAGGCAGCTCAACATTGTGGCTGTCTAAACTGTTCTCTGACAGAAAAGATGATTTCCTCATTCTCACAATAAACAAGGGAAGAGCAAACCAGAACCCCTAAAAGATAGATGGCCAACATTATATTGCAGAACTTTTTAAAATCGTAGGTAGCAAATTAAATACGCTAGCCCAAAACCCTATCCGAAAACGGACGGTGCGCACATTAGTTTTAAGCCAGCTTTTCTCCTAACACGTGCACAGAAATCCCAGACGCATTTACTTGGGGAGGGGGTGACCTGTTTCCACAGATCCTCACTCAGGCAGCCACCCGACTGCCACACAAAGGAGGGGGGAGGGCAATCCCCCTCCCTCCACACTCGCACACTTTCACCAGACGTTCATTCAGAGTTTAAACAATCCATTCAATTCCTAACAACTTCCCAACTCCTGAGGGAGCTCTAAAGCCTCCCCCAATCTCCTTGAAATGATCAATTACAATACCCAAAGGAGCAGTCTGAGTCCATCCCATAACATCCGTCCAGTACAAACACAGAACACTAAACAGGGCCCGAAAATACAGGCTTCCAACTCCATGGAAGCAACTAGACGTTGGCCTTACGCCAAACTGGCAGGAGCGACCTGCCTCGTCTCAAATCCGCGAGGGGCATATCCATCCCTCGTGAGGGGCATATCCATCCCTCCTGGGGAGCGGAACGTCTTCCAACTCTCCCCTGCCTGTGGTCGTTCACGGCGCGTCCGCCTAGACCCCTCAGGCAATTACAGATTCCAGAAACGAGCTCACACTGAACAGAACATACAACGACACACACATACCGCGGTCAGTCAGACTCTTCGGATCGGGGGTCCCTCGGTGGTCTTGGGAATCCCGGACGAGCCCCCAAATGTTGTGCCCAGATTTCAAAGTTCCCAAGACCCCCAGGGAGCCCGTCAGTCCGATGCAAAAGCAAAGAGTCATTCATTTCAAACCCGGGTTTGGCTCCCCTGCCACACTCACCGATGCAACGGTAAGCTCCAGTGGCCGAGAGAGAGAACTCTGTGTGGAGAGAGGCTTTATAGGGGGCTGGGGCAAGGGGAGGAGAAAGGACTGTGGGCCCTGCCGATTGGCCAGGCACCAGTCGGTGTCTCATTACACAGGATGTGGTCATAGTGATGGCGTGCACTTCCCTTAACTATCATTGGCCAGTCCAGAGAAATCCTGGGTGTGGCCAGCAGTGGCTTGGCTTTGGGGAAGAAGCCTTGCTGAGCACATGGCCAAGGTAAGATGGAGGGCATAGCCCTTACCCTGGGGCAAGGTGGAGGGCGTAGTCCTCGCCCTTTCAACCGAAACTCAGAGGAGGCGCAGTGCTGAAGTAAAATACTAAGGTGCGGAGTGCATGCGGAGTGGGCAGGCAGCTGAGGGCGCGGTTGTCGTTTTCAATCGGGAGGGAGTCTGAGGCTCTGAGCTCCAGTTCCAGGCGAGTCTCTAGGGACCCAGACTCATACGGGAGAAGCGTGACCGTCTGGCATCGCTCAGAACCCTAGGGCAGCTTTCTCTCCTTGGGGCTTGAAGCGATTACTGGGACACTGAGAAGCAGAGCCTCTAAGGGCAAGACTAAGAGCAGCCATAATTGCTAACCCCACCCAGATGATCCCGTGGGACCCGCCCCGCCCAAGCCCTGCAGGGAGACTTTTGCTGGATAGCCTCAGGTAAAGGCTAGATTAGCACCTCCCTAGAGATCCAGGAGCCAGGAAACCCAGAGGTCAGAGTGGGACCATCCAGTTTGCAGCTCCATGGAACCATAAAAGACACACTCAGGGGGCAGACTCAGTGAGCACCAAAGCCCCATCAAAGCAAGTCTACCCCCAGAGGGGTGTCTCCAGCACAGAAGTTCTCCCACTGCAGACACAGGTGATTCTCACAGCCAATTGGCCTGGAGGTCAATTCCTCCCAGTGATAACTACAACAATCAAGGCTTAACTACAACAAGACTGTGCACAAAGACCACAAGGGGGTGCACCAAGAGTGTCTACCTCGGTAATTGGGACACTTAGCACAGAAAGGCACTCTATCGACACAGCGAAGCATAAAAAATGCCGAGACAAAAAACAGGACACAAACAACAGAATTGGAGGAAAGCAAACTGTTAGATATAGAGTTCAAAACCACACTTTTAAGGTCTTTAAAGAACTGTCTAGAAGCCGCCGATAAATTTAATAAGGCCCTCGAAAAGACTGGTGAGACCGCCGATAAAAGTAGTGAGATCCTCAAGAAATCTAATGAGACCCTCGATGTTGTGATAAAGAACCAACTTGAAATTAAGCATACAGTGACTGAAATAAAGAATATTATACAGACTCCCAACAGCAGAACAGAGGGTCGCAAGAATCAAGTCAAAGATTTGAAATATGAAGAAGCAAAAAACACCCAACCAGAAAAGCAAAATGAAAAAAGAATCCAAAAATACGAAGATAGTGTAAGGAGCCTCTGGGACAGCTTCAAGCGTACCAACGTCCGAATTACAGGGGTGCCAGAAGATGAGAGAGAGCAAGATATTGAAAACCTATTTGAAGAAATAATGACAGAAAACTTCCCCTACCTGGTGAAAGAAATAGACTTACAAGTCCAGGAAGCACAGAGAACCCCAAACAAAAGGAATCCAAAGAGGACCACACCAAGACACATCATAATTAAAATGCCAAGGGCAAAAGACAAAGAGAGAATCCTAAAAGCAGCAAGAGAAAGAAACTCAGTTACCTACAAGGGAGTACCCATACGACTGTCAGCTGATTTCTCAACAGAAACTTTGCAGGGCAGAAGGGAGTGGCAAGAGATATTCAAAGTGATGAATGCCAAGAACCTACAACCAAGACTACTTTATCCAGCAAAGCTATCATTCAGAAGTGAAGGCCAGATAAAGACCTTCACAGATAAGAAAAAGCTAAAGGAGTTCATCACCACCAAACCAGTATTATATGAAATGCTGAAAGGTATTCTTTAAGAAGAGGAAGAAGAAGTAAAAGGTAAAGATACAAATTATGAACAACAAATACACATCTATCAACAAGTGAATCTAAAAATCAAGTGAATAAATTATCTGATGAACAATATGAACTGGTGATTGTAATAGAATCAGGGACATAGAAAGGGAATGGACTGACTATTCTTGGGGTTGGGGGAAGGGGTGTGGGGGTGAGGGAAGAGATTGGACAACAATGGTGCACCTATGGATGAGGACAGTGGGTGGGGAGTGAGGATGGAGGGTGGGGTGGGAACTGGGTGGAGGGGAGTTATGGTGGGAAAAAGAGTAACTAATGTAATAATCTGAACAATAAAGATTTAATTGAAAAAAGAAAAGAAATTACTATGAACAACTACATGCCAACAAACTGGAAAACCTGGATGAAATGGAAATATTCTTAGATAAATGCAACCTTCCAAAACTGAATCAGGAAGAATCAGAAAACTTGAATAGACCAATAACAACTGATGAAATAGAAGCAGTAATAAAAAAACTCCCAGCAAACAAAAGCCCTGGCCTGGACAGCTTCACAGGGGGTTTTTACCAAACATTCAAAGAAGAACTAACACCCATCCTTAAACGATCCCAAAAAAATCCAAGAAGAAGGAACACTTCCAAGCTCTTTTTATGAGGCCAGCATTATCCTAATTCTAAAACCAGATAAAGAAACTACAAAGAAAGAGAATTATAGGCCAATTTCCCTGATGAATATACATGCTAAGTCCTCAACAAAATATTAGCAAATCAGATCCAGCAATATATTAAAAAGATCATACACCATGACCAAGTGAGATTTATTTCAGGGATGCAAGGCTCATACAATATAAGCAAATCAATAAATGTGATACATCACATAAACAAACTGAAAGACAAAAATCACATAGTTATATCAATAGATGCAGAAAAAGGCATTTGACAAAATCCAACAGCAATTTTTTAAAAAATATGTTTTTATTGATTTCAGAGAGAGGAAGGAAGAGGGAGAGAGAGATAAAAACATTGATGATGAGAATCATCAAGCAGCTATCTCCTGCACACCCACTACTGGGGATTGAGCCCACAATCTGGGCATGTGATCTCACTGGGAATTGAACCTCAACCTCCTGGTTCATGAGTGGATGATCAACCACTGAACCACACTGGCTGGACCCAACACACATATTTGATAAAAACTCTCAGCAAAGTGCAGATAGAAGAATCAGACCTCAACATAATAAAGGCCATATATAACACACCTACAGCCAACATCATACTCAATGGGAAAAACCTAAAACCATTTCCCCTAACAACAGGAACAAGACATGGTTGTCCGCTTTCACAACTTTTACTCAACATAGTACTGGAGGTCCTACCTGCAGTGATCAGACAAGAAGAAAAAATAAAAGGCATCCAAATTGCAAAGGATGTAAAACTCTTATTATTCACAGATGACATGATATTGTACATAGAAATCCCTAAAGACGCCACCAAAAAATTACTAGATTTAATAAGTGAGTTTGGCAATGTAGCAGGATACAAAATTCTTTTTTTAAATATATTTTATTGATTCTTTACAGAGATGAAGGGAGAGGGATAGAGAGCCAGAAACATCAATGAGAGAGAAACATTGATCAGCTGCCTCCAGCACACTCCCTACTGGGGAGGTGCCTGCAACCAAGGCACATGCCCTTGACCGGAATCGAACCTGGGACCCTTGAGTCTGCAGGCCGATGCTCTATCCACTGAGACAAACCGGTTAGGGCCAGGATACAAAATTAACACTTAGAAATCGATGGCATTTAAAAAGTATATTTTTATTGATTTTTTTAGAGAGAGAGGAAGGGAGAGGGAGAGAGGGATAGAAACATCAGTGATGAGAGAGAATCATTGATCATCTGCCTCACACATGCCCATATTGTGGACCAAGACCCCAACCCGGGTAAATGACCTGACCGGAAATCCAATCAGTGACCTCTTGATGCATGGGAAACATTCAACCAACTGAGCCACACTGGCTGGGCTTGATGGCATTTTTATACACCAATAATGAACTCTCAGAAAAAGAAAATAAAAACAAACAAACAAATAAAACAACCCAAAAACCAATCCCATTTACCTTTGCAACAAAAAATTTAAGGTAAAATTAGGAATAAACTTAATCAAGGAGGTAAAAGACCTGTACTCCGAAAACTACAGAACATTGAAAAAAGAGATAGAGGAAAATATAAACAAGTGGAAAAATATGCCATGTTCATGGACTGGTAGAATTAACATTATTAAAATGTTCAGACTACCCAAAGAAACCTATAGATTCAATGCAATCCCTATTAAAATACCAATGTCATATTTCACAGATCTAGAACAAACACTCCAAAAATTTATATGGAATCAAAAAAGACCCCACATAGCCAAAGCAATCTTGAGAAAGAAGAACAAAGTTATAGGGATCACAATACCGGATATCAAGCTATACTACAAAGCCATTGTAATCAAAACAGCCAAGTATTGGCACTATGACAGGCATATAGATCAATGGAATAGAACAGAAACCCCAGAAATTGACCGAAGCCATTTTGCTCAATTAATATTTGACAAAGGAAGCAAGAGCATACAATGGAGTAAAGAGAGTCTCTTCAATAAATGTTGTTGGGAAAATTGGACAGGTACATGCCAAAAAAAGAAAAAAGAAAAAAGAAAAGAAAAGAAAGAGAGAAACTAGACCACCATCTTACACCACACACGTGAATAAACCCAAAATGTATAAGAGACTTAAATGTAAGTTGAAAAACCATAAAAATCCTAGAAGAAAATATAGGCAGTAAATTTTCTGACATCTCTTATAGCAGTGTCTTTTCTGATACCTCTCTTAGGACAATGGAAACTAAGGAGAAAATAAACAAATGGGACTCCATCAAAATAAAAAGCTTTTGCACAGCAAAATAAACCATCAACAAAATAACAAGAGAGCCCATTTCAGGGCAGAACATATTTGTCAATGATACATCTGATAAGGGGTTAATCTTCAAAATATATAGGAACTCATACAACTTAACAAAAGGACATACAGAAGGCTAAGAGACATGAAAAACTGCTCAAAGTCACTAATCATCCGAGAGATGCAAATCAAAACCATAATGAGCCACCACCTCATGACCTGTCAGAATGGCTATCATCAACAAATCAACAAACTGAGCCACACCAGCTGGGCTGTTTATTGATTTTAGAGTGAAGGGAGAGAGACAAAAATCAGTGTCAGGGAGAAACCTTGATCAGTTGCCTCCAGAATGCACCCAACCAAGGATCGAACCCACAACCTTTTGGTGTACGGAATGGCCCTCCAACCAACTGAGCTACTTGGCCAGAGCAATTTGTGTTGTCTTAAACCACTAAGTTTATGATCATTTGTTATGGCAATGATAGAAAACTAATATATTTCCCCCAAAAGGAAACTTGAGTGCTCTTACCAAACAAGAAGGAAAACTTTGGGCAGGCAAACAAATAGATCAGAACAGATGTGTAGGGAAGACTAGGTCTGTGGGACCTCTTGTTCCGTAACACCCTGGATGTTCTCTCAGGGACATGGCCTCTACAGAGTGTGGTTGATGGCAGTGTGCACCTGTCCCACACAGCCAAAGCTTACCTGCGAGCAAGAGCAGAAAGACCTAAGAGTGCTGCCTCTGAAGGCACTCCAAACAGACTGGAAACCTGGTGTCCACCCGCTGAGTAACACTGGTCAAGTTACTTACCTTCTCTGTGCCGCAGTAAAACGAGGATGGTAAATACCTATCTGATGGAGTTTTTAATGAGAATTAATAATGTTAACACATGATTAAGAATCATTGCTGGCATATAGTTAAGATTCAATAAATGTTGCTCTAATTTTTTTGTTTGTTTGTTTTTTATTAGTTAAATCTTTATTTTTCAGATTATTACATTTGTTCCTCGTTTTTCCCCCCATAACTCCCCTCCACCTAGTTCCCACCCCACTCTCCTCCCACACTCCCCATCCACTGTCCTCATCCATAGGTGCACGATTTTTGTCCAGTCTCTTCCCACATTCCCCAAACCCCTTTCCGCCCCCCCCCCCAAGAATAGCCAGTCCACTCCCTTTCTATGCCCCTGATTCTATTATAATCACCAGTTCATTCTGTTCATCAGATTATTCACTTAATTTTCAGATTCACTTGTTGATAGATGTGTATTTGTTGTTCATAAGTTGTATCTTTACCTTTTTCTTCTTCTTCCTCTTCTTAAAGGATACCTTTCAGCATTTCATATAATACTGGTTTGGTGGTGATGAACTCCTTTAGCTTTTTCTTTTTTTTTTTTAAATATATTTTTATTGATTAAGATATTACATATGCGTCCTTGTCCCCACGTTACCCTCTACCCCGCCCCCGCTCGTGCCCTCACCGCCCCCCCCCCCCGTTGTCCGTGTCCATTGGTTAGGCCTATATGCCTGCATGTAAGTCCTTTGGTTGATCTTTCCCCCTTTCCCCACCCTCCCCTACCCTCCCTCCAAAGCCCGACAGTCCAATCAATGCCTCTCCGTCTCTGGATCAGTCCTTGTTCATCAGTTTATGTTGTTCATTATATTCCACAAATGAGTGAGATCATGTGGTATTTATCTGCTCTCCAGTTCCATCCATGCTGTGGCAAATGGTAAGAGTTCCTTTTTCTTCTTCCTCTTCTTAAAGAATACCTTTCAGCATTTCATATAATGCTGGTTTGGTGGTGATGAACTCCTTCAGCTTTTTCTTATCCGTGAAGCTCTTTATCTGACCTTCTATTCTGAATGATAGCTTTGCTGGATAAAGTAATCTTGGTTGCAGGTTCTTGCTATTCATCACTTTGAATATTTCTTGCCACTCCCTTCTGCCCTGCAAAGTTTCTGTTGAGAAATCAGCTGACAGTCGTATGGGTACTCCCTTGTAGGTAACTGACTGTCTTTCTCTTGCTGCTTTTAAGATTCTCTCTTTGTCTTTTGCTCTTGGCATTTTAATTATGATGTGTCTTGGTGTGGTCCTCTTTGGATTCCTTTTGTTTGGGGTTCTCTGCGCTTCCTGGACTTGTAAGTCTATTTCTTTCACCAGGTAGGGGAAGTTTTCTGTCATTATTTCTTCAAATAGGTTTTCAATATCTTGCCCTCTCTCTTCTTCTGGCACCCCTATAATTCTGATGTTGGTACGCTTGAAGTTGTCCCAGAGGCTCCTTACACTATCTTCATATTTTTGGAATCTCTTTTCTTTTTTCTTTTTCAGTTGGGTATTTTTTGTTTCTTTGTACTTCAAATCTTTGACTTGATTCTTGGGATCCTCTTGTCTGCTGTTGGATCTCTGTAAATTATTCTTTATTTCAGTCAGTGTATGCTTAATTTCTAGTTGGTCCTTTTTCATGTCCTCCATGGTCTCACTATACTTATTGAGGGACTCATTAAATTTATCCGCGGTTTCCATAAAATTCTTGAAAAACCTTATAAACGTGGCCTTGAACTCTATATCCAGTCGTTTGCTTTCCTCCGTTTCTGCCATTTGTGACCTGTTTCTTTGTCTCCGCATTTTGGCTGCTTCCCTGTGTTGATAGAATGGCTTTGTGTGCTAGGTGTCCTGTAGGGCCCAGTGGCTCAGCCTCCCCAGTTACCTGAGGTGGACACTCTTGGTGCACCCCCTTATGGGCTTTGTGCACAGTCTTGTTGTAGCTATGCCTTGGTTGTTGTAGGCTCCCTGGGAGGAATTGACCTCCACGCCAATTGGCAGTGAGAATCAGCTGTGTCTATGATGGGAGAACTTCTGTGCTGAAGACACCCTTCTGGGGCAAGACTTGCTTCAGTGGGGCTTTGGTGCTCACTGAGACTGCACCCTGAGTGTGTCCCTTATGGATCTGAGGAGTTGTGATCTGGATGGTCCCCCTCCGACCACTGGGTACAGTGGCTCTTGGATCTAAGGAGGTGCTAATTTAGCCTCTGCCTGAGGTTACACAGCAGGAACTACGAAGAGAACTGCAGATTCCCCTTCCTTTTTTTGGAGTTTGGAAGTGCCCTGATGATGCTCAGCTGTGTAGCAATGCAAGCTGCTGTGGGGCCTTGGGCCTTCTCTTGGAAGCTCTGGGTCTATCTGGCCAGCTGCTGTTAGGTAGTTACAGGTTGCAAATGGCCGGAGCATTCATATGCAAAAGCCTCTGCCGCAGCCTGGGCGGGGCGGGGTCTCAAGGAATCAAAGGGTGGAGGAAGCAGCTATGGTGGAGCCTCAGCCCCGCCCTTAGGAGTCGCGAGTCCCAGTGTCCCAGCAATGGCTGCAAGCGCCTCTGAGGGAAAGCTGCCCTCAAGCTCGCCCGCTGCCAGAGAGACCAGTTTCTCCCCGTATGAGTGCTGGGTCCCCAGAGACTTCCTGGAGCCGGATTTCAGAGCCGTGGGGAGCTTGTGTCTCCCTCCGGATTCAAAAAGACAGCCGCCGCGTCCTCAGGTGCCAGACCCTTTCCGCGCGTGAGCCCCCGTACCTCTGCACTCCTCTGAAGCTCCTCTGGCTCTCAGTGTGCTTTTCTTTCCTTCTAGTTGTAGAATTTACACTCAGCCAGCTCTCCTGTAGTTCTGGATGAGTCCGGCTTGTGTTTTTGATGCATTTATCAATTGTTGTGGGAAGCAGCAATTTCCCGGTGTTTATCTATGTTGCCATCTTAGTTTCTCCTAGCTTTTTCTTATCTGTGAAGGTCTTTATCGAACCTTCAATTCTGAATGATAGCTTTGCTGGATAAAGTAATCTTGGTTGTAGGTTCTTGGAATTCATCACTTTGAATATTTCTTGCCACTCCCTTCTGCCCTGCAAAGTTTCTGTTGAGAAATCAGCTGACAGTCGTATGGGTACTCCCTTGTAGGTAACTGAGTTTCTTTCTCTTGCTGCTTTTAAGATTTTCACTTTGTCTTTTGCCCTTGGCATTTTAATTATGATGTGTCTTGGTGTGGTCCTCTTTGGATTCCTTTTGTTTGGGGTTCTCCGTGCTTCCTGGACTTGTAAGTCTATTTCTTTCACCAGGTACGGGAAGTTTTCTGTCATTATTTCTTCAAATAGGTTTTCAATATCTTGCTCTCTCTCATCTTCTGGCACCCCTGTAATTCGGATGTTGGTACGCTTTAAGCTGTCCCAGAGGCTCCTTACACTATCTTCGTATTTTTGGATTTTTTTTTCATTTTGCTTTTCTGGTTGGATGTTTTTTGCTGCTTCGTATTTCAAATCGTTGACTTGCTTCTTGTGATCCTCTGTTCTGCTGTTGGGAGTCTGTATAATATTCTTTATTTCAGTCAGTGTATGCTTAATTTCTTGTTGGTCCTTTATCATAACCTCGAGGATCTCATTAGATTTCTTGTAGATCTCATTAAGTTTATTGGCAGTTTCTAGAAAATTCTTGAAAAACCTTAAAAGTGTGGTTTTGAACTCTATATCCAGTAGTTTGCTTTCCTCCATTTCTGTCATTTCTGTCCTTTTTCTTTGTCTCTGCATTTTTTATGCTTCCCTGTGTTGATAAAGTGGTTTTCTGTGCTGAGTGTCTTCTAGGGACCAGTGGTTCAGCCTCCCCAATTACCTGAGGAAGACAGTCTTAGTGCACCCCCTTGTGGTCTTTGTGCACAGTCTTGTTGTAGTTAAGCCTTGATTGTTGTAGTTATCACTGGGAGGAATTGACCTCCAGGCCAATCGGCTGTGAGAATCACCTGTGTCTGCAGTGGGAGAACTTCTGTGCTGGAGACACCCCTCTGGGGCAAGACTTGCTTCAGTAGGGCTTTGGTGCTCACTGAGTCTGCCCCCTGAGTGTGTCCTTTTATGGTTCCACGGAGCTACAAACTGGATGGTCCCACTCTGACCTCTGGGCTTCCAGGCTCCTGGATCTCTAGGGAGGTGCTAATCTAGCCTTTACCTGAGGCTATCCAGCAAAAGTCTCCCTGCAGGGCTTGGGCGGGGCGGGTCCCACGGGATCAACAGGGCGAGGTTAGCAGTTATGGCTGCCCTCAGTACAGCCCTCAGAGGCTCTGCTTCTCAGTGTCCCAGTAATCACTGCAAGCCCCTCGGAGAGAAAGCTCCCCTCGAGTTCCAACCAATGCCAGACAGTCCCGCTTCTCCCATATGAGTCTGGGTCCCTAGAGACTCGCCTGGAACTGGAGCTCAGAGCCTGAGACTCCCTCCCGATTGAAAACGACAACTGTGCCCTCAGCCACCAGCCCTCTCCACATGTACCTCCGCACCTTAGTATTTTACTTCTATACTGTGCCTCCTCTTTGTCTCGGTATGCTTTTCTCTTTCCTTCTAGTTGTAGAATTTCCACTCAGCCAGTCTTCCTGTGGTTCTGGATGATGTCCATTCCGTCTTTTAATTGTATTTTAGAAGTCGTTGTTCGAGGCAGCAAACTCCGGTGTTTACCTCAATGTTGCTCTAATGTTAACAGTTGTTATGACTAATACTACCGGGCAATATCTATAGTGTTTAGTAAGCCTAGATCTGGAGCCAGACTATGCAGGGTCACAGCAAGCTCTGTCCCTTAGAACTTTTATTCTTGGGCAAGTTATTTAACACATGAGGCCCGGTTTTTTATGTGTAAAATGGGGCTATTAAAGTTACCTACCTCATAGAGTTGTGATGGTGGATTAATCAATTAATACATGTCAAGTACTAGAGCAGTGGCTGATACATCCAATTAATGTCATTTATCATCATTACCATTATCAGTAGTATGGGGTCACCATCACTCTGGATAATTTATAACTAAACAAGAAATGAATTCAATGGCATCTCGTGATCATGAAGCCTGTTAGTAAACAAGCCAATTCTTTCATGGCAATAGCTTATTTAATCAAAACATTCTGGTTCTCCCTCATCTGACCTACAAAAGGAATGAACCAATCCAATTGGAAAAAAATATTTGTTTTTTCTCTGCCACATTTATTTACTCTTAGGGACTGTTTAACTTGATCGAACAGAAAAGTTGGAAAGAACAGAGATACTTGAGGGACTAACCAGATTTCTTTATCTCTGGCACCAGGTGGAAGTGGCCTGTTGTTGAGCAGTTTCTTGAAATCCTTTGCCCTCATCTTCAGCGGGGGGGGGGGGGGGGGGGGGGGGGGAGTGTTAAACTGTCCGTGTGCCAAGTTTTGGGGGTGGAAGTGCAGAATGGGAATTAGAAAAAATAAGCCAGTCATTTAACAGTCCTCCCCAGTCATGTAATAATTTGAAAATATGAAATACTCATTCCACAAAATATACTGAGCATTTTATATGTGCAAGGCATCATGTAGGTGTTAAAGGAAGGCAAAGATCAACTAGATATGGATTAACCCTCCAGGAGCTCTCAGTGAGTCACACGAACACATGTGGGAAGAGAAAGCTACAGGTATGTTAGGCTGGACTCTCCAAAAGCAGAGCCAGCAGAGGGCTGTGTGCAATTTTGAGGATATGAGTGAGGCAGGACAGGGAGAAGCTAGCAAAGGGGTGGATGCAGCCTGATTCTACGAGGAGAGTTGAAGGATGACTTGTACCTGTGCTATAATAAAAAATATGTATCTGGTCTTTGTCCCTGAATCCTGGCACAGAGCTCCCAAAACCCTTAGAAAAGATCTTTTGTATACCAATGAGTGAGTCCTGTGGGGCCCTAGATAGCTTTAGGATGGGGGCTGATTAGCAGAAAAAGCAACTGCATGATGAGAGGCTTAGAACTTTCAGCCCTACACCTCCACCTCTGGGGAGGGCTGAGGGGCTGGAGACTGAGGTCAATCGCCAATGGTCAGTTATTTAACCAATCATGTCCATGTAAGGAAACCTCCATAAAACACCTAAAAGTCAGAATTCGAGGAGCTTCTGGGTTGGTGAACACATCCACATGCCCGGAGGAAGGTGGCATGCCCCAACTCCACAGGGACAGAAGCCCCTGCGCTGGGGACCCTGCATATCTTTTCATCTGGCTGTTTATTTGTATCCTTTGCAAGGAATTATAATAGTGTGCATGGGAACCCTTGAATTTGTGTTGGTCAGGTGGAAGTGTGGGTCACATGGGGTCCCCATTTGGGGCTGGCACCTGAAGTGGGGACAATATTGTGGGACAGAGTCCTTTACCTGTGCGATCTGACCTAACTAACTCCAGGTAGTGTTAGAACCGAATGGCTGAACACCCAGCTGGTATTGAAGAATTGGTTGGAAAAACTACACATTTGGTGTCAGAAGTGACGTCAGAAAACACCGAAGTACAATACCACAAAGTTGCTCCAACCCCATATCAGCTAGCCATTGGCTGTGGCTGCCCTTGGGGACCGAATAACAGTTCTGAGCAAGGTGGCTTCCATGGGTCAAAGGCAACTGTCCAGGGAAGGTGCGGCTATGAGCCTGAAGCAGCCAGGGAATCTGGGCTGGACACAACCACAGTGTTGACAAAGTAGCATTCAGAGGAGTCTAGGAAGTGTCTAAAAATTCCCGTAAGATGTGAACTGATCCATTAAAATCAGCAGGAGGCCGAAAGGTTATTCAAATGCTAGTTCCTGCAAAAGAAGTGAAAGAGATTCCTCAGATCCAGGAAGCTCCTGCCTGAAGAATCCAATAAGATGTAAAGCAGGGGTCCTCAAACCTTTTAAACAGGGGGCCAGTTCACTGTCCCTCAGACCGTTGGAGGGCCGGACTATAGTTTTAAAAAAACTATGAACAAATTCCTATGCACACTGCACATATCTTATTTTGAAGTAAAAAAACAAAATGGGAACAAATACAATATTTGTATTTGCATGTGGCCCGCGGGCTGTAGTTTGAGGACCCCTGTAAAGTGATTGCCTTAGCAGGGGTTTCCAGAGAAATGGTACCAATAGGAGGCTCATGAGCTGCTGTCTGCAGGCTGGAGGACCAGGAAAGCCACGGGGTCATTCAGTCCAAGGCAAAGGCCTGAGGAAGGGTGGACGAGGGGCGCGATGATATCAGTCCCACTCTGGGTCTGGAGGTCCAAGAACCAAGAATGCTGATGTCTGAGGCCAGAAGATGGACGTCCCTGCACACAGAGAACAGATTCACATTTCCTCTGCTTTTTCTTTCTCTTCTGGCCCTCAATGGATTAGGCTACGCCTGTCCTGTAGGTGATTTTCTTTCCTCAGTCTACCTATATTAAACTCTTCCAAAAACACCTTCAGAGGCACACCAAGAAATAACGTTCATCAGCTGTCTGGGCATTGCTCAGCCCAGTCAAGTTGACACATAAAATTAGCCCTCACAGTGAGGTGATGGAAATGTGTTTAGGGCAGAATCGGAGTGATGGGGTATTTAAACATGACACTGAGGAGTACCTGGGGAAGAGCATCTGGAGGACGCCTAGAATTTAAAATAAAGCCAAAAATGAAGTGTAAAATGAAGCCCCTGTTTTGGGGAAAGACTGTGAGTGCCATCCTGCTGCTTTTCAGAAAACGAAGACAAAAACACAAACACACTCATTTATGGAGTGCTTGCCATTTGTCAAGCACTGTGACTCCTTGACATTGCTCTACACGCTTTACAGTATCTAATGCGCCTTTACAGAGACAGAGTGAAGTAATTCACGCACAGTCACTCTGCAAACGAGTGGGATGGGAGCCCCAGGTGTCTGACTCCCAGACTGCTGCTCTCCTCTCCACTGTGCTGTACCACCTCCTCCTTCAAGCTTTCTCCTTGCGTCCCTGTAACTCAATGGCTCACAAACTTCCGTGTGCATCTAATTCACCTGGACATGGCTGGGCGGGCCACGAGAGTGTGCATTCAGGTGGTCTGGGCGCCCCAGAGATAGGGCTGCTATGTAACCACAGGCTCTGGTGTAAAAGGAAAATGTGGAGCCCTGCATAGGGTGGGGAGTCAGCCTCCCCTTTCCACAGGCCCCTGGCCCCTAGCACCTCGAGGAAATGCAGCCTCCACGCTAGGACACGCTTAGTACCTGGATCAGGGAGGCCAGAGGCCCCTGAAACGTCGCTCACAGCAATGCTGCCAGCCTAGGGTGGGGACAGCTGCCACCTTGCCCTGGCCTGAGCACCGAGGGGTGTGCATCCAACCCATGCCTCCCTCACTTGTGTGTAAGCCAGAGGCAGAGGACAAAGGCACACACAAGCCCCCTCATCAAGGCAATCTGCCTGCCTCTCAGGTGGAGGGTGACAGGGGTTCTGGGCAGGGAGGGTGGGGACTAAGTGGCATAGAACTCTTCCCCGGAAGCAATGGGAGGCAGGACTGTATGTGAGCCTAGACTCCAAGCCCTCCCTCCACCAATTTGCTCCAATCAGACTTCACGTAAGAAACATTCATCCTATATAATAAAGAGGTAATATGCAAATTGGCCATCACTCCAACACACAAGATGGCCGCCCCCATGTGGGCACAAGATGGCCACTACAAGATGGCCAGCAGGGGAGGGCAGTTGTGGGCGATCAGGCCAGCAGAGGAGGGCAGTTGTGGGCGATCAGGCCGGCAGAGGAGGGCAGTTGTGGGCAATCAGGCCGGCAGAGGAGGGCAGTTCGGAGAGGGACCAGGTGTGCAGGGGAGGGCAGTTGGGGGCAATTGGGCCGGCAGGGGAGCAGTTAGGCGTCGATCAGGCAGGCAGGTGAGCGGTTGGGAGCCAGCAGTCCTGGATTGTGAGAGGGATGTCTGACTGCCCGTTTATCACGGGTAGATCATGAGAGCAATCGGACATCCCTCGAGGGTTCCCAGATTGGAGAGGGGGTAGGCTGGGCTGAGGGATACCCCCCCATGCACAAACTTAGTGCACCGGGCCTCTAGTTTAAAGATAAAGTTAAACTCCAACTGTGGGCTCTGTGTGAAAACACTGGTTGTGTGCCCATGAATTTGCCTCTGGACAAAGAATATTTGCATTTCTAGTAAGTTCTAGGTGATTCTGAGAACCACTAATCTTTCTTTTAAAAAGAGTCAAAGCATTGCTTTTTGTGTGGCTTTCCCTTTATTCTCTGTAAATGGTGATATTTCCTGCCTCAGAGGATTGGGTGAGAGAAAAAATGCCAGATACCTGGAGAGTGCTTAGCACAGTGTTGAGAACATGGGCCATATGCAATAAATGTTAGCCACAATACTACTAATGGTGATAATACTAGAATAGTGATAACAACTCCTCTATTTTTGTGCAGGCTGTTGTGTCTGATGCCTTTATCTATTGTTTCCTGCCTGTTTCTGTGGAAAAGCACGTGACTTTGTTGGAATGTCTGTAAGGAGGATTCTCTGAAAGGTTGGAGGCCTCTGAGGGGACCTTGACAAAGGCGGCAGCCCCTACCTTGGCTTTTCCAAACAAGTCCGATCCCCTGGGCTGTTTTGCTAGACTCTCTATGTGTAGTCTTTCAACCCCAATCTTGTAGAAGCATGTGCTTTCTCAAGGATTCTTACCCTGCTGATTGTATCTAGAGGTTAATTTTAGTCAAGCTGTTATGACAATAAAAGCCAAAGGAGGCAGGCGAACAGGGCTACTTGGTGGCGACAGCCAAGTAGTTCCTTAGCCCTCTCTTTCAAAGAAATGTGTGTGAGAGCAATCTGTTCATCCGACGCTCCGGGTCTGACAGTCAGCCCTGGCATATTTCCTCTCTGCTGTTACCTCAATTTGGAGAAGGAACCAGAGAAGTACAGTGGCAGGGTCGGGGTGGGGCGGGATACCTCAGATCAAAGACCACTATTGCCAAAAGCCAAATCAAGAGATTTGTAAGGACAGTGCCATTTGCCTTAACAAACACACAACTTGGAGCCTCTGAATTTGGCACTGGAGAGAGAATCTGAGTGTGAGGAAGGGGTGGGTAGATCACTGCACCCCATATTCCCTTGGGGATTGAGCTTCTAGTCTGCAAAGGACATATAGGTATGTCTAAGGAGTAGAAATCTCCAGATGTTATTCAGAAAAGGACAGCTGCAGCCCTGAGGATAGAGATCCAATTCTCACTGCCATCCTGTTCCTTCAGGAGACAGCGGACAGGTACTGCTTTCTCATCAGCATCGATACCAACCAGGCTATGATGTCCAGAAGCACAAGCCTGCAGCATGGCCAGCCACAGGGGGCGGGCTCATTTCCACAAGGCTTTCTGAAAGTCAGGCCTACCTGGCCTTGCTTGCTCTCCAGAGCTCACCTGGAAAGCATACACTGTTCTAAAACTAGTGCAGGGAGACCAAGGCAGAGAGAGGGAGATGGAGTTCCTCTGCAGTGGGTCTCAGCCAGTGAATTCCCTGGGAACTTAAAAGCACCAGTGCCTGGGGCCCAACCCCAGGGATCCTGATTAATTGATTTGAGGGGGCACTCTAGGCATCGGTATTTTAAAAAATTGCACAGGAATTGCCACTGTGCAGCCCAGGCTGAGGAGCACTGCTGCCCGGCTCCCTCCATCCTGGGTAGCTCCTGGGGGACTCTTCCAATGCAGAGTGAACAGCCCCATGGGCCACCTCCATTATTCACAGTGGTGTGTCCTTGCCTTAGTAGCTATCCATAAAAATTGTCAGGGCACTCAACATGCACACAGGAGAGAGCCACTGTAAGGCAGGGTGAGAATGGGGTGTGGAGTCATTTTAGAAGGAAGCAGGAGGGTACCCAGGTCACAAGTCTGCAAGGGTTTGATAAAGGAATCAGGAAGAGGGAGCCTAGGGCCTCAGAGCAGCATGTGGAGAGTGTTTTTGCCTGTGTCCCAGCACCCAGCCTGTTGTGGGTGCATGGTGTTTATGAGAGCTTTGCCCAGTCTGCCCTCTCTTCTCTGCCAGACATTAGCTGCCAGCTCAAGTGTAACCTCCTCACCTCAAATCAATTCTGCAAACACTGATGGAACATCATTTCTTTGATGGGCATATAAACTAGGAATTAGAGAGCACACAGCAGATAGCTGTTGTTATTGTTTATAAGTACTCTTCTTAGAAGTTGACCTCAATGAGAGCATGAGTGGGGGGGGTTGGGAGGGTTATGGGGGGATAATGACACATATGTAATACCTTAATCAATAAAGAAATTTTAAAAAAAGTTGACCTTAAGCAAGCTACTTGCCCCTTGGTATTATAGTTTCATAACCTGTAAAATCTATAATAATAAAAGTGTAATATTCTAATTAGACCAGACAGTCAAACAACCTTCCAGACGTCCTTCCGGACATCCTTACAGACGAAGTTGCAGTGGCGGGGGCCAAGGCAGAGGCGGTTAGGGGTGATCAGGCAAGCAGGCAGAGTGGTTAGGAGTGATCAGGCAGGCAGGCGAGTGGTTAGGAGTGATCAGGCAGGCAGGCGAGTGGTTAGGAGTGATCAGGCAGGCAGGCAACGTGGTTAGGGGTGATCAGGCAGGGAGGTGAGCAGTTAGGGGCAATCAGGCAGGCAGACAGTTAGTAGCGGTTAGGAGCCAGTGGTCCTGGATTGTGAGAGGGATGTCTGACTGCCGGTTTAGGCCTGATCCCTGCTCGGGCCTAAATCAGCAGTTGGACATCCCCCAAGGGGTCCTGGATTGCGAGAGGGTGCAGGTCGGGCTGAGGGACCCACCCCCCTGTGCAGGAATTTTGTGCACTGGGCCTCTAGTGTGATAATAATAGGGCCTTATGTTGAAGGGTTGGTATAAAGTCTGAGTTAAAACATCAAAACACTGAGAAGAAGAAAAGAAAAAACAAAAACACTGAGAAGGATGCCTGGTATATAGTAAGTATCTAATAAATGTTAGCCAATATTATTATTATTAATATTATTAACAATATAATATATCATAATATTACATTATATATTAATTATATTATATTATATTATATTATATTATATTATATTATATTATATTATATTATAAATGTATTATACAATGTTATTATAATAATAATACTATAGCTACTATAGTGAATAGACAGATATAGTCTTTGATCTTATGGAACGTACAAGCTAATGGGGAAAACAAACAATTATGATAGGTTGGTATTATGGTTGAGGTGTGTGGAAACATTCAGGAGGGTCCCCCTCTACCAGGCTTGGGGGGTTATTGGAGATTTCCTAAGGGAAATGATGGCTTAGCTGAGACCTGAAAAGTGAGTAAGAGATTTTCAGGTATGGGAGGGATTGTGGGGAGGAAGAACATTCCAGGTGGAGAGACTAGCAATATGAAGTCAGGAGGTGAGAGAAGAGGGGCTTAGTAGAGAGGAGGGGGACACAAGAGCAAGGTTATACAGGCCTGGTAAGCCATCATAAGGAGTTAGGACTTGATAAAAAATGGAGAAGACACTGGGAGAGATGGACATAAAATAGATACTTTATTATTATTATTATAGAATTTATTGGGGTGACATTGGTTAATAAAACTATATAGGTTTCAGGTGTACAATTCTATAATACATGAGCTATATATTTTATTGTGTGTTCACCACCCCAAGTCGTCTCCTTTATTATTTTTATTAACTATATATATATATATATATAAAAGGCTAATGCAAAGTGTCCCTGCAGGAATTCAACCAGGAGACCATGAGTTCTATCAATTTCTATGACATGTGATGATCACCAGGGGGCGGTGAGGAACAAAGGAGGTCCCTAGCTGGCAGCCAGAAGGAAGGCCCTGATCAGTCCTGATCGCCAGCCAGGCCTAGGGACCTTATCTGTGCATGAATTTCATGCACTGGGCCTCTAGTCCTATATAATAAAAGGCTAAAGTGCAAATCGACCAAATGGCAAAAACCTGTAGCTATGATGCGCACTGACCACCAGGGGGAAGATGCTCAATGCAGGATCTTCTCCATGGTTGTGAGTGTGCCAGAAGCCAGGCTCACAGCTGGCAAATGCAGTAGCGGTGGCGGGAGCCTCTCCTGCCTCCATGGCAGTGGCAGCGTTAAGGATGTCTGACTGACGGCTTAGGTCCGCTCCCCATGGGGAACAGGTCTAAGCTGTCAGTTGGACATCCCCCAAGGGCTTCGGGACTGTGAGAGGGTGCAGGCCAGTCTGAGGGACCCCCTCCCGAATGCACGAATTTCGTGCACCAGGCCTCTAGTTTAATATAATGTAAGAATAGAGAGAAAAGGCCCCCAACCCTACCTGTGGCAAAGAAGAAAGAGCTTATGGAAAAGGCCAAGGTGAAATGCACAGAGAACATGGATAAAAGTCATACAGGAACACTTCCTCTTCCCAAGAATGCCCTCTTGCCTTTCTTCGCAGGTTCCTTTGGTGTAATAACACTCCTCCCCAAGTCAGAAACTCTGGTGTGATCCCCAACCCCACTTTTTCTCTCACCTCTCATGTTCAACCAATGGCCAAGTCCCACTGAGTTGCCACCTCCAATTCTATTACCTCTAGTGGCCCTTAGTGAGGGCTTTATCATCATTTGTCAAGGGATAATTCCAATAACAATGTCTATCTCAGTTTATCCTGATCAAATTCACTTTTCTCATCATGACTGCTGTCGAGTGTTTCCTTCCACGACCCGCGTGGAGTAGGGTTCGGTATCTGAAAGAGGAGCCGCACAGCAAATGAGAGAAAAAGACACGAGATAATTTTGCAATATTGGGGGACCAGGCGGCAAGTCCCGAAGGACTTCCACCCATGCTCAGGCTGCTCCAATCTTTTATTGATCTGGAGTAGCCCTTAGGAAGGTGACCCCCCAGTAACAAGCAGACTAGCCCATCAGCAAGGATTTACATAATAATAAATGGGGGAGTAGTTTCAGCTACCACTGTCTGGACAAACAGAGGTGGCGCCTAGCTCCGGGCTTTGCTAGGGCTTCAAAGGTACCCAGTCTTCGGGGGTTTTCGGGGAGTTCTCTGTCTAAGCTTATCAGATAGTGAAGGCAATAAACAGTTTCCCACAGACTGCCAGAGAGATCTCTCCAATATGTAAATCCAGCCATGTCTCTCTCTAGACTGAAACTGTTCAGTTCACAGCACCTTGCTCTTCCTGCATTTCTATCCACCTACAGAGGTACCATGAGCTCATAATGAATATGTGCAAAATACCTTCAGCCCTTCTGGGGAAATGGAGCATGGCTATTTTATTATTTATTTATTTATGTATGCATTTTTATTTTTAGGTGTTTTTTTTAATTGAAATATAATTGACACACCACACTGTGTACATTTAAGGTGTATAATATGTTAATTTTATACATTATATTAGAGGCCCGGTGCACAAAAATTTGTGCACTCGGGGGTTCCCTCAGCCCAACCTGTGCCCTCTTGCAGTCTGGGACTCCTCAGAGGATGTCCACCTGCTGGCTTAGGCCTGCTCCCCAGGGGATTGAGCCTAAGCTGGCAGGCAGACATCCCTCTGGCAGCCCAGGAGCCCTTGGGGGATGTACACTTGCCAGCGGGGAGTAGGTCTAAGCAGCAGTTGGACATCCTTAGTGCTGCTGAGGAGGCAGGAGAGGCTCCCACCAGCACTGCTATGCTGGCAGCCATCAGCCTGGCTTGTGGCTGAGCAGAGCTTCTCCATGTGGGAGCTCACTGACCACCAGAGGGCAGCTCCTGCATTGAGTATCTGCCCCCTGGTGGTCAGTGTGTGTTATAGTGACCAGTCATTCCCAGTTGTTCTGCTGTCAGGGTCAATTTGCATATTACCCTTTTATTATATAGGATAGAGGCCTGGTGCGTGGGTGAGGGCTGGCTGGTTTGCCCTGAAGGGTGTCCTGGATCAGGGTGGGGGTCCCACTGGGGTGTGTGGCCAGTCTGGTAAGGGGCTGATGGCCGTTTTCAGGCTGGCCATGCCCCCGGCGACCCAAACTCCCAGCCTCTACTTTTTCTTTTTTTTTCCTGGGATTTATTTATCTTCTATAATTGAAACTTTGTAGCCTTGAGCATAGCCCAGGGCCGGCCAGGGCAGGCGGGAAGCTTGGCTTCCTCCATTACCGGGGGCAACCCAAGCCTCCTGCTTGCTTCAGCTCCGTGGCCGCTGCCATCTTAGTTGAGTTAATTTGCTTACTCACTCCTGATTGGCTGGTGGGCGTGGCTTGAGCATAGCAGAGGGACAGTTAATTTGCATGTTTCTCTCTTATTATATAGGATATTGCAACATGATTATCACCAGAGCTTTAGCTAACAGCTCTTTCAGATCACATAACTATCATTTATTTCTTGTGGTGAGAACATTTATGACCTAGTAAGAGTGTTATTTTAAACTTGTTTTTAATACTAAGGTAAGTTGGTAACTTTTCCTATCTGTAATTTCACTAAACCTGAACTATTCTTTTTCTGAATAACTTTAATTAAGATGGGGAGGTGTGCCTAGACCTTTTAGCTGCAGGGATTTTTTTTTTTTTTTAAGTCACCATTACATCCCTTTTCTGTCTTCTCAGGGTGAGCCCCATATAAATGCCAAAATACAGGTTAGCGGGAAGGAAAGTCATTCAGTGGTAGAGTCTTCCATGTACACTGAATTCTTAGCTGTCCCCCTTCTTTGTCCTTCTCCAAGATAGTTTTTTTCTAGTTTTACTTTTTAAAGAGTCAGGTTTATTGGGGAACAATTTACATAAATAAAATTTACCCTTCCAAAGTGTCTAATTCAATGTTTTGTTGATTGTATACAGTCATGTAACTGCTGCTTTAATCAAGATATAAAACATTTCTATCAACTCCAAGAATCCCATCATGCTCCTTTGCAGCCTTTCTGCTCGCCCTCCCCCATTTCCTTGCACCTGATCTGTTTTCCAGAATGTCACAGAAATGGAATTCTATAATGTGTAACCTTTTGTGTCTGGCTTCTCATACGTAGCATATTGCTTTTAGGACTAATTCATATTGTTGCATGTGTCAGTAGTTCTTTTTTTTTTTCCTGAGTATTATTCCATGGCCTTCTTCTTCTGAATGTAGCATAATTTGTTTATCTGTTCACCTATTGGTGAACATTTGGGCTGTTTCCAATTCTTAGTTATTTTAAATAAAACGTTAGCAAACATTCATGTACAGGTCTTTGTGTGTAGATATATAAGTTCATTTCTTTTACACAAATACCAGGAGTGTTATTGCTGAATCATATAATAAGTGTATGTTTAACTTGATAAGAAACTGCCAAGCTCTTTTAAAGTGGTTTTATCATTTTCCATTCTCATCAGCAATCTGAGAATTTCTGTTGATCCATAGCTCACCAATGTTTGGTAATGTCAGCCTTTTCAGTTTCAGATATTTTAGTGGGTGTGCAGTGATATCTTCTCATGTTTTAAATTATATTTCCCTAAATTCAAATTAGCATATTTTAATGGACTTTTTGCTCTCTCTCTATATATATCCATACTGTGGTGAAAGTATCTGTTTAAATATTTTGATCCTTATATATATATATATATATATATATATATATATATATATATATATATATATATATATATATATATATATATATATACATACTGTGGTGAAAGTATCTGTTTAAATATTTTGATCCTTTTTTTAAAATTAAATCTTTATTGTTCAGATTATTACATTTTTTCCTCTTCCCCCCATAACTCCCCTCCACCTAGTTCCCACCCCACCCTCCGCCCTCACTCCCCACCCACTGTCCTCATCCATAGGTGCACGATTTTTATCCAGTCTCTTCCTGCATCCCCCACACCCCTTTCCCTGCAAAGAATAGTCAATCCATTCCCTTTTATGCCCCTGATTCTATTATAATCACCAGTTCATTCTGTTCATCAGATTACTTATTCACTTGATTTTTAGATTCACTTGTTGATAGATGTGTATTTGTTGTTCATAATTTGTATCTTTACCTTTTACTTCTTCTTCCTCTTCTTAAAGAATACCTTTCAGCATTTCATATAATACTGGTTTGGTGGTGATGAACTCCTTTAGCTTTTCCTTATCTGTGAAGCTCTTTATCTGGCCTTCACTTTTGAATGATAGCTTTGCTGGATAAAGTAGTCTTGGTTGTAGGTTCTTGGCATTCATCACTTTGAATATTTCTTGCCACTCCCTTCTGGCCTGCAAAGTTTCTGTTGAGAAATCAGCTGACAGTCGTATGGGTACTCCCTTGTAGGTAACTGATTTTCTTTCTCTTGCTGCTTTTAGAATCTCTCTTTGTCTTTAGCCCTTGGCATTTTAATTATGATGTGTTTTGGTGTGGTCCTCTTTGGATTCCTTTTGTTTGGGGTTCTCTGTGAATCCTGGACTTGTAAGTCTATTTTTTTCACCAGATAGGGGAAGTTTTCTGTCATTATTTCTTCAAATAGGTTTTCAATATCTTGCTCTCTCTCATCTTCTGGCACCCCTGTAATTCGGATGTTGGTACGCTTGAAGCTGTCCCAGAGGCTCCTTACACTATCTTCGTATTTTTGGATTCTTTTTTCATTTTGCTTTTCCAGTTGGGTGTTTTTTGCTTTTTCGTATTTCAAATTGTTGACTTGCTTCTTGCGATCCTCTACTCTGCTGTTGGGAGTCTGTATAATATCCTCCATTTCAGTCAGTGTATGCTTAATTTCCAATTGGTCCTTTATCATAACCTCGAGGGTCTGACTATATTTCTTGAGGATCTCACGACATTTATCGGTGGTCTCACCAGTCTTTTTGAGGGTCTTACTAAATTTATCAGCGGCTTCTAGAAAGTTCTTGAAAAACCTTAAAAGTGTGGTTTGAACTCTATATCCAGTAGTTTTCTTTCCTCTATTTCTGTCATTTGTGTCCTGTTTCTTTGTCTCTGCATTTTTTATGCTTCCCTGTGTTGATAAAGTGGTTTTCTGTGCTAAGTGTCCTCTAGGGCCCAGTGGTTCAGCCTCCCCAATTACCTGAGGAGGACACTCTTGGTGCACCACCTTGTGGTCTTTGTGCACAGTCTTGTTGTAGTTAAGCCTTGATTGTTATAGGTAATACTGGGAGAGATTGACCTCCAGGCCAATTGGCTGTGAGAATCAGCTGTGTCTGCAGTGGGCAAGACTTGCTTCAGTGGGGCTTTGGTGCTCACTGAGTCTGCCCCCTGAGTGTGTCCTTTATGGATCCTAGGAGCTGCAAACTGGATGGTCCCACTCTGACCACTAGGCACACCGGCTCCTGGATCGCTAGGGAGGTGCTAATCTAGCCTCTGCTTGAGGCTATCCAGCAAAAGCCTCCCTGCAGGGTTTGGGTGGGGCGGGTCCCACGGGATCAACAGGGCAGGGCTAGCAGTTATGACTGCTCTCAGAGGCCCCACTTTCTCAGTGTCCTGGAAATTGGTGCAAGCACCTCCGAGAGAAAGCTGCCCTCAAGTTCTGACCGATGCAAGACAGTCCTGCTTCTCCTGTGTGAGTCTGGGTCCCCAGAGACTCTCCCGGAATTGCAGCTCAGAGCCTGAGACTCCCTCCTGATTGAAAAAGACAACAGCACCCTCAGCCGCCAGCCCTCTCCATGTGTGCCTCTGTACCTCTGTATTTTACTTCCGCACTGCGCCTCCTCTGAGTCTCAGTGTGCTTTTCTCTTTTCTTCTAGTTGTAGAATTTCCACTCAGCCAGCCTTCCTGTGGTTCTGGATGATGTCTGTTCCATCTTTTAGTTATATTTTTGAAGTGGTTGTCCGAGGCAGCAAACTCCGGTGTTTACCTATGCCACCATCTTGGTTTCTCTTGATCCTTTCTTAAGTTGGATTTTTTAATAATCTTATTGAACTTATTGAATCGTATAAATGTTCCTTATAAGTATTCTGAGTACAAGTTCCTTATTAGATATAGAACTTTCTAATTTTCTAAGTCTGTGATTCCTCCCCCCATTTTCTTAACATTATCGTTTAAAATAACAGCTTTATTTATTTTTTGAAGAGCAGAAATTTTTAGTTTTGATAAAGTCCAGTGTATCAACATTTTCTTTTATTGTTTGTGATGTTTGTGTCCTATAAGAAATCTGTGCCTAACTCAAGATAAGATTTTTCTTATGTTTTCTCAGAAGTTTTATAGTTTTGTCTCTTATATTTAGGTCCACTATTCATTTCAAGTTAATTTTTGTGTATGTTATGAAGTAAGGGCCAAGATTCACTCTTTTGTTATGGATGTGAAATTGTTCAAGAACCATTTGTTGAAAAACTATCCTTTATCCAGTGAATTGCCTGAGCACTTTCGTTGAAAATCAGTTGACTATATTTTGGTGGAGCTACTTTTGGATTCCCTAGTCTGTTTCCTTAATCTATATGTTTATTTTTACACTAGTACTGCATTGACTTCATTACTGTAGCTTTAGAATAAATATTAAAATCAGATAGAGTGAATCTTGCAACTTTGTTATACTTTTTAGAAAATCATTTCTAGGTTCTTTGCATTTCCAAATAATTTTAGAACCAGTTTGTCAGTTTCTACAACAAAAATAAAAGGCTACTCAAGTTTTATTTTAGACTTTGTTGAACCTGCCCAGCTGGTGTAGCTCAGTGGTTGAGTGTCAACCTATGAACCAGGAGGTCACAGTTTGATTCCCGGTTGGGGGCACATGCCTGGGTTTTGGGCTTGATCCCCAGTAGGGTGCCTGCAGGAGGCAGCTGATCAATGATTCACTCTCATTATTAATGTTTCAATCTCTGTCCCTCTCCCATCTTCACTGAATTCAATAAAAATGTACAAAAAAAAAGAGACATCTTAACAATATTGATTCTTCCCATTCATGAGCATGATTTGTCACTTTATTTGGTTCTTCCTTGGTTTCTCTCAGCATTAAATTTTTTTCAATATACAGGTCTTTCCATATATTTGATTAAATTGATATCTAAAGGTTTCATGTTTTTAATCTGTAAATGGTATTTTTAGCATTTTCAATAGTTTGGGGGTAAGAGATCAACCGAAGGACTTGTATGCATGCATATAAGCATAACCAATGGACATAAGACACTGGGGGGTAGGGGAGGCCAGGGGATTGTCAAGGGCGGGGGAAAAAAGGAGACATATGTAATACCCTTTGTAATACTTTAAGCAATAAAAAAATAAAAAAAATAGTTTGTTGCTAGTTAATGGAAAAACATCCTATTTTTTATATTGACCTTATATTCTGAAATGTAGCTAAATTCACATATTTTTATAGTAACTATTTGTATTTTTGATTCCTTAGAATTTTTCTATGTAGATTACTATGCTGCTTGCAATTATAGACAGTTTTACTTCTTCCTTTGCAATATCTATAATAATAAAAGCATAATATGCTAATTAGACCAGACAGCCGAACGACGTTCCAGATGTCATTCCAGACATCCTTCTGGACGAAACTGCAGTGGTGGGTGCTGAGGCAGAGTGGTTAGGGGCGATCATGCAGGCAGGCAAGTGGTTAGGGGAGATCAGGCAGGCAGGCAGAGGCGTTAGGAGCCAGTCCCGGATTGCGAGAGGGATGTCCGACTGCTGGTTTAGGCCCAATCCCTGTGGGATCGGATCTAAACCAGCAGTCGGACTCCCCTGAGGGGTCCCGGATTGTGAGAGGTTGTAGGCCGGGCTAAGGGACTCCCCCCACCAGTGCACAAATTTTGTGCACTGGGCCTCTAGTGTGTGTGTGTGTGTGTGTGTGTGTGTGTGTGTGTGTGTATATATATATATATATATATATTATATATATTCATTTTTTTTTTATCTTATTGCACTGGATAGGACCTCCAATACAATGATGAAAAGAAAATTGTAGAAGTGGACATTTTAGCTTTGTTCCAAAACTTAAGGGGAAAATATTCAATCTTTACTATTAAGAATGATGTTAGCTGTTGGTTTTTGTTGATAAGGTTTCTCAAATTGAGGAAGTTTTCTTATGTCCCTAGTTTGCTGAATTTTTTTTTTATGATGAATGGATGTTTAATTTTATAAATGTTTTTTACATGTATTGAGATAATTATATGATTTTACTGTTTTAGTCTATTGAGATTGTGAATTTTATTGATTGATTTTGAATGTTGAGCAATCCTTGCTTTCCTGGAATTAACCCAAGTGGTCATGATATCTTAACCTTTTTATATATATCTGAATTCAATTTACTAATATTCTGTGACTATGTTCATGAGAGATATTGGTCTATAGTTTTCTGTCTTACCTGGTTTTGCTATCAAGATAATGTTGGCCTTTAAAATGAGTTGTAAAAGGTTTCCACTTCTTCATTTCTTTGGAAAAGTTGATGCAAAATAGGTGTTATTTCTTAATTGTTTGCTAAAATTAATCAGTGAAGCCTTCTGAATCTGGAGTGTATTTATTTAATAGAAAAATGTCTATACAAATTGTCCAATTTTTCTTGAGTGAGCTTTGATACCTGGTGCTTTATTCTTTTGTGGTGGTCTTTGTGTGAGATGTTAGCATGTTACACCCAGTGATGGCGAACCTTTTGAGCTTGGCGTGTCAGCATTTTGAAAAACCCTTACTTAACTCTGGTGCCGTGTCACATATAGAAATTTTTTGATATTTGCAACCATAGTAAAACAAAGATTTATATTTTTGATATTTATTTTATATATTTAAATGCCATTTGACAAAGAAAAATCAACCAAAAAAATGAGTTCGTGTGTCACCTCTGACACATGTGTCATGGGTTCACCATCACTGGTTACACTTGTCTTCTGATTTCCCAGATGCTATCAGGTATGTCTTATTAATTTATTCATATCATTTTAATTTATTATGCCATCTTTTAATGCCCATTTAATGGCTGCAATCAACAGATTACATTTAATTTGGATGGCAGGGGAAACCTGGTGGTTGTGGCAGAGTGGAAGGTATTGTAGACCTTGAGCTAAAAAATATTTTGTTCAGAAAGACAGGATTTGCCTGATGACTTTGTCAGACAAATTTGTCTCTTTTAAGTATGGGTTTTTAAAATGGGAGGATAATAGAGGGGAACTTGCAACAAAAATCTCCTTCCCAGCAAACATTGGGAAAGCTAGAGGGAAAATGGTAGGATTTATCAGCATGATGTTCACAGAATTATTTCTAAATAGATTTTTTTTTTGGTAATGCATGAGAAACAATATTTTAGTGTTTGTTTTAGAATTATTGGCACACTCTGAAATGTAATGACTTCTTGATTGGGAGTATTTTATAAAATAAAATGGAAAGAAACCAACTTTCCTCTAATTCTTTATCCCTAGTCTATGTTTAAATATTGTAAATAACCTTTGAAAATGTTACAGCCACATTTGTTGAAATAATACTGTCAATAATTTAATGATCTGTTTGTTTTTTTTTTAAAAAAACTTACCCTCCAACCTACTTTTCCACTTAAAATTTTGTCTTTGTTCACATTAAATCCTATAGTGTTTTTCCAAAGACAACTTGTTTGCAGGTACACAATAACCTGTTTAATCTACTTTGGCTTAATTTACTTACATGTAAAGCAGGTATTTTTTTTCTACCATTCTCAGTGTTGTTATAAGAATAAAATCAGGTATATGCTATAACATATTGCTGAAGAGAGATTAAAACCATCATTTAAAGGCACACTGATGTTATTATACTTCTTTCTTTTATGGTAGAAAATGGTCATCATAATTTTAAGGTACAAGGACAGCAGAAAAGGCCTGTACATGTAATCAGCTGCCTTCCACATGGAATGTATGTGGAGATTGCCCTGTGGCTTGAGGAGGTGGATACTGTTTATATTGTTTAAAGTTTGCCTTCTAGCCCTAGCTTGGTTGGCTCAGTGGATAGAGCATTGGCCTTCAGATTGAAGGGTCCCCAGTTCGATTCCAGCCAGGGGCACATGCCCGGGTTGCGGGCTCAATCCCCAGTAGGGGGTGTGCAGGAGGCAGCCAATTGATGATTCTCTCTCATCATTGATGTTTCTTTCTCTCTCTCCCTCGCCCTCCCTCTGGAAATCAATAAAAATATATTTTAAAAGAATAAAGTTTGCCTTCTAGAGCTCTGTCACATGCCTGTAGATAAAGTTAGTCTCACCCATGATTGCCAATCTCTAGGTTGGTTCACTGGGTGCTGCTGCTTCTCAGAATTCTATCACTAAGCCAAGAGTGATGTTTTTTATTTACTAATAGATAGTTCTTCTGCCTGCTCTGCTTACCACATCATCACACCAGGCCGTGAACTCTGTGAACTTCTCTGGAAAATCAAACATACCTAGAAGCTCTCCGGGCTTAGGTCTAATAACATCATCAATTGCTCTTTGCAAGGCATGGAACAGAGCTTAGAAGATGATTTGAACAAGGAAACATAACAGCTCATTGAATCAAAATTTTTCATGAGAAAACAAGAATCCAGAGAAGCTAAGGCGCTTCATCAAGTCCTCTTCTTCCATGAAGCCTTTCTGGGTTTTCCAAGATGGTTGTAGTGCTTTCCAGCAGTCTGCAAAACCACTCTGTGCACACCTCCATGAATTTTTACGCTTTGTTAGAATGCTTTGCTGGTGGTGTCTCTTTCACTAGACGGAGATCACCTTAGGATTGGGCTGAGTTATACTTGTCTACAGCCTGGTACATTGTAAGTACTCATGAATGTTTGTTGAGTAGGCGAGTCTCTCACATGCTGTCTACTAGGTACTATTGTTGTGAGGCCAGGCTCATGAAGATTAAGGAGAAGCTCCAAAAGAGCCAAGCTCCTCTTGGTAGTAGACAGACCAGAGTCTGAAGGCTAAGCCATAGATTATGCTGAGAAGCACAACCAGGCAAGGGAAGATGAGAGTTAAAGGGATGCAGGCCAGAGAGAAGGTAGTAAAAGTGTTTCAGGTTCCTCTCTTGTAGATGCATTCATTCATTCAAAAATTTTATTTTTATAAAATATGTATATGTATTGTGGAAAGTTTTATAGATGTCCCCTTCCCCTTCTCCATTGAACCCCTCCCCACCACTCCCATCTCCTACCCAGGCCTTAATTGCACTATTGTCTGTGTCCATGGGTTATGCATATATGTGTATAAATTCTTTGGTTAATCTCTTCCTGTTCCCCCCTCTTCCTCTAAGAATCATCAGTCTGTTGCATGTTTCCATGTCTGGCTCTATTTTGTTTGTCAGTTTATTTTGTTCATTATATTCCTCATATAAGTGAGATCATACGATATTTGTCTTTCTTTGCCTGCCTTATTTCACTTAGCATAAAACTCTCCAGGTCCCTCTATGTTGTCATGAAGGGTAAGATATCCTTCTTTTATACAGCTGCATAGTATTCCATGGTGTATATGTACCATATCCTTTTTATCCACTCATCTACTGATGGGCACTTGGGCTGTTTCTAGATCTTAGCTATTGTAAATAGCACTGCTATGAACATAGGGATGCATGCATTCTTTCTGATTGATGTTTCAGGATTCTTAGGATATATTCCTAGAAGTGGGATCACTGGGTCAAATAGTAGATCCATTTTTAATTTTTTGATGAAATTCCATACTGTTATCCATAGTGTTTACCCCAGTCTGCATGTCCACTCCCAGTGTACTAGGGTTCCCTTTTTTCCACATCCTCACCAGTACTTGTTGTTTGTTGATTTATTGATGGTAGCCATTCTGGCAGGTGTGAGGTGGTACCTCACTGTAGTTTTAATTTGCATCTCTCTAATGATTAATGACATTGAGCATTTTCTCATATGTCTCTTGGCCTTTTGTATGTCCTGTTTGGAGAAGTGTCTATTTAAGTTCTCTGCCCATTTTTAATTGGATTATTTTTCTTCCTTTAAGTTGTATGAGTTCTTTATATATTTTAGAAATTAACCCTTTATCAGGTGTATCATTGGCAAATATGTTCTCCCATACAGTGGGATCCCTTTTCATTTTGTTGATGGTTTTTTTTTTGGTGTGCAGAAGCTTTTTATTTTCATGTGATCCCATTTGTTTATTTTTTCCTTTGTTTCTCTTGCCCTAGGTGTTGTATCAGCAAAAATTCTGCAATGTGAGATTTCTTATATTTTGCTGCCTATGTTTTCTTCTATGATTTTTATGGTTTTACAACTTACATTTAAGTCTTTTATTCATTTTGATTTTATTCTTGTGTATGGTGTAAGTTGGTGGTTTAGTTTCATTTTTTTTTTTTTTGCATGTACCTGACCAATTTTCCCAACACCACTTATTGAAGAGACTGTCTTGACTCCATTGTATGCTCTTGCCTCCTTTGTCAAATATTAATTGAGCATAATGGCTTGGGTCGATTTCCCAGGGTCTCTGGTCTGTTCCATTGGTCTTTTTGTCTATTCTTGGGCTGCCGGTGCTGACCAGCAACCCCTGAATGACAGATGAACAGATTACTCCAACACAGTTTCACTGTGAAAGAGAAGGCTAAGGGACAACCTGACTGATAGCAGCCAGGCAGCCTCGATTGCCTGCCTCATTAGGCCTTTATTAGAATTTTTATCTTTACATACAATCATTAGGCTGAGTAATCTTGGGAGGACACATGTGTTTACATTGTCCTCTAGGCAAAGGTATCCAGGGATTAAGCATAAGGATTCTAGTAAACACCTGGGGGTCTGCACATGCACAGACTTGTTTGGAAAGGTCAAGGAATAATTAGGGGTGCCGCTTTCGACACTCCCCTAAGTCAGAATTCTGATAAACAGGGCAGGTGGCCTTCCACACACTTCCCTTTTCTCAGAATGTCCTCCTCACAAACTTTCCAACCAAGTCTCATGCTTACCAACATTGTGCCAGTACCAGGCTATTTTGATTACTTTGGCTTTGTAGTAGAGCTTGATATCCAGTATTGTGATCCCTCCAACTTTGTTCTTTCCCAAGAAAGCTGGGGCTATTCAGGGTCTTTTTTGGTCCTATATAAATTTTTGGAGTGTTTGTTCTAAATCTGTGAAATATGCCATTGGTATTTTAATAGGGATTGCATTGAATCTATAGATTTTTGGGGGTAGTATGGACATTTTCATGATGTTAATTCTACCAATCTATGAACACAGTATATTCTTCCACTTGTTTATATCTTCTTCTATGTCTTTTTTCTATGTTCTGTAGTTTTCCGAATACAGGTCTTTTACCTCTTTTGTTAAGTTTATTCCTAAGTATCAATTTTTTGTTGTTGCAATGGTAAACGGGATTGTTTTTTTTAGCTTCTCTTTCTGAGAGTTCATTAATGATGTATAAAAGTGTCATCAATTTCTGGGTGTTAATTTTGTATCCTGCTACATTGCCAAATTCATTTATTAAATCTAGTAGCTTTTTGGTGGAGTCTTTAGGGATTTCTATGTACAATATCATGTCATCTGCAAATAATGAGTTTTACATTCTTCTTTCCAATTTGGATGTCTTTTTTTTTTCTTGTCTGAACACTGTGGCTAGTTCCTCCATTACTATTACTTCCTATATAATAAGAAAGGAATATGCTAATTAGCCATTATGCCCTGAGGAGTAAGGACCAAGCGCTTCATGACCAGATCACAGATCAGCAGGAGGATGGGCCAGCGAGATACAAGCAGGCTGCGGAGAGCTACAGGAGGGGGCAGGGCAGCAAACTATGAGGGGTGCAAGGGGGGAGGGGGCAGGGGGAGCTACAGGAGGGCAGAGCAGTGGGTGGAGAGCTATAGGAGGGCAGCAGTGACCTATTGGCTACAAGCGGGTGGCAGAGAGCTACAGGACGGGTCAGGGCAGCAAGCAAGCGGGAGGTGGAGAGCTACAGGAGAGGGCAGGGTAATAAGCTATGAGGGGGGATGGGGGGAGCTACAGAAGGGTGAGGCAGTGGGCGAGAGCTACAGGAAGGCGGGGCAGAAGGCAGAGAGCTATAGGAGAGCGGGGCAGTGGGTGGAGAGCTACAGGAGGGTAGCAGCAACCTACTGGCGCATAGATTCATGCTCAGGGCTACTAGTGTTGAATAAAAATGGTAAAAGCAGATGTCCCTGTCTTGTTCCTGTTTTTAGGGGAAATGATTTTAGTTTTTGCCCATTGATTATGATGTTGCCTGTAGGTTGTCATATATGGCCTTTATTATGTTGAGGTATGATTCTTCGATCTGTACTTGGCTGAGAGTTTTTATCAAATATGTGTGTTGGGTCCAGCCAGTGTGGTTCAGTGGTTGAGCATCCACCCATGAGCCAGGAGGTCAAGGTTTGATTCCTGGTGAGGTCACATGCGTTGTGGGCTCAATCCCCAGTAGGGGGTTTGCAAGAGGCAGCTGATTGATGATTCTCTCTCATCATCCATGTTTCTATCTCTCTCTCCCTCTTCCTTCCTCTCTGATATCAATAAAAACATATTTTAAAAAAATGAGTGTTGGATTTTGTCAAATGCTTTTTCTGCATCTATGGATATAATCATGTGATTTTTGTCTTTCATTTTATTTATGTGATGTATCACGTTTATTGATTTGCTTATATTGTATGAGCCTTGCATCCCTGGAATAAATATCATTTGGTCATGGTGTATGATCTTTTAAATATATTGCCAGATCCGATTTGCTAATATGTTGTTGAGGATTTTAGCATCTATGTTCATCAGGGCTATTGGCCTATAATTCTCTTTCTTGTAGTATCTTTATCTGGTTTTGGAATTAGCATAATGCTGGCTCCATAGAAAGAGCTTGGAAGTGTTTCTTCCTCTTGATTCTTTGGAATAGTTTGAGGAGGGATAGGTGTTAGTTCTTTGAATATTTGATAAAACTTCCCTGTGAAGCCCTTCAGGGCAGGGCTTTTTAAATTTTTTTTTTTCTGGGAGTTTTTTTTATTACTGCTTTAATTTCAACAGTTGTTATCAGCCTATTCAGGTTTTCTGATTCTTCCTGATTCAGTTTTGGAAGGTTGTATTTTTCTAGGAATTTGTCCATTTCATCCACTTCTTGGCATATAGTTGTTCAAAGTATTTTCTTGCAATCCTTTGTATTTCTGTGGTGTCAGTTTTTACTTCACTGCTTTCACTTCTGATTCTATTTATTTGGGTCCTCTCTCTTTGTTTCTTGATTGTATAGCTAAAGGTTCATCAATCTTGTTTATCTTTTCAACAAACCAGCTCTTGGTTTCATTGATCTTTTGTATTTTTTTTTATTATTTTTAGTTTCTGTGTCATTTATTGTTGCTCTAATCTTTATTATTTCCTTCCTTCTACTTACTCTGGGTTTTTCCTGTTGTTCTCTTTCTAATTCTTTAAGTTGTAGGGTTAGTTTATTAGAATTTTCTTATTTTTTGTGGTAAGTTTGTAGTGCTATGAACTTCCCTCTCAGGATTGCTTTTGTTGTGTTCCATAGATTTTGGGTGTTTGTGTGTTCATTTTCATTTGTTTCCAGGAAGTTTTTTATTTCTTTGATCTCACTGGTAGCCCATTCATTGTTTAATAACAGGTTATTTAGCCTCATGTGTTTGAATGCTTTGAGGTGTTTTTATTGTAGTTGATCTCTAGTTTCATACCATTGTGAGCTGAGAAGATGCTTGATATGGTTTCAATCTTCTTGAATTTATAGAAACTTAGTTTGTGTCCTAACATTTGTCTATTTTTGAGAATATTCCTTGTGCACTTGAGAAGAATATATATTTTGAAGCTTGGGGTAAAATATTCTGTAAATACCAATTAAATTCATTTTATCTAGTGTGTCATTTAGGGTCATTGTTTCCTTGTTAATTTTTTTGTCTAAAATATCTATCCGGTGGTGTTTAAATTCCCCTACTATATGGGGGAATATATGTTTATTAGGGTCATATCATCTTATTGTATCTATCCCTTCAGTATTATGAAGTGTCCTCATTGTCTCTTGTTATAGCTTTCATTTTGAAGTCTATTTTGTCAGATATGAGTATTGCTACCCCTGCTCTTTTTCATTTCCATTTGCATGAAAAAATGTTTTCCATCCCTTCATTATCATCCTGTGTGTGTCTTTCATTTTGAGGTGGGTCTCTTGTAGACAGCATATATATGGGCCATGTTTTCTTTTCCATTCAGCTATACTAAGTCTTTTGATTGGAGCATTTAAGTCATTTACATTTAATGTTCTTGTTGATGGTTAATTATTTGTTGCCATTTTTATTCTTTTTTTGTTGTTGTTAATCCTCACCCAATGATATTTTTCCATTGATTTTTAGAGAGTTGAAGGGAGGGAGAGAGAGAAACATTGATGTGAGAGAGTCACATTGATTGGTTGCCTCCAGCACACCTCCCGCCCAGGGCTTGGGAATAAGCATGATACTAAGGTGCATGTCCTTGACCTGTATCAAACCCAGGACCTTTCAGTCTGTGGACTGACACTCTATACACTGAGTGAAATCAGCTAATGTGCCATTTTCATTCTTTATGCCTGTTTTCCTCACTATCTCTCTATTTCTTCTTACAATGTCCCTTTAGCATTTCGTGCATTGCTGGTTTGGTGGTAATAAACTCAGAAGACAGTCAGTGCCAGACAGGCTGGGAGTATATACATTGCAAAAGTGTTAACACACTGTGGCGAAACTGCAGCAACCTGGTGATGATGAAAGGAGATGTGATGAGATGAACCCTTGGAAAATTGATGACCTTGCCTCAAATGATTGACAACGATGTTGTTGACTTTTTTTTGACACAGATGATAACTCTAATCCAACACTTCTCTATATATCCATAATCAACAATCCTCACAAAAACTGAATCTCAGATAAAGATTAAGGAAATTACAGTACACAGGAGGAAACCTCAAGATTCAATTATATGATTGTTGGATAGATTCCAAATTTAAGATGCAGGATTAGAACAGCAATCAAAGCAAAATAATTGCATTGCTGGTGACAAACACACTGGATAGTTATTAAAACTTAAATGGTGTGACATCCTACAAATGGTGACTACAAAGAAAAGAAAACTTGATGCAGAGTGTTGATCTTTCCAAGAGAAATGGACAAAAGATTATTTTTTTTGTTGAAGTCAAAGGCAAACCTGTGTGCCTAGTTTGTGGCGATGTGTTAGCAGTAATGAAAAAAGCCAATCTGGAGCATCACTACAGCTCAAAATATGCTAAACTTAATGAATTGGGAGGCCAAATGCATCTGGATAAAACCAGTGCTCTTCAGCCGAGGTTGGAATCACAACAAGCCGCTCTCACTAGGCCTTGTTGTGACAGAGACAACCTTATTCAGACGTGTTATGTAGTGAGCAAGCTCATCGCAAAGCAGCTGAGGCCTCACATAGATGGAGAGTTTGTGAAAGAATGCATGGTGGCCGAAACCGGTTTGGCTCAGTGGATAGAGCGTCGGCCTGCGGGCTGAAGGGTCCCGGGTTCGATTCCGGTCAGGGGCATGTACCTGGGTTGTGGGCATATCCCCAGTGGGAGATGTGCAGGAGGCAGCTGATCGATGTTTCTCTCTCATCGATGTTTCTGACTCTCTATCTCTCTCCCTTCCTCTCTGTAAAAAATCAATAAAATATATTTTTTTTTTTAAAAAAAGAATGCATGGTGGCTGCTGCTGAGCTATTAGCACCAGACAAAGTAAAATTGTTCAGAGTGTTAGTTTGTCTCAGAGAACCATCTCAGATTAGATTACTGACTTAGCACAAGATACTGAAAAAACACTGAAGGATTCTGTAGGAGAGTTCCAATTTTTCTCTCTGGCTTGTGATGAGACAATGGATATAACAAATACTGCCCAACTGGCTGTTTTCATTCATGGGATAACCGCAGAGTTTGACATGCGAGAGGAGCTGCTGTCACTGGAAGCCACGCATGGCACTATAAGAGGAGAGGATTTGTTTGAGAGACTTGTTTTATCAATGAAAAAATTTGAGCTAACATTTGAAAAGTGAAGTGGCCTTACTACAGACAGCACTCCAGCCATGACTGGCTCGCAAAAAGGGTTAATTGCATTTGTCAAGAAAGAACTGAATCATCTCAGTTTTGATTCAAGTAATTTAATCATGTGCCACTGTACCATACACCAAGAAAGTCTTTGTGCACTGTCATTGCGGCTCAACAATGTGATGTCAACAGTAGTGTCATGCATAAATTTTGTCAAAAGCAGAGGGTTCAACAGCCACCTGTTTAAGGAGTTACTGAATGATCTTGAGTCTGAGTATGGTGATCTGATTTATCAGTGTGAAGTGTAATGGCTGAGTCATGGGAACATGCTCATGAGATGGGATAAAGTCAAGCAGTTCATGGAGATGAAGGGAAAACCTGCCAGGGAACTCAGTGATAGCAGGTAACTATCTAGCGTTCACGGTGGACATTATCAAGTACCTCTCAGAGCTGAATGTCAAGTTGCCGGGTCCCAACCAGCTTCTCAGCTCCCTGCTTTCAAACGTGAAGTCATTTAAAGCTAAATTAAAGCTGTGGAAAGTGCAACTCAAAAGGAATACAGTAGGGCCTTGACTTACGAGTTTAATTCGTTCCGTGACGGAGCTCATAACTCAAATTACTCGTATGTCAAATCAATTGTGTGAGATACGTGATGCTGGGCTGATGTTGTGGCGTTCACTGTGACGTTCGCTGCGCCAACTAGCAGTGGGGTATCTGAAGCTGGCTCGTAACCCGAATTTTAGCTTGCAACTCAAAGCAAGAAATCGGCCGAGAGACGTCTCGTATCTCAAAAAACTTGTTAGTCAGGACACTCGCAAGTCAAGGACCCACTGTAACTCGGTGCAACTCCCCCCCCCCCCCCCCCCCCGCACCAGGGCAAAAACCTTCTATGGCAGTTGAATGTGCGAAACTAACAGACATTTAAGGAAAGATTCAAGGATGTGAAAAGTAAACAAATGGGATTGAACATCTTTGTTACATTGTTCAATGTGGAACCAGCTGATGTGCCTAATAACCTACAACACGAAATCATTCAGCTGCAAAGCAATGATGAGCTGAAAGCTAGGTACAACAACCTCCCACTGCTTGAGTTTTATAAACATTACATAAGCAATGATGGATTTCCCACTCTGAGGAGGCATGCATTGAAATATGCATCTGTGTTCAGAACACTGTACTGCTGCGAGCCATTCTTTTAATTTTATTTTATTATTTTTTTAAATTAAATCTTTATTGTTCAGATTATTACAGTTGTTCCTCTTTTTTCCCCCTATAGCTCTCCTCCACCCAGTTCCCACCCCACCCTCTGCCTTTACCCCTCCCACTGTCCTCATCCATAGGTGTATGATTTTTGTCCAGTCTCTTCCTGCACCCCCACACCCCTTTCCCCCCAAGAATTGTCAGTCCACTCCCTTTCTATGCCGCTGTTCTATTATATTTACCAGTTTACTCTGTTCATCAGATTTTTTATTCACTTGATTTTTAGATTCACTTGTTGATAGATATGTGTTTGTTGTCACTTTGTTGTTCATAATTTTTATCTTTACCTTTTTCTTCTTCCTCTTCTTGAAGAATACCTTTCAGCATTTCATATAATACTGGTTTGGCGGTGATGAACTCCTTTAGCTTTTTCTTATCTGTGAAGCTCTTTATCTGACCTTCAATTCTGAATGATAGCTTTGCTGGATAAAGTAATCTTGGTTGTAGGTTCTTGGCATTCATCACTTTGAATATTTCTTGCCACTCCCTTCTGGCCTGCATAGTTTCTGTTGAGAAGTCAGCTGAGAGTTGTATAGGTACTCTCTTGTAGGTAACTGACTTTTTCTCTTGCTGCTTTTAAGATTCTCTCTTTGTCTTTTGCTCTTGGCATTTTAATTACGATGTGTCTTGGTGTGGTCCTCTTTGGATCCCTTTTGTTTGGGGTTCTCTGCGCTTCCTGGCCTTGTAAGTCTATTTCTTTCACCAGGTAGGGGAAGTTTTCTGTCATTATTTCTTCAAATAGGTTTTCAATATCTTGCCTTCTCTCTTCTTCTGGCACTCCTATAATTCGGATGTTGGTACGCTTGAAGTTGTCCCAGAGGCTCCTTACACTATCTTCATATTTTTGGATTCTTTTTGCTTTTCCAGTTGGGTGTTTTTTGCTTCTTTGTATTTCAAATCTTTGACTTGATTCTTGGGATCCTCTTGTCTGCTGTTGGATCTCTGTATATTATTCTTTATTTCAGTCAGTGTATGTTTAATTTCTAGTTGGTCTTTTTTCATATCCTCCAGGGTCTCACTAAATTTATTGGCGGTTTCTAGAAAATTCTTGAAAAACCTTATAAACGTGGTTTTGAACTCTACATCCAGTCGTTTTCTTTCCTCCATTTCTGTCATTTGTGACCTGTTTCTTTGTCTCCGCATTTTTTATGCTTCCCTGTGTTGGTAGAGTGGTTTTGTGTGCTAGGTGTCCTGTAGGGCCCAGTGGCTCAGCCTACCCAATTACCTGAGGTTGACACTCTTGGTGCACCCCCTTGTGGGCTTTGTGCACAGTCTTGTTGTAGTTATGCTTTGATTGTTGTAGGTATCACTGGGAGGAATTGACCTCCAGGCCAATTGGCAGTGAGAATCAGCTGTGTCTGCAGTGGGAGAACTTCTGTGCTGAAGACACCCTTCTGGGGCAAGACTTGCTTCAGTGGGGCTTTGGTGCTCACTGAGTCTGCCCCCTGAGTGTGTCCCTTATGGATCTGAGGAGTTGTAATCTGGATGGTCCCACTCTGACCACTTGGTACACTGGCTCTTGGATCTAAGGAGGTGCTAATTTAGCCTCTTTCTGAGGTTACCCAGCAGGAGATCTGAAGAGATCTGCAGATTCCCCTTCCTTTTTTGGGGTTTGGAGGTGCCCAGATGAGGCCCAGCTGTGAAGCAATGCAAGCTGCTGTGGGGCCTTGGGCCTTCTCTTGGAAGTTCTGGGTCTGTCTGGCCCAGCTGCAATTTGTTAGGTAATTTTCAGGTTGCAAAAGGCCAGGGCATTCATATGCAAAAGCCTCTGCTGAAGCCTGGGTGGGGCAGGGTCTCAGGGAATCAAAGAGCTGGAGCAAGCAGCTATGGTTGATTTTCAGCCCTGCCCTAAGGGGCCGCACATCATCATTGATGTTTCTATCTTTCTCTCCCTCTCCCTTCCTCTAAAATTTAAATAAACAAACAAACAAATAAGTAAAAGGAAGTAATGGTGGCCACTTAGAAGCATACCTTCTCCCCACAAGTGCTTCAGACGCAACAGTCAAGGATCATCTTATAGCTCCCCCATCCTCAAAATAAAAACTAAAAAACTTTTTCTGCAGCTTGGCAAAAGCTGTGTGGAATACTTGTCAATTCCAGCATTAGAACATCTGCATTGCAAAACCAAGAATGTCCAGTTCGGGTTTGGCACATGGAGGGGATTTTCAAGGCTTGGCAATTTCTCAGTGCAGGCAACAGAAGAAACGCCCCAGTGTTGTGAAAATCACTCCCCCTTCCCTCAAGCAGAATGAGTTCACCATAGCAGCATGTACCTCCTACCCCACTGAACAGAACAGATATGTTTCTGAACATCTAGAAACAAATGACATCACTTTTTAGCCCTACAGATTTAAACCTGAACATGAGCTCCAGGGAATGAACCACAGGAGGTTCCCAGGCAGTCTCAGGAGGGTGACTGTTGAGCTTCATATAGGCAAGTACACGATAATCCTACTTACAGGGAGAAAAAAAATCCAAACTCACTGAGAGTAAAAGGATGATAGTTGAAATGACAGTTCATCTTTATTATTTGCTGAGTACCACAGCATTTCTCATAGATTATCTCATTTAATTTTCACAACAACACTATAAAGGTAATTTTCATTATTATCTCTGTAAGAGGCTAATTTGCCGAAGATCAATATGTAGCAAGCAGTGGCAGAGTAAGGATTCATGCCCAGACAGTTTAACTTTAAAGCTATGCTGCTAAAACATTCATCCATCCTTTCACTCATTCAATGATTAGGTGGATTGCCTACCAAATGCTGGGAACTATTCAAGGTGCTAAGATACATCTGTGAACAATGCAAAGGCAAATGCATGTCCTCATGAAGCTTACATTCTAGTCGGGGAGAAAGACAGGAAACCAGACTAATAAATAAAACATAAACTAGGTTAGATAGTGATCAGTGTTAAGGGGAAAACTACACCAGGGGAGGGAGACAGGTGTTTGTGGGAGGGTCGATTCTGAATAGAGTGACCAGGCAAGGTCCCACGAAGAAGGTGACACTGAGTAAAAACCTGAGGAAGTAAACCATGCAGATATCTGACAGGAAGAACATGATAGGTAGGGAAACAGCATAGATGAAGGCCCTGAGGAAGGAGAAAGAGCAGCCTGTTTTAGAAACAGCAAAGGAGTCCAATGTGACTTGCACAGAGTGATCCAGGAACACAGCAGGAAGAGGTGAGATCAGAGGCAAATGGGACCGGATCTTTGTAGGATTCTCCAGCGGTTCTTTGGATTTTGTCTTTCACTCTGATGTGATGTAGCCATTTGGGTTGGAGCAGAGGAGGGACGTGAAATGACTTAGTTTAAACAGGATCACTCTTCCTGCTCTGTCAGGAGTACACAGATGTAAGGGGAACAAGGATGCCAGGAGGTAGGCTGCTGCAGTAAGTCAGGCAGAAATGGGGTGGCTTGGACTGGTGGGTGGTGATGTAGCAAGTGCTTCAAATCTGGGTTTATTGTGAAGTCAAGAGTCAAAGGATTGGGTAACAGGTGGGATGTGGGGTGTGTGACGAAGAGCAATCAAGGATGACTAAGGTTTTTGACCGGAGCAACTGAAGACTGGAACTGACATTTTCAGAGATGTGGAAGATTGAAGGAGGAATGGGTTTTGTTTTTTTTAAAGGGGTGTTGTTTTATGGGGTTATCAGGACTCAGTGGGGGACATGTTAAACCAGAGATGCCTATTCGACATTCAAAAGTGATGAGAGTGGCAGGTCCGGAGTTCAGGAGAGCCGTCCATCGGGACTGGAGTTATAAGCTCTGCAAACTATACTCTATTCCCTTAGAGTAACTGAAGACACTGGCCTATGTGCAATTTTGGGGGAAATGATGACTGTATAAAAAACATTAGAACAGTATTAAGAAAAGTCATATTTGAAAATTCACCCATATCCTGCCACCCTAAAAATAGCTGCTTTAATTTCTCCACATTCCCTTCTGTTTTTGCTCACATGCAAACAGAATCTTATAATGTTGTAAAAGCTCGAAATAGATACAATTTCACCTTTTTTTTTTTTTTTTTTTTTGCTTAACATGATGTCATAAGCATTTTTCCTAAGAGGCAGATTAGAAGGCCAACAAAGTGCTGAGAAACATTTCAGAAACAAAAATAAAATATCCTACTTTGGTACAGTTTGGTGCTCCTACAGCTGGTATTGTGCTTATTGGGACTTTTGTGGTTGGGACTTTTGTGGACAATGACTCTCTCTGTAGGTGAAGATGAGCTGGGACCTGAATGATGAGTCTGGGGGAAGGGCACTCCAGGAAGATGGAACAGCAAAAGAGGGAAAAGCATGTGTTAAGAGGCAACAGGAAAGCCCATTAAGAAGGGTTGCTGGCAGATTCATTTCAAATGACAAATAGAAATTTATTTTATCTTTAAACATTTAAAAAATTATCTTTTAATTTAAACTACAGAAGAGAGCACACGCTACCTCTGGGATTCTCTACCAAGGAAGAAGAAGCCATATGGAATAACTTAGAACATGGTGAACCGTGACAGATGCAGTGGTTTTGAAAGGTTCTGGGTCTCAGACTGCACACGACCTCTACATGGAATCTGATTTGTGCATTCATCCGTCCCTCACCGGAACTAGAGTCCAGTCCCTTAATTTTATAGAAAAGGCTGAGGGTCTAAAAACGGTAAACGACCCCGACCAGTGCGAGTCTTCAATTACTTTATAGAGGATTTTAATTAGGGTTCAATTAGCTCTGCCCTCCACATCAAAGACTCTATAAAAAAAACAAAACATGATTCCATGCACACAACTCCATCTTGGAGAAAGGCCTTTGTTAGCTGGGAAATGCCTCACCCTTCACGGGCTCACCTGCCAATCATTTGCGTAGTTATTTACTCAAAAGCAGTAAAAAACAACAACAACAAAACAACGAGAAAACTACCGCCCCAGACTCGCGAGGGGAAGGCGGGAGCGGGTTTATGCTTCCTCCCAGAGCCGGCAGAGGGAGCACCAGGCAAGGTTTGGGAGCCGCGACTCCCCACACCTCCTCCCTCTTCCTCGCCCAACTTCCCTATAGACACCGCCTCAACTAAAAGTGACCATTGACCTTTCAAGCTTTTGAGCAGTGATGCAATAGAATGGTATTTCACAGAAAAATGGTTATCGAAATTTTGGATCCGGTTTTCCCGTGAATGTTAATGGTTTTTAAAAAGTAGGTCACATTTCGGCGGCCGGCGTGCTGGCAAGGAGATGAGTTCCAGGTGACCTCCAACCGGGTAGGAGAAGGTGACGGGATCTTTCTGAATTCCCGGTCTCAGGGCGCCAGCCCTGCAGGAAATCGCAGAGACACGCGCTCTGCGGACTGCAGGAACCGAGGCTCATCGCCCAGCACCACCCAGGCGCGCGCGTAAGAGAGCCCTTCCACCCCCCAACCCCCCCCCCCCCCCCCACTCCCGCGACCGTCCGCTCAGGTGAGCTGGGGCCGCCGGGTTGCAAGAAGGAGACTGTGGAGCGGACTGGAGGGGAGGAACCCGGCCAGGCAGGTGCCAGAGACCGCCCGGGGGAGGGAACTGAGAGCCGCCAGCGCCGCCTAAGGAGCCGCTGGATGCCTTCTAGGACCTGAGCCGAGGGCACCGCCTCCGGCCCGCTCCCTCCGGCTGTTGGGCGTGGGCACCCGGCGCTGGGCTGGAAAGGGGCCTCCCCCACCCCATTCGAGAGTCTTGCCGGGAGGGGCCTTTTTGGGGACACCCCTCCCCCGGTCTCTCTGGCGCGCTGCTCACAAAATGCGCGGCCTGCAGGGTCGCGTGAAGGGGCAGAGGGGAAGAGAAATCCCCGCCGAGGGGGCGAGGATGTCTGTTATTCGCTCGACCCCGGATCACCTCTGGCACGGCTGGGGGGACAGGGTTTGGTCGCCAAAACGGGGGCGATGGTGGCCGGGGTGTTCTGCGCGTCCCCGAACCACCCGGAGTGTGGGGGTCAGGGGAGGGCGGGTTCCCGGGCAGCCGCACCGCGCGGCCCCACTCCCGAGCGCCCAGAGCCCGCCTCCCCGAAGCCTGCGCAGTAGCGCTCTCGCCTCTTTGAAGCTGTAGCCGGGGCCGCGGTCACGTGGGGCGAATTCCTGGAAAGTTCCTGGAAAGCGGCCTCCGCAGCAGGCGGGCGGGGCGCGCGGAGCGTGGACGGAGGAGGGAGGTGGGGAGCCCGGGAGGTGCGCGGGGCTGGGGAGTCGCGCGCACACGCCGCTCCGGGGACAGACGTTTAACTCTTGCCAAGTCTCGCCGCCGCCGCGGCTCGCGGGCCTTGGGCTTCCCCTGAAGCATGAGCCTCCTCGCCCGCCGCCACTGGCGCAGCGCGGGCCGCGGACAGTGCGCACCCGGGCTCCCGGCGCCGCGTCTCAGGATCCTCTGTGCCCGCAGTCAAGACAACGGAGGAGCTCGGGCGGGGGCTGGCGGCAGGTACTGGTCCCGGGAGCCTGAAGACTCCGCTTCAGCGGGGTGGCTGGGGAGGGCACCGGGGCACCGCCGCGAGCGCCGGGCGGCCTTGGCTTCCGCAGTTTAGAGCCGCCTGGGGAAGGGAGTGCGAGCCGCGGTTCTGCCCCGCTGCCGGGCACTGCTGCCGGCTTTCTCCGTTTCCTTCCCGGCGTCGGGAAGTCTCCAGAGCTTTTTTTTATTCTAAACTGCCATCCAAATTAATAATCCTCCTAATAACCTGATCTCCCGCTCCTCCCCACCCTCCTGCCTCCCGCCCTGGCTCCTTACTCCTCCCTCTGTCCTTCCCACCTCCTTGGTCGCAGCCGGAGGGAAACCCTGCAGCTGCCCGGGGAGGTAGAGGGGGGTGCGAGCCCAGCAGCGGGTGTCGGAGCCCGTGGGTTCCAGGCGATGATCCCCGGGGCTAGTGTTTGCCCGCGGCGCTGACAACTCCGGCCGCCGCTGAAGGTCTCGTCGCATCCCCAGGCATCTCGTTCCCAAATTAAAAGTCAACAGGGAAAACTCGGCGGATACCCCTCCTTTCTGGGGTCCCTCCCAGCTTCCCCGCCCCAGGTCCGCTGGGGAGGCTGCCGGGTGCTGAGACGGCGGCCGAGGCCGAGGTAAGGGCTCAGCTTTGGTTGCCTTGCAAGTCCAGTGGCTCTCGGTGCCGCCGGCTCTGCCCCGGCCGGGGCCCGGGCTCCGAACCCCCGCGGAGGCTGCGCGCTCGGGTCGATTCCTCGACAGCGCCCGCGGCGGCTACATCGGCAGCAGCAGCCGGGCTCCGGGAGCGGCCGCCACGGCCCGGGCGGCGCCCCCCACCCTTGCCCGAAGAGGAGGGAGGAGAGCTAGGCCGCCTGCGGGCTGGGGATGCGGCTACTCGCGCGCTCGGCGCCCCAGGCGGGTGGCTCCGACCCCAGGAGCCCCGCGGCGCCATAGGGCGGGGAACCGGGTTCGTGCCCGCACTTTCTCCTGGGGCTCTCCGGGCTGTGCGGAGTGTGAGATAGAGTGCAATTTTGAGAGCTCTCCTGTTTTTGCCTTTAAACAGTTTTTCCACGTGCCCTTGACTCGGGCACATTTTACCACTGTGCCTGCAGGTGACTCTTTGCTCTTCCATTGGGCTTGCCTGCGATTTCCGCGAGCTGCCCTGGGCGGGAAGACACCCGGTTCCCCACCCTCATCCTGTCTCCCCCCCCCTCCCACCCCTCCCTCTCTTCAACTCTGGCGTCTCGGATTCCGGCTCTCTCAATCCTTCTGTCTCTCGAGCTGGGCCTGGATGCTTGGGGTTAAATGGTGCAGGAGCGTAGACGCGGAGGAGTCCCCGGGATTTTCCACGTCGCTGTCTCCCCACCCACAACCCAGCCAGGGGTCCAGGTCCGACTGACCCAACCCACTCTTTCTCTTTGCAGGCAAACTGTGGGTGACGGCGCCTGCGGGGGACTTTGCCATCTGTCCACCAGGACCTGGGGAGGAAGAACCAGCAGCTCCCCACCCCCTCCCCCTCCACCACCATTTTGGATACTCCGCAGGGACGTGTTTTGGGGTTCCCACTGACTTCCAGGAAGGACGCGTGCCCTTCTCTGACCCCTGCGCGGGCGGCCACCAGTGTTTGCCGTGGTGACCCTTTGCCCATGACCCTGCGGTGCCCCGAGCCCTCCGGGAATGGCGCGGAAGGGACGCGGAGCCAGTGGGGGACCGCGGGGTCCGCGGAGGAGCCGTCCCCGGAGGCGGCGCGTCTGGCGAAGGCCTTGCGGGAGCTCAGTCAAACAGGTAGGGAGCCGAACGGCAGCCACGCATGCGAGAGGGGGCGCCCCCCCAAAGACGCGGCTGGGGGCTCTGCTGGCGGGGAGCGCAGCTGGGAGGTGGGGACAAGCTGGGAAAGCGAAGAATGAGATGGAGAAACGTCCCCTCCTGCCCGTCCCCGCCTCGGAGCAGGGGACCGTGGAGAGGATGGGTTCTTGGGAATGCGAAAGGAAAGCGGTTCTGGAGAGACTCGGGCCTGAAGGAGGGCTCGGGAAGGGCTCCTTGGAAAATGCCCCCGAGGGCGCTGGAACCTTTAACTGTTTGCCGCGCTGCTCCACGGCTGGGGTCGGCACTCGGACCGAACCCGAGCTGGAGAAAGCTCCTGGCGCCTTCCTTCCCGCGGCTGCAGGGCGGCGAGTGGGCGCAGCGCTGCCCGCAGCTTCTGCCGCATCCGGCTCCCGGGCGGAGCATCCGCCGCTGCCGGGAATCTTGGCGGCCAAGTCCAAGGACGAGGAGTCGCCGAGCGCGGCCTTCGGGGGGTCTTTCAAGACCTGTCCTGCGCTGTGCGCGGCTCGCTGTAGCATCTGAAAGGAGAAAAGAGTGGGGGAAAATAATAATTCTGGCAAACCTTTCAGGTTTACAACATCTCCGGATCCTAAAAGCTTACATTTGGGGCAAAGTTGAAGTTTTGGTAGCGTTAGGAAGAGGGGACTCTTTCCTCACTCGCGGTGGTGCTCTTTTCCTGCGGGCCATGTGCTTTAACCATCAGCTTGGAGGGACCGGCAGATACGGGAATCCGAGCAATTTTTTTGAGGGGGGAGCATTGTTAAAACTTCTTAAATGCAGAGTGCCTCTAAGTCATTTTTTGCAAATGGAGCGGGCCCGGAGATGGTGCAGGCAGATCATATGGGGATTGCTGGGGAGACCCACAGACAGCTGGAATTGGGTTTGAATTAGGGCAGAGTACAAAAGATTACAAACTTGAAATGCTAATTATCATTTGGGGTTTCCCTCATTTCTCAGTGACTGATAAGGAAGTTGTAATTGAAGCAGCCACCAGAAGCTGTTGTACCTAGAACTGAGTTTTTAAAACAAGTAAATATCAGTGCTTTCTAGGGCTTGGAACAGAGATGCGGTCATGGACAGATTTGGGGAGACCAGGGGGACACCAACCACCCAAAAACGGTGCTTCTGTTTTTCTCTCTTGGAATTCGTAGAGTTCAGTTTTCCACTTTTTAAGGGCAGAGCTTTTATTTTTAACTTCTGATTTATTTCTAATTTACTTTAAATCGTTTATTTCACTTGAGTGGTGCTGGAAGCATCATGCTTTGTCAGCCAGTGTGTCATGTTGCAAATATTCTTTTGTTTCATTCAGAGAAAATCTAGATACCTTAAAGAACAGCTCCAGAGGATTACTTAAAAAAACAAACTGGCTCACACTTTGTGTTCATAAAATAACATGGACCCACATTTTCATTAAATTTCTACCAAAAGTATTTATGGTAGCCTCTGGTAAACTTTCACACACTTCTTTTTAGAGCTAGAAAAAAAAAATGTTGTCAAGTACTTGCCCCGTTTGAAACGTTATAATAACAATTTTACCCTCTTTTCTTTTTCTTTTTGAACAAAACCCCAGGTTGGTACTGGGGAAGTATGACTGTTAATGAAGCCAAAGAGAAATTAAAAGAGGCACCAGAAGGAACTTTCTTGATTAGAGATAGTTCGCATTCAGACTACCTACTAACAATATCTGTTAAAACATCAGCTGGACCAACTAATCTGCGAATCGAATATCAAGATGGGAAATTCAGATTGGACTCTATCATATGTGTCAAGTCCAAGCTTAAACAATTTGACAGTGTGGTTCATCTGATCGACTACTATGTTCAGATGTGCAAGGATAAGCGGACGGGCCCAGAAGCCCCCCGGAATGGCACTGTTCACCTTTATCTGACCAAACCGCTCTACACGTCAGCACCGCCTCTGCAGCATCTCTGCAGACTCACCATTAACAAATGCACCGGTGCCATCTGGGGACTGCCTTTGCCAACAAGACTGAAAGATTACTTGGAAGAATATAAATTCCAGGTATAAGTGTTTCTCTTTTTCTAAACATGCCTCATATAGAGTATCTCCGAATGCAGCTATGTAAAAGAGAACCAAAACTTGAGTGACTGCTCTGGATAACTACACGGAATTCTAAGAACGGCTGAATCAATCTAACCTACATGTGTGACTAGGTAGCTAGGTCAGGTTCCCTCAAATATGTTCACCTGAGAAATGCTTCCCTGCCTAAGGCTAAGACCAGCTGATCCTTTTAAGTTAAAAATTAAATGTCCCAAGTAAAGGCCGAAGTAAGCTTTTGATCAGAATGCCCTGCCTTTCTGAGGTTCCTTTCTCTTTGGTTGAAGGTCCAGGCACCAGTAGTAGAGAAAGGGAGAAAGGACTCCATGGCGGAGAACTGAAGAAGGGGAAGGAACCTGACAGGCTTAGCTTCCACTTTATATGCCTGGTGATCCGAGTCTATTCTGGACATGTTATATTTTGCATTCTGATGTTCCTAGGGGTTTTGTTGATCAGATATGCTTGTGAGTATTTATCCTTCATTTTATGCAATTAACCAAGTCAACCAAAAAAAAAAAAATGACCATGAAATCCTGTATTTGTCTTTTTACTACATGTATGAACTCTTTCATGTGAACGCGTACTGTAGTAATCCATTTTAAGAGAGCCTTACTTCAGAAATATTTCAAACTGGTGCAAACGGAAAAGACTTCATCTTTTCCATTAAGGCTAAAGACAAGAATGTCATGCTATACAGGTGCAACCCCATCCAGGTTAATAAAACCATGTAGATATAGACATTTTACCCTTTGAAGTATCTGTGTCCCAACCTGTTGCCATGGATTTTTTTGGAAATGGCTTTAGAAATTTCCAAGTTGTCCTTGAATTGTCTAACTATAGACATCAGCAGTTGTCTCCCTTCTACCATGTAGAAAACTTTGACTTAATTTTCTTCCAGATATAAGGGGATACCTGCCTGTTTTTCAAAGTGTTTATTTACTGCTGTTACTATTTGATTAGAATGTATTAAATAAAAAAAAAACCCTGACTTTTACAAGTTGCGCTTATATTATTTTGAATCGCAGAAAACTTACACTTTCATGAGGGTTGCCATAAAAACTTATGTCAAATGGAATAAGCCAGATAGTCAGCAAGAAGTAAGGCCTTCCTTGCCCTTCTCTGAAGCTATGGGTCATATTTGCCCTTTGCGTTTTGGAAAGCATGGTTTAGAAACTCCTAGACTTGCCAAGTGGCCCTTTTACAAGTTGAACAGGCATAACACTAATGCCCTTTGTATTTCTAAAAACATGGTTTAGAAACTACAAAGACTGATATAGCCTAGTCGTATGGGTCGAATAGGCATAATATAAAATAAAGTGTTATGGCCATTTATCATTTATTTTTTTGCCACATAGGCTCATGACTGTTGCAAATGTACCATCTTTTGGTGTCCGGACATTATTCATTTGCAACCTTAAAAAAATTGTCCTGCATAGCTACGTATAATGGTGTAACACTGGGAAGGTGAGCCTAGCATATTGTGTGTGTCCCAAGTGAATTATGCTAAGACAGAAGCATATAATTTGTGCTTATAAGTTATAGCAAAGCCTGCTTAAATATTTTCATGAAGCTCTTGAGAAATGGTTTTGTGCCTGTGTATTCAAACAGCAGAGCCAAACACAAAAGATCGCTAAGTGTCCTTAGGAAGAATTCATTTGTAGACTAAAAGTTAAAGAGCCTATACTTTTAGGGTCTGGTCTGTGATCAGGGGTTAACCTTTTCATCAAGATGGTCAGGTTCTGTGCATTCCTTACTCTTTTTCTCCACTGAAAACAGTTGTTTGGTGTGGGATATTTGGCTTCTCTGACAAAACTTCCACACGGCCAGTGCCAACGGGCTTTGTGGGATTTGTTCAGCATCTTGCGCACTTCTGTTCTCATTGTTTCAAACACTCTGCAGTAATTGAGAGTTGGACGCCGTAGTGGGACATGAGTACCTGTGGAACTGTGGAAAGTTCTGCATTATTGCTAGCAAGTAACTATGAGAAAACCAGAGGACAGCAAAGACACCTCAGTGTGCTGTGGAACTGTTGCCTTACATTTCAATCTTCCCTATTTCAAGTACATTGATAAGTATTAGGGGCAGTCTCTCTCTCTCTCTCTCTCTCTCTCTCTCTCTCTCTCTCTCTCTATATATATATATATATATATATATATATATATATATATATATATATATATTGTTTTTTTACAATTGCTAACATTATTTATTGAGTTTATTCTGTGCCAGACTCTTACTCAGCACTTTGCATACATTATCTCATTTAATCCTCACATAGACTGAATGAGCAAAGTACAGTGATCACAGGAGGTACACTTCTAATTTGTGAGTGAGGAGGCATTCCAGGAACATCCTGGCCCTTTTTATTCTTGGAGAGGAATTACGAAGAGCAAATTGCTGCTATTTCTACATTGATCCAGACGAACAAGTAAGAACAGGCTATAAAAGGAACCCTCAGCATTTTTATTGCTGCCTCAACTGGAAAAGTATAGGTACCATAATTAGTGTTGTGCTCCGTGGGATTTCAGTCAGCTGGAGCCAGTGGTTTTTCTCCTGGTGCAGGGGTGGGTCGAGAGGGGGTTCACTGCTTTACTTGGTGGCTGGTACATAGTGCCAGTTACCAACTATTGGTAACTCCATTTTATAACCCATTGAACAAAAACGTTAAGATGTGCACTTGTCTAAACTACCCTCAGTGGAGCCAAGAAAAATACCCAGGGATCTCTTTCTATGCAGGGCAGTTTCGGACATTAGGATATGTACTGTTGTTGTTATTGTTGAAGAATGTAGGATACAGGACTTAACATGTCCCCTCAAACTTAAAATACTTTGATCTGAGTTTCCATTGGGAGCAGAGTTGAGGCAGTGGAATTTTTCATTCTATCCAAGTGGGCACTGGGGGCTGCTTTATAGGGAGTTGGTTTTTTGTTTTGTTTTGTTTTGTTTGCTTTGATTTTAGGGCCTTCGACTGTGGAGAAAAGGCTTATGAGCTGAAAGTTCTTTTCTGGCGTGTCAGTAAAAACGTCTTGACTTCATAGTAATTATGTAATCCAAATAGGTAAGAGAATGGGACAGTTGTTTTGGAGTGTTTATTTTCTTGGGAAGGATTTTCTCTGCTTTTAGAAAATTGTACCCTGGTAGAGGGTAAGAGACAGGGACGTCATCAAATAATCCATGGGATGGAATGTCCTGAGACGAGGCTGTGTTCTGCTCGCGTTCTGCTCGGTGTGGGTAGGCACAGGGCGGCGGCGGGTAAGTGGCTGTGGTTACATCGAACAGCTGGGCTCAGGCCGCTCTTGTCTCCCAGTGGTCCTTTCTAGCCTGTGGAGCAAAAAAGTGATGTCATTCAATCTCGGTCTTTCATTTACTAAGGAGCCTTGTATTCTCCCACTTTTCCAATCACGTATTTTAGTTTTGTCATTTTACCTGAAGAAGTCTCTCCGACCCAGGGAAGTCAGGAAATTCGCATGTATGTGCACACAGGAACACACACATAACCCGGCAAATCAGTGGCAGAGTCAGCGAACGCATATTTTAACAGTTTAGTATTTGTAAAAATTGCACCCTTCTACTCTGTTTAAAATGTCAATATTCTATCTTGCTACCCGGTAAGCCTTACAGTTCTTTTAACATCACACTTTTCTTCCTCTGAAATTAGCAGGCCTTTGGAATACTATACAGGATAATTCCAATTCTTGGCCCCTCCACCCCGCCTCAAATAATCGGCTTCTGCTGGGTTTCATGATGGCTTGACCCACATTAGAGTTTTGCATTCATTATAACTCGTCAAGGTTTGTAACCTATTTGCTGTTTTAACGTCTAACAATCTGCCATCCTTGCTCTTTTATGATCTCATTTCTGCCTCTGCCAGATGTGACTCACACATGGCCATGTCCGGGTCACTGCCCACCTCTTTTCTCGCTCATGGGCATAATGGCACAGTTCATTCCAGCCCCACTTTCTCCCTTTTGTGTCAATAAGTTGCCCTTTTAGCTCCTGTGACACAGCTCTGCTGACCATATTATACTTCAGTGAAAGAGGGTCATTATATTCTCCCTGAGTTGGGTAACTGAATGATTTAGAATACCTTGAGATTAAATCTGTCTCCTACTCTCTTTGATTCTTTTCAGATTTTGAAACAAGTAGCCAGCCCCAAATACCAACGACACTTTTGTTATGTGCATGCTTTAATTTTTTCCCCTCTAGTGTCAGGCTCCTTCTTAAGTTGCAGTTCATTTGATTGGAATGGAAATGCCCTCCATTCTTTCCTTCTGCTTGTCTATATGTAAGAATGATTCTGTGATAGTCCTGTTTCACTCCTACGTAGGTGTGTGTGTGTGTGTGTGTGTGTGTGTGTGTGTGTGTGTGTATGTATATATATATATTATTCCCATCGTTACATATTTTTTTCTATGTGGCTTGAGTTCAGGTTCCTTAACCATAATACCAAAGTCAAGTAACAGCTGTTGCTACGGTGGCCTTTAACCCTTTGCGGTCCAATGTTATTTTTGGAATTCAAACAGTCTGGTCCAAATTAATTGACGGGATTAAATGTTGAACTTTTTAATGTTCTTATTGCTCGACGTTGGACCTGCTCCTAGCACCTGGTCTGTCGAGTCAGCCTCGAGGTTGGACCGAAAAGAGTTAAAAGCCCTGGAGTCCCCAGCGCCTGGGTAGCAAGTAAGCTGAAATTACAGAGCAAAGCTGGATATTCCTTTCTACCCCGCCTGGAGCTTTGTCAACAAGAGGTCGGATCTGACACATGTCATCACAGAGAGGGGTTCACGTCAGTAAACGTTCAGTGAGCCATAAAAATAAGACTGCTTTTACAGACCGTCTCCCTTGAAACTACCTCCTTAGCGTAGAGGAACTCTGACATGCCCTAGAGATCAGGCACACAGTTTGTGAACTATTATTCATGTGGTGCTGCCTCTGTTAGTAACAGGAGGGAGGGGAAGGCAAGCCAGAGTCCTAGAGAGAGGGAAGGAAATACGGCCAGCTGCCTTCCTCTTCTGTCTCCGCATAAATACCACCCAAGGAGCCCATTTCGGTGGTGGAGAGAGTGAGACTTAATCACAGAACTCCAGAAAATTGTTCCCCAGTTTCCAACCGTGTTAAGATAAAAAATTTATATTTTGCTGAAGAGTTTTCTGTTAGTTTGGTATGTTTTTTCCTGTTTAGATATTGGTCCAGAGGGCTGCTAGATCTTTAACATTCAGAAAAATATTTTCCATGTTATTTCTACCCAGAGAAGTTGTTTGGTTTCCCATTTTAACCTCCTTTCTACCATCTTGATAAACTTGACCCTTCTTGGGTTTCCAGCATAGTTTATTTCTCTTCTTTGCTTTTTCCAGGTTGTGGTCATCAGTACTGTATTTGGTCAGAAAGTGTGTTTGCATTTTGTATATTTGATTATGGCATCTGCTTTTAGTGATCTGCAGTATTAGGGGCAGAGAGCATGGGGTAATTGAAACTCACAAACATCTAGCTAATACTGGTTTCAGCTTTCTCCCCACTCATTCTCCTTTGCTAGAACCAGTGATAGAAAAATTACCCGCTTCTTTGTTCACTCACTTTATTTTCCCTGTCCATCAGGCAAGGGGGATGTTAATAAGCAACAAAGTGACTAAAACGATAGCAAGATGAAAAAACTGAGGAGGCTGGAGACTCAGTGGTGTGCTGAACTCCTGGGAGGCAATTGTTAAATACAGTACTTAGGGATTTTGTGAGCTAAATCACTAACTCTAGGTAAATCATTGGTAAATAGAAATCAGCCATGATGGGAATATTTACATTATGGAAGGTGGCAGACACTACAAATTTTTTTTTTTTTTTTAGTTTTATTCATTTCAAACGGGCCGGATCCAGCCCACCAGACACTACAAATTAATGTATCTATCTATCTATCTATCTATCTATCTATCTATCTATCTATCTATCTATCTATCTATCATTAATCCTTTTTTCCATTTAGAGAGTCAGAGGGTGGGGGAGAGACAGAGAGAGAAACATCAATGCAAGAGAGGGACACATAAATTAGTTGCCTCCTGCACGCATCCCAACCTGTGCTGGGTATTGAGTCCGCAACCAAATGTCCTTCATCAGAATTGAACTCGAGACCCTTCAGTCTGCAGGCCAATGCTCTAACCACTGAGCATCGGTTGGGCCAAATTAATGTCTTTAGACTCCTTGGTGAGGGAGGTCTTTCTGCAAAAAGGTTGAAGAGGAGGGTAGGGGTGAGCAGGCACAGACCTTTTAGGCCTTGCTGAAGAGCTTGGAACTTATCCAGAGGGCCGTGGATAAAAGCTTTTTTAAATGGGGGAGAAACTGAACTAGGTTTTTATTTTATACTAGAGGCTCGGTGCATGAATTCGTGCACTTTGAAAGGAAATTAATTAGAAGAAATATTTTACAGGCCGGAGAGGGAGTGTGGGAGGTTGGCTCCAGGGTATATCTGGCCCATCTTGCCCAGTCCGGATCAGCCGGACCCCAGCAGCAAGCTAACCTATTGGTCAGAGTATCTGCCCCTAGGGTGGTCAGTGTGCATCATAGCGACTGGTCAAGCGGTCAACCAATCGGTCGAACACTTAGCATATTAGGCTTTTATATATATAGATCCTCTGGAGGCCCTTTGGAATATTGAAAAAAAGCAAGAGTGGAGTCAAGAAGATTGGTCAGGTGTGCGCTGATAGGCGTGAAGGGGTGGGAAGGAGGCAGTGGTTGGGGAGAAGCCTGGGGAGGGTGCAGACACTGCCGCCTCTTGTCTGTAGGCTCACATTTGTGCTGGAGTTTGGAGCTTTGGGTTCCGCAGATGCGTGCTTCTCTTTGAAGGCCAGCTTCTACATGGGGGGAGTTCGGTAGCTTTCAGATTCCACTCCCAGGAAAGTAGGAAGTTGTGGTGCAGTGGGCAGAATTTTGAAGTAGGAAGTTGAAAATTTGGGGTCCACTTCTGGTGGTTTGACCATGGACCAAACACTGAGTCTCCTAGGCCTGCTGTTCCATCTGTCCAATGGGGAGCTTTCATGCTTTTTGGTTCCAGGGCCGAGATAGGAGAGCAGTCTCCCCCAGTGGGTGGGAGCGCCAGAGGAGAGGTAAGCTCCTCATTTCTGTGTAGTCTCAGTTTCTACTTAAACTGTAGTGTAGATTTTGTCTTTGTGCCTTAATATATTCTCATTTATTTTGAAAAACAACAACAACTTCCTCCTAACTCTGGACTTTTCAGCAGCTGGTTAAAAGAATTTTGCGTTTTCCTCTGGCTGTGGATCTTTGAGTGCTACCCTATAAACAAAGAGTAGTTTGGACTTGGGTTTTCAGATTTTGGTTCTGATGGAGAAACAGGAATCTGCCGTGTTTTGGCCATTATGACAATAACCCTTTGGATGAATTTTCATTACCAAGGGACCTGGATGGCTGTCTTTGCTCTGCTCCCTGAGTCAGTATCATAGATGGGATCCCAGACAGCTGTGGGCAAATGATATGTTTTGCAAGTCATTTTTCCCATTTTTACATAGATTGTTTGCTTTTCTGATTGATCCTCAATGGACAAGGATACCACTAAGCTTTAGTTTTCTTTTTCTCTGTCGAACAATCAAAGAAAGAAAGAAGGAAAAAAAGGAAGAAAGGAAGGAAGGAAGAGCAGAAAAAAGAAAAGGAAGGAAAGAAAAGAAGAAAAAAAACCACAGGAAAACTGGAAAGTACCAAGGGAATTCTTAGGTACAGTGACAAGAATCTTGGAGCATAAATGATCCTGCCCTAATCAATTAATCCAGTGGTTCTCAACCTTCCTAATGCCGCTACCCTTTAATACAGTTCCTCATGTTGTGGTGACCCCCAACCATAAAATTATTTTCGTTGCTACTTCATAACTGTAATTTTGCTACTGTTATGAATCGTAATGTAAATATCTGATATGCAGGATGTGTTTAAAGGGGTCACTACCCACAGGTTGAGAACTGCTGTTGCCTATTTGGATTTCTCTGGATCTGTTTTAAAGTGGGGCACAGCTCTGATCTTGGGGCACACTCTAGGAGGGTGGGTGTGTGCAGACCTTACAGGCAGCGGCAGAGGAACATCACTGAGCCTGCTAATAGCTGAAAGTCCCAACAGATCCAGGTTGCGGCTACCATGGGATTTATGATGTTCCAGGCATGGCAGTGAGGTGGCTATTCTATAACAAACTAATGCTTGGGCTTCCAGGGAACTGGAAAAAGCTAGAATACTTAGTAATGCCAGGCATTACACTTGACACTTTACAAATATGACCTCACTTAGTGCTCCCAACAAACCTTTTAAGTAGGTTCTGCTTTTATCTCCACTTTAGAGATAAGGAGATTGACACAGAAAGATTTAGTGACTTAAGAGGGAGAGCTGAGATTTGAACTCAAGCCAGTCTGACTCCAAACTCATGCTTTTATTCATTCTTGTATCTTTTTTCTCAATACGCTTACAAATGCTTTTAAGCTCTGAGGCCTGCAGCCAGCATATACCTCAATGGCAGCGGTTCTCAACCTGTGGGTCGTGACCCCTTTGGGGGTCGAACGACCCTTTCACAGGGGTCGCCTAAGACCATCGGAAAACACATATATAATTACTACATATTGTTTTTGTGATTAATCACTATGCTTTAATTATGTTCAATTTGTAACAGTGAAATTGGGGGTCACCACAACATGAGGAACTGTATTAAAGGGTCACGGCATTAGGAAGGTTAAGAACCACTGCTCAGTGGTGTATGCTAGGCCATATATCTTTTAGTCATATGAGGTTAGTAGAGGGCTATGACCGTGTCTGCCCAGGTTGTGAGTGTGGTGTTATTAGGATTTTTACTTCAGAGGTAACACAAGATCTCCCCAAACCTGGAGCATCCAGCTTGGAAGGATTCCTTCCATCAGATTTTATACTTCTCCTTCCTTATGGATCTATCCAGTGCAGCCATAGCCCACCATCTCTTCCCTATAACTCTTTTCCTTTCTCCGGAGGTAAATTATATGAATAATGCATCAGTCATAATAAGTTAGGTTATGCTGCAAAACAAAGAACCCCAAAGCCTCAGAGGCTTAAAATTACAATGGTTTATATCCTGAAATAACAAAGATTTCTCTACCCATTTGTGTTTGTCATGTGTCACAGGGAGGCTCTTTTCTTAGTCATTCAGGAACCCAGACTGACAAAGCAGCTACCCCCTCCACTATAGCTAGGTTGCTGAGCCAGTGGGAAGGGAGAAGTTCAAGGATCTCTGTTGGCGTTTAAATGCCCTGTCACTTCTCCCCATCCATTGGTCAGAACTCTGGTGCCCCCCAACCACAAGGGGGCCAAGCAGTCCCCTGTGCCCAAGGGGAGAAAATCAAATATTTGGTGAGCAGCAATAATAACCACCACCTATACCATGCCATGTATACTTTCTTCTTTTTTCTCCCTAGTTTGGCTAATGCAACCCAAGTAAACTTTATAGGATTCACATAGCCTCTTTAATTCCATTCCTCCGTTCTTTGTTGTCTTCCAAAACTTTTTCAATTACTGCAAAATAATTTCTCTCTTTGTGTGAGCCATTTGTGAGCCACAAGGAAAGGTCTTAAGTCTTGAAGTGAAATTATACATATCAAAGAGCTAGGGCTACTCACCTCAAAAGCTTCTGAAATAACTAGAGATTCCTTCTGTTCTTCACAATGTCTCCCTGGGCTTCCTCGCCCTGCTACATTTAAGCCCATCTTGCCCCCATTGTCAATATTCAAGACAAATAATGCTCACATTCACTTCTACTGCTTACTGTTTTGCTTAATTAGCTATACTGCAATAGTATTGAATAGTATTATTTTCTACCAATTTTAAATTAAATGTAAATCCATTCAGGCACATTATAAATCAAAAGGACTTTGGTGTGATAACTGGGTACCTTATCACTGATTTAAATTGGCTTCTGAGGGAAATTGTATTATAAATTCCAGACAACTGGTTTGCAAGTCTTGTTTTAGAATGCATCCTTTTTCTAGGTTGGGGTCTTTTCTATAGCATATTTATGTATAATCAGAATACCAGGATAAATGCTGTGTTTTAACGGACAGTTATCCTCTACTGTATCATGAGTTATTATCTTTGAAAAAATTAGAATATGTAAAAATTAGTTAATTCAAAATTTTATTAACATAATTTCCCCCCTTCATTCTCCATTTCACTTTTTCTGTATTAACCCAGATCAGAAATTGTAGTGTTATTTATTTTTTAATCCTCACATGAGGATATGTTTATTGATTTTAGAGACAAGAAGAGAAAGAGAGAGGAAGGGGAAGAGAGGAACATCAATCAGCTGCTTCCTGCACGCTCCCTATTAGGGTTCGAGCCTGAAACCTGGGCATGTGTGCCCTGACTGGGAATCGAACTGGTGATCTGGCTCATGGATCGATGCTCAACTACTGAGCAGTACCAGCCAGGCACTGACTTCTCTTTATATTTATCTCTTTCATTCATTTAGTCATTCACTCAATCATTCAACAGATACTTACTGAGTATCTACTTGTGCCAGGCACAAGGCAAAGTCCTGGAGAAAGTTAAAAATGGTCTCTGCCCTTAAGGAGATCCTGGGTAGTGGCGAGACACACTTACCAACAGTTATAGTACAGCTGACTCTTGAACAAGGGTTTGGGTCCGCTTATATGGGGATTTTTTTTTCAATAAATACTGTAAATACATGTTCTCAATAACATTTTCTCTAGCTTCCTTTATTGTAAGAATACAGCATATAATATATATAACATACAAAATAGGTGTTAATCAACTGTTTTTGTTATTGGTAAGGCTTCCAGTCAACAGTAGGACGTTAGTAGTTAAGTTTTAGGGGAGTCAAAAGTCGTATGTGGATTTTTGACTGTGTCGGGCAGGAGAGTCGGTGCGTGTAACCCCCATGTTGTTCAAGGGCCATCTATACAATAAGATAATATAATGAGGTATCTACAAAGAGCAGGGGAAGCAGAGATGAAACACTTGTAACTGTCTGAAGGGGTCAGGTAAGGCCTCAGAGTGGAGGCGGCTTTGGGCCGGTACTTAAAGAAAAGGAGCTGGCCTGCTCAGCCAGGTGGCTCAGTTGGTTAAGCCTCATCCTATACACCAGAACAGACCAAAGGTTACAGGTTCCACTCCTGCTCAGGGCACACCTAGGTTGCGGTTTCAATTCCCAGGTAGGGAGGCAACCGATCAATGTTGCATTCTTTCTCTCTCTTCTTTCCCCTCTAAAATCAATAGAAAAAATATATAAATTATGGGTGAGGATTAAAAAAAAAAGATAAGGAGTTGGCCTGACCAATAAGCAGGGTGAGGGAGTTCCAAGCCAAGAGGTCGCGGAGCTGTGAGAGAACAAAGTTCTCCTATTGTGTGGGGCTTCCAATGCAAAATAGGAAACTAATAGTTGGGGAGTGGAGAATAAGCTTGAGTTGGTGAGCAGAGACCGGAGCACCAAGGGCTTTCCTGCTTTTCAGAAGTTTATATGCCACCTGGGAAGTAAGGGGCCCAGTGAAGACTTTTTTTAAAAAATATATTTTATTTATTTTTACAGAGAGGAAGGGAGAGGGATAGAGAGCCAGAAACATCGATGAGAGAGAAACATCGATCAGCTGCCTTCTGCACACTCCCCACTGGGGATGTGCCCCCAACCAAGGTACATGCCCTTGACCGGAATCGAACCTGGGACCCTGCAGTCCGCAGGCCGATGCTCTATCCATGGGGCCAAACCGGTCAGGGTCCCAGTGAAGATTTTTTGAGCAGAAGGATGACAGCATCAGATTTGGTGGCACGGTGGGAGGCTGGTCTGGAGAGCCAGGTCCCAGAGCAGAGCTTCTTGCCCAGTTCTAGGACTTGCAAGAGGTCCATGGTTGGTATGCTTGGGGTCCAAGAACTTGGATAGGAAAAAATTACATTGTTACTGTCACTAAACTCTTAACTGAAATTGAGCATATTCTTCAAATATATCTAGGCAGCAGATCACAGTAGAATTAGCAGAAGTAGTGAGTTTATCACCAGTAGAAGTCAGGTATTTTGGTATCATTGAATAGTTATTGCAGATATCTCAAAATACGCCTTACATGTTTCACTAAACCCAAATTACTATAGCCATTAGACCCTGGGCTACATCTTACCATTTAATGAATTAATAAAGGAGTACATGTATTATTACACCGCAACTTAAAAATTATGTTATATGTGCATTTTAGAATTCATCTTTTGTGATCTCCATATTTAATTATATGATTTAAACACAGTATCCTGAGAGGGGGTCCATAGTCTTCACCTTGACTGCCAAAGGGGTCATAAAAGGTCAGAACTTATGCACCAGAGGAAGGTGATTGTGAGGAGGTTACTGCAGCCTAAAGCAGGAGCGGGAAGGAAGGTGAGGAGGAAGAATTTGTGGGAGGTTCTGGGGACAGAGTGAACCTGTTGATAGATCCTGGACAGAAAGCAGAGGGAGGGATCCACATGCACCCTACTTCCAGAGCAGAATTCTTCCTATTTCTTGTCATGTCTGTCCCTTCCCTCCATTTCCATTGCAATCGTTATTTAACTCAAACTTTTTTCAAAGTCATACATGTACGGATGGTTTGAATATCAAGCACTATGGAAAGACAACCAAAAGCCACCATCCCTTGCTCCTCTTCACCTGCCAATCCTACACTTTTTAAAAACTTACACAGTGTTATCTTTTTAGCTAAACTGGGAATTTTCTGCAGGAAATGCCTTGTAATCCTCACTTCGTTTTTCATTTTAGGAGTTGAATAAATGACTGATAGATCCCAAAGGCACTTCCTGTTTCAAGGTCCTTATGTACATCAATTGTATCATACTCCAGTTCCAGAATTTATACCAACTGTGACATTCTAGGACATGGTGCTTTCACCTAAAAATTTCAAGTTTTCTGTCATTTGTTTTTACATAAAATCACTTAGAATGTGCAAATAAAAAACCCATTTACTTGGGCGTTCTGGTTGTTTTTGTGTGAGTTTAGTGTGATGGTGGGTTGAATAATCCTATGTAATCGAAAACCAGAAATTGAGCCCTAGCTGGTTTGGCTCAATGGATAGAGCGTCAGCCTGCGGACCCAAGGGTCTCAGGTTCGATTCCCATCAAGGCCATGCAGGGAACCAATTGAGGTGTTTCTGTCACATTGATGTTTGTCCCTGTTTTTCCCTCTCCCTTCCACTCTCTCTAAAAATCAATGGAAAAATATCCTCGGGCGAGGATTAACAACCACACAACAACAAAAACCACCAGAAATTGAGAAGGTGGGTTTGAAATTTCTGTCCATTCCTTTTTTGGGGGGTGCCTGTCCTGTCTTGGTAGCAGTGGTTAATTTCCGTATTGCTGCCTTGCTGAGTTGCGATGGAGTGGCAGCTGAGACCTTTGGTTGGCTGACTGAAGGTCCTGGCCATGCTTCCTGTGAGGTCCAGAAATGTATAGTTCTGTGGTCTGAGATACTTTGATGTTTGCCAGATAAAACTGATGTTTGGTGCTTTTTGTAGGAAACACACATTTGGATATCTCCAAGTTGATTTGTAGGAACTTAGTGTTATTACAATTTTGAGGCAGAACTTTTTCTCAAGTGGCAGAAGAAGGAAAGGAACTTCAGTTTTGAGGGCTGTTAATAGCACCCTTCCATCAGTGCCCAAACTGAGAAAGTTGACAAAGTACTGGATTGTTAATATGGATTTATGGCAAAAATAAGTATCTGGACTTTTAAGAGTTACTGATACAGTAAAATACAGTTTTAGCTACTGACACTAGACTAGCCCCCAAACTTATAGAAAAATGCGTATTTCTCCTTATTTTCTAAAAAACATTTCTCAACCCAGTAACGCGGGGGCTACTTTGGGGTTAACCTGGAGATTTGATTGCTGTTTTCTGGAGGGAGGCAGAGCAATGTTTGGGAGAAACGGACTCTGGAAAAGTTAGCTTCCCAATTTACACATAAAAATCACAGTCCTTTTCTTCATTAATATTATTATACATATTTGAAGAGCACATTAGAGATAGTGAAGAAATGAGAGATAGTACCTGGTAATACGATGAGTTAATTTTTCTTTAAACTTACTGGTTTCTCCCTTAAACTGTGGCTGGGTAACAAGCCCGTGCTTGTTGGCACTGTAGTTCAGGCTCAGAATACTACTCTTGGAGCAAAATGACTATTTAAAAAAAAAATGCTTTCTTGAAATATAATTTTTAGAGGAGGAAAATTTTAGATTTGGAAGAAATATTTAAGCTGCGGACTTTCAAGCCCAACTTCTTCAAAATCATTTAAAAATGAAGCACGGGAAGAGAGAGAACGTTCATGGTTAATTAAGGAGGTCAACACCCGACCCAGCGAGACGGGGAAGGAGTGACTTTGATTTACGTATCCGAGACCAGAAGAGAAACAGGCAGATGTTTCTAGGAACTAGTTAAGGGAGAATGAAAAAGACAGAAGTAGAATTGAAAAAAACCACAGAATTTAAGAAGAAAGTGCCTGTCTGCGGGAGGAGGAATCCCATACCAGTTTCTGTTCTTCCTACTTGGGAATTTTCAAACCGAGTTCCTACACGGGCTGGCTCGCAGGTCGAGGACGTGCGCTCAGGCGGTCGACAGGGGGGTGACTGTGGCGCCGCTGGGCGATGCAGAAAAAGCTGTTTGTGTGCAGCTGCCTGCGTGTGGAGCCCGTTCGCCCTGGGGCCGGGCAGCTCCTCCCAGACACGCACCAGCGCCCCTCTGCTCCGGGCTCCCGGATCTCCTGCAAGGTAGACTGGGAAGAAAGGAGATGTTTAGCAACTGGCGAGGTCAGCGTGTTTAAAATTGAAAGCACACCGGCCGAATGGAGTGTTGAGGGTAAACAGCTGTGTTTACCATTTTGCTGTGTATGGAATGAGTTAACATCTGTTCGCGTCGCCTGAGTGACCCTGGGGCAGATGAGGATGTGGCTAGGCAGAGAGGCGTCCACCAATTGGCTCAGAAAAGAGCGGCCGTTCTGCTGTTGTTCATGTACGTGTAATATAACCTTCTATTAGGAGCTAGTTTTCAATTCATCTAAAAGTAATGACATGGTTATTACCGTGGTTAGAAATCTACTCAGGTCAGAAGGCTATGAAGTGGAAAATAAAATGGCCAACCTGTCCCACTCTCCAGAGGTGACTGTTGTTAAAAAAAATCCTTTGTCTTTTCTCCCAGAGATTTTTAATGCAAGATAAGCATATATTTAAATTGTTTTTAAAAAGCTCACAGATAGTATTCTACATTCTGCTCTGCAATTTGCTTTTTTAATTTAACATTTGAGAATCTCTCTATATCTACATAGCGTAATATACCTTATGGTAACAAAAAGCTCAACCTCATTCATACACATTTGCACAATATTCCATGGTATAAAATGCACCACTATTCATTGAATCAATCCCCTTACCAGTTGTTCCCAGCTTTTTGCTATTACAAACAACAATGCAGGAAACACCTCTGTACTAATGTGTTTCTGGAGATGTATATGTTGAATAAATTTCTGGCAGTGGAATTTTAGAGTCAAAGAATATGTGCATTAGCATTATTTTTTATTTATTGATTTGAGAGGAAGAGAAACACTGATTTGTTATTCCACTTATTTTTGCATTCATTGGTTGATTCTTGTATGTGCCCTGACGGGGGATCAAACCCACAACCTTGGCATATCGGGGTGATGCTCTAACTAATTGAGCTCCCCGGCCAGGGCCATGTATTAACATTTTAAGTATTTCCAAACCATATTCCAAAAAAGGTGCACTAATTAATATTTCAGTCTTAAATAAGTTACTATCTTATAAGTTGTAAGTATAATTGAGGTTTTTCTTAAAATACTATCTGTTTTTAAATAGCATAATTAGAATTGAGACCAAATAAGCGTGCTCCTTTGCTAATTAAATGACCTGCAAGTTAAATCTTCATTCCAGGAAGAATGTCTCTGGAGTGCTAAGTGCTGGGCCGGCGTTTAGAACCAGCAAGAGGCTGAGCCCAGCAGCCTGAAGAGCCTTAGAGCCGCATGACCAGAGACATTCAGAGCTAAGAGGCAGGCACATGGCTTCATGCTTTGCCGGCGACTCCAGATAAAACAATTGACTGTTTTTAGAAATCCTGGGGCAGAACTGAAAAAACTAAATTTAATGTTTAATAATATCATCTTCAATTAGTTCTGTTCAAAAGACATCGATTGAGCACAACTGTGGTAAAAAGTTCCTCCTTCTCCAACTCCCTGTCATTCCCCCTCTACCCTCTTCTCCTACCTTTCTCTCCTGCTTCTTTTTTGTTTGTTTCTTTTGGTATATACCACCTCTCATGATACCAGAGGGGTGTTCAGTTTTAGGGACAAAGGAATTGATTTTTTGCAACTGAAAAGGTGGCTCTGGAGAGGGAATTAACTATGCCGGTGGTTGTTACCACAGTGAACCAACTGTGTATCAGTTCTCCCCCCTCTGCTTATGACTCCAGATGCTTAAAGCCTTCTACCTATTCAGAAACAACTTCATTTCTTATTTTTAAGTTTTTTAGTTTAACACCTATTACAGATGAAACCAAACTATAACCAGAGACCAAGATACAAGTCAAGTTGCAAAAACACTATGGGCTCAAGTTGCTATTAAATTGCTTAATAAGTGATCAGAGTAGCACATATAATATCTTTTAGATTATAGCAAACTCTTTGGGAATTACAGGACTTTGACAAGTATTTTATTTTACAAATTACCTGCTTGTTTAGAAAATGGCTCTTTCAAAACTCAGCTTCCTCGCCCTCAAAACTCCTCTTAGATAAAGGCAGTCACATCAGAATAGAATCTAGGTGTCAAAAAACAAATAAACCCTAAAGTAAACATAAATGAAATTTCCATTTAAGGACTGAATTTCTGTAGCTTTGCAAACTACTCCATTATCATACAAAGACTTATGCCTTCAAATAAAGGAAATAAACCAACAGGCATAGAAAGCTTGTCTAATCAAAACTCTTCATTTCAAACTCTTAATTTCCCCGTAACATATTGGAAGCCAGCAGGAAGAACGGAGGTGAAATGGATTGTCCCCTGTCGTCCCTAAATAGAACGTTCTTCACAACAGGCAGGAAGCACCTGGGAGATGGCATTAGAAATTTGAAAATTGTTTTTGAAATAAGAAGGGAAAAATTGGTTTCTGAATCCAGCTGCTTTTAACACTTTTACATCCATACATTTTTATAATCTGAATTCTGATGATAATTAATTTAAATTAATAATACATTTAAAGTTAGGAAAGAATGCAGATGACATCAAGATAGGAAATTTTAGCTTAACTCTGAATCTCTTTTTCCTACTTTGACTAAAATTGACCTTCAGTATTACAGTACTTTCATTTTTACAGCTCTTTACATATTCTGTAAAAAAGCTTAAAAGTGAAACAAAGATGTCTCTTGACTATTATAATCTCCACTGCCTAACTCTTCTAACTTTTTAAGTCCATTTAGACTTTAGAAGATATTCTTTCCCAAATCTATCCTTTAATTGACAATTTACTAATGGAATTGATATGACTTTTCCATTTTTATTTTCCACAAGAAGAAATATTCTGGTTCATTTTATTATTCTTATCTTACTTCTTTTGATGTAATTCTTTTCTTTTATAAATAATATGAAATTTATTCATTGTAGAGAATTCTGTTGCTCTGACAGCTGATAATATGAATACATATTTTCCCATTTTGCTAGGAAAAATGTTATATAAGGGAGTTAGTGGGGGAATATGAGCTCTCAGACACTGAAATTAAAGGAAAAAATTGTGCTGGTAGATCATTGATCATTTAAAACTTTGTGTTTTAAATAAAATCAAAAGAAATTTTACTACATTCAGCCAATATGGCAAATTGAATAATCCAACCAGAAACACAGAGTATCAATTCTTCTTGTCAGGAAGACTTTAAAAGTAGGGCTTTCTTAAGAGTTCTTTTATTACCTCGATTTCATTATTTTTGCAAAATATGTGATGGGTATTAAACTTAGATTTACTGGTGTACTTAATATCTTGTCAAAATGAAACAAGTACTTTTTGTCATAAATATTACTGATTTAAAAGCATTTATAAAGGGGGATGGGTATGCTTTTGGAATCTCATTACTGAAAATAAAATGTGCTTTACCTTTATTTTTTTCTTTTTATAATAGATACCCATTTACTGATTCTAAGTCACGTTAGCAATATTCACATATTTTTAACTACTTTTTGTGATTTAGTTTTACAGATAGTTTTACTTTAGATTGTTTCATCTTTCAGATACCTGATTTATATATTTTGGAAGACATGTTTCACACCTTGTCATTACAAATTCAATGGAAAGACCAATTCCTTCTACTTTCCTTGTGGTTCTGATTTCAGATTTTCAAGTGAGTTTGTAGTCAATGTTAATGCACCTTTTGAGAATAAATTAAGTCTCCAATTTCTTGTGTGTGTATGCTTCTGGAGCTGGCATGCTTTTCTTCGGCAACTGAAAGTGGAGCCCGGTCCTCCTCTCAGATTAAATCTAGTTCCAGTAGTTTTAAATTTAGTTGGTTCGTGACCAAAGAGAAGTGCCCACATTTTTCTGTTTAATTTTAAACAGCCACAATCTATAGTATCACCGTAGTTTGGAAACTTCAAGTATTTGGCTATTTTTGGTTTTTGTGTTTGGTTAATCTAATTTTCTATTGTTCAGCATTGGATTTGTGATTATACCCTATGGTAGTCTACAGGATTACACAAACAAAATGAGCCACTTTATTTTCTATTCTTTTCTTTTGCTGATGGGGGTATGGTTGTCCCAGCTACTTCCTCTCTCTCTCTTCAAAAAAAAAATTTTTTTTAATTGATTTTTAGAAAGAGAGCAAGGGATGGGGGCCGGGGGGGGGGGGGGAGAAACCTCCATGTGAGAGTGAAACATCTATTGGCTACCTCCTGCATGCCCCCTACCGGATTTCGAACCCAAAACCCGGGCATTTGCCCCGACCAAGAATCAAACCAGCAACCTTTTGGTGCACAGGATGATGCCCAAACAACTGAGCCACACCGGTCAAGGGCTTCCAGCTACTTTCTCATAGCAAATAGAGGGCATCAGTGGTCGGCAAACTGTGGCTCGCGAGCCACATGCGGCTCTTTGGCCCCTTGAGTATGGCTCTTCCACAAAATACCGACTTCTGCGCATGGGCCACGAAGTTTTAATCGCACTGTACATGCGCGCCCGCACGTGGTATTTTGTGGAAGAGCCACACTCAAGGGGCCAAAGAGCCACATGTGGCTCGCGAGCCGCAGTTTACCGACTACTGGGATAATTGTGGTAATTTTATTGAGTTTGCCTTATCTCTTTACTCATCCCTACCTCCACGTACCCACAATTTAACACTTCTCAGCAAGAACCTTCACATTTCACCTGGTTATATACTTGGACAAACTGATGTATTTGGGTTTACTTCAAGGCTGCGTTTCATGACTTAATTGCATCCTTACTATGTGCCAAGTTTTATGCCAAGCATTGTACATTATATTATTTGATTTGAACACCAGGTGTGGCATATAATCACATTGTCCTCATTTTACAGATGAGAAAACTGAGGCTCACAGAGGTTGAAGTAGGTCAATCCCTTATGAAGTGGCAGAGCTGGGATTTCAACCCAAGTTATGCAACTTTAATATTGGTTTGATATCTCATATCTGGGATCTTCAGCTATGCAATGCAGCCTGAGTTACTCAATGGGAAGCCGCTGTGATATCACAGCCCTAACAAAGAGCTACTGAAGGGTCTAGACCAGCGGTTCTCAACCTGTGGGTCGCGACCCCTTTGGGGGTCAAACGACCCTTTCACAGGGGTCACCTAAGACCATCGGAAAACACATATATAATTACTACATATTGTTTTTGTGATTAATCACTATGCTTTAATTATGTTCAATTTGTAACAATGAAATTGGGGGTCACCACAACATGAGGAACTGTATTAAAGGGTCACAGCATTAGGAAGGTTGAGAACCACTGGTCTAGACCAAGCATGTCAAACTCAAAGGCTAACATGGGCCAGATAAACAAGGTGTAAGTTTATGTGGGCCACCAAAAAACAAAAGCTTCAATTTTCATGGAAACGTAGGTTTATTTTGATAGAGACATGATGAAAACAAACGGCTGAAATAAATGAGTAATTGTTAACATAAAATGATAGAAAATTTTAATAAAAATTAATACTTTTTCTTGAACATTAACTTACCAGACACTGAATAACTGCACAAATTAATAAGTGTAATGCAAATAAACCTATTTTTCTTGTTCTCTGTAAGTGAAATATTTCCTTTTGCGCACACCAAACAAGTCAGTCCAAGACTAATGACATGGCAATTGGCTGCTAAAATATTCGCTGCTAGTATTAGTGGATAGAAATGGTGTGCCTGTGCATAAGGCACATAAGGGAAAGTAATGCAACACGATTATAGTACTCAGTCATTATTAATAACTAGAAGCCCAGTGCACAAATTCATGTGCAAGTGGGGTCCCTTGGCCTGGCCAGCAATCAGGGTCAGTAGGGGCCGATCAGAGCAGGCTGGCGCTGGGGGAAAGGACTGCAGGAGGTTGACTGTGAGAGCATACTGACCACCAGGGGGCAGCTCCTGTGTTGAGCATCTGCCCCCTGGTGGTCAGTGCTCATCATAGCTACCACCAGTCATCTGGTTGTAATAGTTGCTTAGGTTTTTATATATATAGACTAGGGGCCCGGTGCACGAAATTCGTGCACTGGGTGTGGGGCGGGGGGAGTGTCCCTCAGCTCAGCCTGCCCCCTCTCACATACTGGGAGCCCTCAGGCGTTGACCCCCATCACCCTCCAATCGCAGGATCGGCCCCTTGCCCAGGCCTGATGCCTCTGGCCTACACATTCGGCCTGGGCAGCGGGGACCCGCAGCTGCAGCGGCCCCACGATCGTGGGCTTCGCTTTAGGCCCAGGCAAGGGGCCCCTAGCTCCTGGGACTGCCAGCTTCAACCATGCCCAGCTCCCATCGCTGGCTCCACCCCTACTTCCTGCTATCACTGGCCAGGGCTGCAAAGGTGTCTGATTCTCCGATTATGGCTGGGGGGCAGGGCAAAGGCGGCCCCAGGGCCGCCTTTGCCCTGCCCCCCAGCTCTTAGCTCCCCCCTGGGTTTCCGATCACTGTCAGTGGCAGGGGGCTTCTTCCTGCTTTCCCTTTCGCCTCCCTGCATTGTGCCTACATATGCAAATTAACCGCCATCTTGTTGGCAGTTAATTTGCATATAGCCCTGATTAGCCAATGAAAAGGGTATCGTCGTACGCCAATTACCATTTTTCTCTTTTATTAGTGTAGATAAGTTATGTATAACAGAATATGTAAAAATTAAGTTATGAAATTTTTATTAAAATGTTTCTCACATACCATTATATTGGCTGGGCCACAAAAATATTCATTGTGGGCTGCATGCAGCCCGTGGGCTGTGAGTTTGACATGCTTGGTCTAGACCTGTGGTTGGCAAACTGCGGCTCGCGGGCCACATGCGGCTCTTTGGCCCCTTGAGTGCGGCTCTTCCTAAGCCTTAGGAGTACCCTAATTAAGTTTTAACAATGTACCTACCTATATAGTTTAAGTTTAAAAAATTTGGCTCTCAAAAGTAATTTCAATCGTTGTACTGTTGATATTTGGCTCTGTTGACTAACGAGTTTGACGACCACTGGTCTAGACCCATGATTGTTCAATGAAAACTGGAGGTTCTGCAGGCCTCTCTGCCCTGCCCTATGCACCATCTACTACAGAGTGCTTTTCTTCTTGGGGGGGCCTCACTTGTCTCATGGTTTAATAGAAATAATAGATGGGCTATGTAGTTATCTTTTTATTAAAAAACACACAAAAGCGTTTAGTTTGAAATATAGATTCAGAGGAAGTTATGAAGATGGGACAGAGAAGACCTGTGTATCCTTCCCCCAGTTTCCCCCAGTGGTTGTGTCTTATATAACTGAAGCACAAGCAGAACCACAAAACTGACATTGGCATAAAGTGTATGCTTGTATGATGCTATGCCATTTTATTACCTGTAGCTTAGGGTAACTAACACCAACATCAGGACACAGAACTTTTTGGTCACCAATAAGATCTCCCTCCTGCCACCCATTTATAGTCACCACTCCTTCCTCACCATAACCACGAATTTGTTCTCCATCTCTATAATTTTGTCATTTCAAATCTCTGAAAAAATTGTTTTTATTATGATATATCTAGATCAGAAAATTACAAAAAATACTTTAACAATACTTTTCTATAGCCACCACTCAGGTTTAACAAATCAGCCAATTTAATAAATGTATTTCCTTCACAATTTAAAAAAAAATCACATATTGAGATTAAGACCTCTTTGTCCTACTTTCTGATCCTATTGACCACCCACCATCCCCAGAGATAAACTCTACCCCAAATTGATTACGTCTCTTTCCCATTTATATATTCATCTTTTTCTACATACTTAAGAGTCTATAACATTATATATCATAGTTTTGTATGTTTAAAAATTTACATAAATAAATCAACAAATATTTATTGAGTGTTTACTATATGCTAGGTCCTACTCTAGACCTGGGAACATCGTGGTAAATAAGGCAAAACCCTTGCCCTAAATGTATAAATATATGACTACATAGGATAATTGCAGGTATCTGTAACTGCGTGAAAATGGTATGATAGAATATAGTAATCACCCCTTAACAGAGGGAGATATGCTCTGAGACCCTCAGTGGATGCCTGAAACCTCAGATAATACGGGACCCTGTATATGTTGTTTTTCCCTATGCATACACACCTATTATAAAGTTTAATTTATAAATTTGGCACAGTAAGCGGTGAACAAAATAACTAATAATAAAAGAGAACAATTATAACAATCTACACTAATAAAAGACAAAGATGCTAATTGACTGTACCTTCGCTATGCCCCAAGCCACACCCACCAGCCAATCAGAGGGACTATGTGCAAATTAACCCAACTGCTGGGGTCCATCCCCAGCAGGTCCAGGGGTCCCCAAAGGTGTGGATGGAGTCGGCGAAGAAGGAATGACACAGAGACAGCGTTCAGTTGATCAGCAGCCTTGCCAGGATCTCTAGCCACAATCTCCAGCCAAGTTCTGTCTAGGATCTCCAGCCAAGTTCTGTGTTCTATTGTCTCGTTACATCTGTATTTATACCAGTTGATTTTAATCCTATCAATTTCTATTCCAAAGGTTAGGGCGTTTCTTATCTCCATTCCAGGGAGTAAAGATTATGTAGCTTAGGCGTGATTTTTCATAGTTAAAGTGATTAACTACCCTCCTGGCATTTAGTTAAGGGGTTTTATTCCCTCCCTAACTTCAGGGAAAAGTCCCTACCTAGGGAAACAACCTTTCTCGGAGAGGTGACCTTGGTAAAAACACATAGTGCCAAGAAGGGGAGCAAACATATTAAGAACAGTATGCCACATATGCCAGGTCCCTTGAAACATATACTGTGCAGATGTTCCTTTCCTGCAGTGACTGTGTCAAGCAGCAAGGATGGACCGGCTTTCGGCACCCAACCAAGATGGCGGCTGGCAGCCATGGAGCTGGAGCAAGCAGGAGGCTTGTTGCCCAGGTGATGGAGGAAGCCAAGCTTCCCGCCTGCGCTAATAATAAAAGAGAACAATTATAACAATCTACACTAATAAAAGACAAAGATGCTAATTGACTGTACCTTCGCTATGCCCCAAGCCACACCCACCAGCCAATCAGAGGGACTATGTGCAAATTAACCCAACTGCTGGGGTCCATCCCCAGCAGGTCCAGGGGTCCCCAAAGGTGTGGATGGAGTCGGCGAAGAAGGAATGACACAGAGACAGCGTTCAGCTTCCCGCCTGCGCTGAGCCGGCTGTGGCCTCAGCTCATGGCAACAAAGTTTCAATTATAGAAGACAAATAAATCCCAGATACCTGCTTCCAGCAAGCCTCCACTGGGAGCTTGGGTGGCTGGGGGCCGTGGCCAGCCTGAAAACAGCCATCAGCCCCTCACCCAAGCTGGCCAGGCACTCCTATATAGTAAAAGGGTAATATGCAAATTGACCCTAACAGCAGAACCACTGGGAATGACTGGTCACTATGACACACACTGACCACCAGGGGGCAGACGCTCAATGCAGGAGCTGCCCCCTGGTGGTCAGTGCGCTCCCACAGGGGGAGCTCTGCTCAGCCACAAGCCAGGCTGACGGCTGCCAGTACAGCAGTGGTGGTGGGAGCCTCTCCCGCCTCCTCAGCAGCACTAAGGATGTCCGACTGCAGCTTAGGTCTGCTGCCCGCTGGCAAGTGGGCATCCCCTGAGGGCTCCCGGGCTGCCAGAGGGATGTCTGACTGCCAGCTTAGGCCCAATTCCCCGAGGGGTCCCAGACTGCAAGAGGGCACAGGCCGGGCTGAGGGACCCCTGCCCGAGTGCACAAATTTTTGTGCACCGGGCCTCTAGTATACTATAATAAAAGTTATGTGAATGTGGCCTCTCTCTCAAAATATTCTACTGTACTCAACATTCTTTTTGTCATGCATTGGTAGAACCATTCCATAGACAAGATGACTGTCACCCATGCTCTCTAGTTATGTTTCTACAACATGGGTAGATCATTTTTGTTGTGTTTTTGAGAGTGCATGGGTTCTTTGCTCTGACACTGCACTCAGCTTTATCATATGCCTGCAGCATTGCTCTAGAGTACCACAGTTAAGCTGGCCTTCCATGTTTTATGCCCTGGTGCCTCCTTTGCAGCTCTGAATATAGATTCTATTGGGCGTCTTCTTCCAGGAGGGCCCAGTTTCACCATAATTGAAGACTTGCTTTGGAGAGTATCCTTCATCAACTTCAATTCTGCCAGAAATATGGCAGCAGCACCTTCTTCTTCAGCCAATGCAGCCTCTCCAGTAATTTTTATGTTTTTCAGTACAGACCTATCCCTGAACCTGTGTAACAATCCCTTACTTGCAGTAAATGCTTTGTTGTCACTTGTTTTAGGCATACCTTGCTCAAGTGTTCTTATTGGCTCAGTACTTTCTGGTGGAACACACTGCCGTCAATCAGAACACGTTCTCTGTTCATGTCTTCACCTATAAATTTTATGTCTTTTCCATCCTAACTAAGTACTTGCCATGCACTGTGGCCATAATTTCTGCAGTTTGAGGTACAATAACAAACTAGCATGAATTTCTTTTTCCTTCCCAATTTCATGGATAGAAGATTTGTTCTCAGCAAACTTAGCATCATTTTTTTTTTTAATTATTAAGTTGAGAACTTTTACCTTTTCACTTAAAGCAAGCACTTAAAGGCTTCTCTTGGGCATATCCGAATGGACACACCACTATTGTGTTTTGGGGCCATTAAGTAAAATAAGGGTAATTTGAATACAAAGACTGTGGAACAGCTACTAAATAACTAAGGCGTGGGGAGAGTCTACAGCGTGGAAACTGTAGTTCATGAGATTTCATCATGCTACTCAGAACAGCACGCAATTTAAAATGTATGAGTTGTTTATTTCTGGAATTTTCCATTTAATATTTTCCGACCACGATTGACTGTGGGTAACTGAAAGTGTGGAAAGTGAAGCCATGGATAGAGGGGACCATTTTATTGTGGTCCAGATTGGCAGAGCACTGAGTGAACCAGGAGTATGGTAGGGCACTGAGGAAAGGCCTTGCTGAGGGTATTGCAATGGAATTAAACCCTAAATGATAAGAAGAAACCAGCCAAACAAAAGGAACAGCAAGCAAGTGCTCATGCTCTCGCATAGGAATGGGATTGGTGTGTACCTGGAAGAACCATACATGCACTGATGCTGGAGCCATGTAAACGCCAGGAGAGTGGATGCAGGTGAGGTCTGAGTGGGGGAGGTTAGGTGAGAGGTGGTGGGCAGATTGCAAAAGGCCAAGGTGACCTTGGTAAGAAATTAAGATTTTATTAAGGCTACGATGGGAAGCCATTGAAAGGTATAGCTCGTTATGCCACAGTTGCCTTGTGAAAGATGGCATAAGAAGGGGCAAAAATGAGAAGCAGTTCGGTTGTGCCAGTTTTCCAGGGAAAATATCAGCCAAGGGGATGGTGATGCCTTCTAATAAGATGAAAAGGCTTGGTATCACCTTTGCCTTTAGGATTCAACATTTGTGTTTCAAGATTTACTTAGATGAAGTTAATTCATGTCATTTTAATTGCTATGTATCTCCCATTCTATGTATATATCAAATTTTCTTTATATATTCATTCTCTTATTAAGACTTTAAAGATCTTTCTTTAAAAATGTATCTGATCAAAAAAAAAAAAAGTATCTGTTTCTCCTATACACAGTTCTGACCAAAGCATCTTATACATGGACTAGAGGCCTGGTGTACAACATTCATGCACTGGGCAGGGGGGACGAGAAGGGGTCCCTCAGCCCGGCCTGTGCCCTCTCGTAGTCTGGGACCCTTGGGGGATGTCATCCTGCCGGTTTAGGCCCGCTTCCTGCAGTGGACATTCCCCGAGGGGTCCTTAGTGCTGTCGTGGAGGTGGAAGAGGCTCCCACCACTGCCACTGTGCTCACCAGCAGTAAGCTGGCTTCTGGGGTGGTGCTCCCCCTGTGAGAGCTCACTGACCACTAGGGGGCAGCTCCTGCATTGAGCATCTTCCCCCTGGTGGTCAGTGCATGTCATAAGGACTGGTCATTCCACCATTTGGTTGATTTGCATATTAGGGTTTTATTATATAGCAGTGGTTCTCAACCTTCCTAATGCCGCGACCCTTTAATACAGTTCCTCATGTTGTGGTGACCCCCAACCAATGAGAGAGAAACATTGATCAGTTGCCTCCTGCACATCTCCCACTGGGGATGTGCCCACAACCAAGGTACATGCCCTTGACCAGAATCGAACCCGGGACCTTTCAGTCTGCAGGCCGACGCTCTATCCACTGAGCCAAACCGGTTTCAGCCATAAAATTATTTCCGTTGCTACTTCATAACTGTAATGTTGCTACTGTTATGAATCGTCATGTAAATATCTGATATGCAGGATGTATTTTCATTGTTACAAATTGAACATAATTAAAGCATAGTGATTAATCACAAAAACAATATGTAATTATATATGTGTTTTCTGATGGTCTTAGGCGACCCCTGTGAAAGGGTCATTCGACCCCCAAAAGGGTCGCGACCCACAGGTTGAGAACCGCTGTTATATAGGCTTCTTGTGGATAGGGTATAAGAGTTTCACATCTAGCAATATAATTGCTGGGGTCTTTAGAGGTACGCTCATTGTCAGCTTTGTCAGATAGTTCAAAATTATTCTCCAAAGAGGTGGTACTATTTATAGTCACCAGCTGTGTATGAGAATTTCCATTTCTCCACATCCTCAGTATTTGGTATTGTGCTTTTAGCCAGTGTCAATTATGGATGTGAAATGAAAGGTCTTTGTTATAATTTGCACTTTCTGATTACTAGCTATGTTTTTTTTTCTTTATTGACTATATTCTGTATGCTGTACTTTACATCCCTGTGACTATTTTCTGACCTCCAATTTGTACGTAATCCCTTCACCTTTTTCACCCAACCCCCCAACACCCTCCCCTCTGGTAACCATCAATTTGATTTCTTTACTTATAAGTCTGTTTCTATTTTAGCTACTATTTTTTTGGACCTTTGGGTTTCTTTTCTGAGAAGTTTTTGTTCCTACCTTATGCCCATTTTCCTGTTGGGTTGTTTGTTTTTCATCTTATTGGTTTATAGAATTTCTTTATATATTCTGGATAATAATCAATTGTTGGATTTTATGCATTGACATATACATCGAAAACATCTTTGTTGGGTTTTAGATATTAAAATATTTTCTAATTTTTAGCTTTTTAAAAATAAATATGTATAGATATAGATATATTTCAGAGAGGAAGGAAGAGGGAGCTAGAGACAGATATGATGAGAGAGAATCATTGATCGTCTGCCTCCTGCATGCCTACACGCCCCACACTGGGGATCGAGCCTGCAACCTGTGCATGTGCCCTGACTAGGAATTGAACTGTGACCTCCTGGATCATAGGTCAACAGTCAACCACTGAGCCATGCTGCCCAGGCATCTTTTCATTTTTTTTTAAATGATGGTTTACATTTTAAAATTTACCATGGACAGATTTACCAATTTTGGTCTTTATACTTTGTGTTTTCCAACCCTGATGTCATAAAAATATTAAAGTTTTACTTTCCACGTTAATTACTTACTTACTTAATTTTGTGAATGAGGGAAAGTATGGATTAAAAGAAATTTTTTTCCAAATAGAAAACTAACTGATCAAGCACCATTTATTCAATAGTCTTATCCCTTCCCTAGTGATTTGTAATTTGATCTCTGTTAGTATCAAGTGTTCCCTTAAGCATGGTCTATTTATGGGCTCTCTATTCTGTTCTGTTCTATTTGTCTGTCTCTAAACCAATGCCATTCTTTTGAAATTACTGTAGCTTCATAAAAAGCCTTGCTGTCTAGTGTGGTGAATTGTCTTTTTTTATTCTTCTAAGTTATCTGGGGCATTTTGGTTCTTTACTTTTATGTTAACTTATGGACCAATGTGTCAAATGCCAAGGGAGAAAAAAACTAATGGATTTTAATTGTAATTGCAATGAATTTATAGATTAATTCAGAGAGAATTGCCATCCGTGAGTCTTCCCATCTCATATATGAACATGGTGGTTTTCAATTTATTTAGATCTTTTATATACCTCAATAAAACTTTGGTGAAGCCAAAGGAACTTGTATTGTTTATAAGTACCCCACGTTTTTGTTACTATTATTAATGGAATATTTTTGTTTTGCTTTTAAATTATATTTCCTATTTGTTTTTTGATGGGATATGGGATCACTATTGATTTTTGAATATTTATTTGTATCCATAAACCTTTCTACTTCTTGTAGTTAGGAGGGTCTTTTTTCTTAAATGTAAACAGTCATATTGTTTGCAAATAATTATTTTATTATTTTTTTTCAATTAACCAGCATTCAGTTAATCTCCTTAAGTTCCTTATAAACTATAGGATCCTTGACCCTATTCAGTGCTTTTGTATCTCTGTGTGAGTAAAAATTAAGCTTGGGTCTCATTTTTTTATATATAATATCTTCATATACTCCACAACAATATTATTCTTACTTCCTATTCTCTTCTCTATTGAATTTACTAGGAAACTTTTACTAAATTTTAAAATATATATACTAGTATATTTATTTTAGAGAGGAAGGAAGAGAGAGATAGAAACATCAATGATGAGAGAGAATCATTGATTGTCTGCTTCCTGCATGTTCCCTACTGGAGATGAAGTCCAAAGCCCTGACATGTGCCCTGAACAAAATGGAACTGTGACCTCTTGGTTCATAGGTAGATGCTCAACCACTTAGCCACACTGCTGGGCACCAAATTAAAAAAAAAAAAAAATTCTCACCCAAGGGTATGTTTTCCCCCCCATTATTTTACTTTTTTCCCCCCATCACCATTTATCTCTACCTATATCTTCTGCTACCTCCACCCTCCACCCTCCCACTGAGGGTATGTTTTTTTAATTGATTTTTTTAGAGAGAGAGGAAGGATGAGAGAAAGAAAGAGAGAAACATCTATGTGAAAGAGAAACATTGATCAGTTGCCTCTCGTATATGCCCCAACTTGGGATAGGTATATGCCCTGACTGGGGATCTAACCCGCAACCTTTTGGAGTACTGGATGATGCTCCAACCAACTGAGCCACCCAGCCAAGACTCATCAAAATTTTGATAACAAAAAATACATATATAAAATTTTGTAAATGTTTAAGAGATTGGACATCATTGATCACTTGCTGGTGACTGTGATACCACTGTAGACTCAGACATGTGATGCACATATTAGAGATTTCAAGATGTGGCTGAGAAGAAATGAGAAAAAGAAAATTATGTCAATCTCAGTATTTGTCAAACACATACAATCTCCCTCCCTCCCTCTTAAGTTTCAAGGGCCCTTCTTTTTTTCGGAAACTTGTTTCCTGAGCCCATTTCTACAACTCACTTCTACCTCTGTGACTTGCTAAATAAATTTTCTCTTAAAATTTGATTCTTGGCTCTGAATTCTTCTCTTAGAACTCAAGAACTGAGGTGTTGAACTGAGGTTAACACCTGGTGCTGTTTTTCTGTTGCTGACACTGGGATCATGGTCAGGCTACCCACCCGGTGGGTTGTAGCATATCCCCCCCTCACTGCCCAGCTGCTGAGAAAGGAGAGGGCTCTTTTCTGCCTCAGAGCCCTGTGGTCTATAATTCACTAAGGCGTTGGCCCTCACATTATATGGGGGGTGGGGGTGAGATAAAGAAGGCTGGTGGTTAGTGAACTCATACAGGTTATCACCTGGGGGTCCTGCTATCTTTGCAGTGTCCTAGGTAGAACAAGAAAGGCACAGGCCCACTCCCCTTGGAAAGTCTGGCGAAGGGCCTGGCCCATGGAAATTTGCTGGATCTGCTTTTCTGAGTTATCCAAGCCTCCCTGGAATGAGGTCCAGTCAGGATGTGGTCTGAACTGAGAGGCATTTACCAGGACATTTATTCTACCACCGAATCTACTTGGTCAGAGACCAAGTCCTAGCTGTTCCCCGAAGCCATGAAAGTAAACACTACCTCCTATTTTTAGTAATTCATTGCTTGCAAAAATAGCTCAAAATCCAGACCTTTAAGTCTCTGCAGCCTTCAGCTTAACAGGCTATTGCATGATAACAACCACCTGAACAACCAACAGTAATAGTCACAACCAACATTTACCCGGGGTTGCTATGTGCAGGTGCTGTGCTTAGTGCTCTACAGGCATTATCTTGTTTCATCTTCATGTCGTGTAGTCATTGCTATTATTTCTATTTTTCAGATGGGGAAACCAAGATTTAGGAAGGTTAGGCCACCTGCCCCAAGGCACATAGCCCCTCAGAAGCAGAGCCTAGTCCTGAACCCAAGTCAGTTCAGCTGGATGCCACTCTGCTGTTCATTCCTGCCTTTCCACAGCTCACAATGGAGTCTGAGGTGGGGTGTTTATACCTGGGACCTGGTCCAGGTTTCTCAAAGAATTTTAGTTGATAGTTGAAATCAAGTTAAATCATCAAGAGATTATGTCTATTCACATGGATATATTAAATATCATTTTTTCTTGTATTATTTAATTAAGCCATTGGATTTACAAATTACTTTGTTCTTCTCATTATGTTCTCTTTTCACAGAGAAACCCAAGGCATTTTTCCAACACAGTGGTATTTGGGATGACTGGTTGACAACTTAGAGGGTGCCCAGCAGTCATGTAGAATACAGTCTTAAAATGGCCAATAAAACCATCAAAATATGAGCAAGCTCTGGGTGGAACCAGAAATGTGGCTGCCTGCTTGCTGTTGATTGCTTTAGCAGAAAAATCAAGTTCAGGATTTTGTGTTTTCTGAGATGACTGGCATGATTATCAGAGTAGCTGCACCTGGAAAATTTCTGACTTAAATCTGTTGATCTCATGTAAATGGCGTATGGGGAAACAATAAGTGATGTTTTGGTTGCCAAATAGAAGACCAGGGAACACCCACATGGAGACAATATGCTGGTTCCTAATTTGACAACTCTCAGAGGGAAAACATGGTTGCAGGCCGTTTCCTGGTGAGTCCTGTTCGGGTATATGAGTGTATAAAAGCTCCACTAATTATGTGGCAAGATGGGATGGTGGCTGGTGGCCTCATAGAATGCCTGCACTGGGAGTTAAGAGTCAAGATTCTTTTGCTTGCAAGTAACAGGAACCTACTTCAAACTAGCTGAAGCAAAAATAAATGAATAATAATATTTACGTATATTGTTGACCCTTGAACAATATGGGTTTGAACTGTGGGTCCACTTATATGCAGATTTTTCCCCCCCAATAAATATATACAGTACTGTAAATGTATTTTCTTTTCCTTAAGATTTTCTTAAATAACCTTTTTCTTTCTCTGGCTTAGCTTTACTGTAAGAATATATTATATAATACATATAACATACAAAATATGTGTTAATTGGCTGTTTATATTATTGGTAAGGCTTTCAGTCAACAATAGGCTATTAGTAATTAAGTTTTGGGAAAGCCAAAAGTTATACATGAATTTCAACTATATAGGGAAAGTGGGGGTGGGGAGGGGTTGTGTCCCTAGCCCCCTCGCTGTTCAAGGGCCAGCTATATATATACATGCATGAGGTAATGTGAGTGGGACAGGGAGTTTGCTCTAAGGATACAGGTTATCTCATGAAATCTAAGGATGACAAGTTTGGGGGCTTTGGGAGAGACCAGAATGCCTTTGGTTCAGGGCAGCTGTCCTCTCATACACCTTCTCTCTGAGATCCTTGGCTCCGTGTCTCTGCTTCTCCATCCTCCTCTTTTCTCTCCTTGTCTTCTGTGGGCCAGCTCTATCTGCTTCTCTGTGCATGGCTGCCTCACAACTCACACTGTCACCTGTCCTCAGCTTATGTGACCAAAAGACCCTGACTCTGCACCTCAAGTCCAAGTTCTGGGTCAGAGAATGTCATTGACTCAGCCCAGCTCAGGTCAGCAACTCCAGTGGTCAGCTCCTGTCTGGGAGGTGGGGCAATTGGGCTCAAACATGGCCTTAGTGGGCTATGACTGTGAAGAAGGGTCAGTTTCCAAACATTCTCTTCTTTCTATTCTTCTGAACACATAGGTTCTCAGAGAAGTTAAATTTCTGCCGCTGTTACTCCTCTAACGGTGGGGGGAAATGTGAGGAGAAGCTGCTATCTTTGCATGGCTGGGCCATATATATAAATGAAGTATGGGGGAATGCTTGTTTTAAAAAATTGCTACTCTAATAACTGTATTTTTATTCCTTAGACTAAGAAGAAATAATTCATTTTATCTTAATCTATTTTTTTATGTTTGAAATAATTTTATTAATCACCTATTAAAATTAACTACACTAACTATAATAAAGAAGTAGTTTTGTCAGATATATTGTTTTATAGACACAGTTATGCCTCTCGAATATACCTTAATTGAGTGTTTTAAGAAAGAATTGTGGCCCTGGGCAGTGTGACTCCATTGTTTGGAGCGACATACCGTGCACAGAAGGTTGCAGGGTTCGATTCCTGGTCAGGGCTCATACCTAGGTTTCGGATTTGATCCCTGGTTGGGGCATGTATGGGAGGCAACCGATTGAAGTATCTCTCTCACATTAATGTTTCTCTCTTCCTTCCTCCCTCTCTAGATTAAATTTTTTTAAAAAAGATAATCACTAGGATAAAGATATAAGCCTTCCTAAAAACAAAACAAAACAAAACAAAACCCCACAAACAACTGTAATGGGTATTTTAGAAAGATTTAGATTTGTAAAGTGATGAGTCACCTTTAGTCACCTATTCACGTATCTGCTGGGTAAGTTCAGAATTTTTGCATGTTTGTTGTTGTTTTTTTAAGTTGCTTGCTCACACGTATAGGGTAAAATGTTTAGGAAACAACCAGCCATGTTCTGCCCCCCTCCTGCTCCCAGTCAGGGGGAAAGGAAAATGTATTTCAAATTGTGTATCCTTAATTTTATTCTAATTGTCTGTTGCTCTTCTAAGGGGTAGTAGAGGTGGAATTCATAACCATCAACATCATCATCATAGCTGACATTTATTGCATGCTTTATAATGTGTCAGTCACTTGAAAATACTTTACATGGGATATTAGTTAGGACACAGGTATCTGCCATAACAGAAGTCCAAAATAATAATGGCTTAAACAAGATAAAATTTGATTTGTCACATAACCATCAGACATATGCAATTCATGGGTCATATGATGGCTCCAGGGGATCAAGGACCCAAGTTTCTACCTTGTTCTGTCATTCCCAGGGTATTGCCCCTATACCCATAGTCTAAGATGGCTCTCCGCTCTCCATCAGTAGTTGTTGCTCATATTTCCTTGGCCAGAATTGAACCACAGGAGCACATCTGGCTACAAGGGAAGCTGAGAAATGTGGTCTTTATTCTGCACAGCCATGTGTAGCAGCTATAAAAGTTGGGGTTTCCAAGTCTATAGAATAAGAGGAGATGGATATGGGGGGGGCATAAGAAGTCTGTGTCACAAGTGCCTAGTTTCTATTTAAGCTTACAATAACACTAAGGGTCAAGTCTGAATTGGCCCATTTAACACACGGGAAAAAGAGAGAGATTAAGTTACTCGCTAAAGGTCACACAGCTGGTACTTTGTGGAACTGGGTGTGGCTTTATTTTTATTTCTTTTGCATTTGCATTTAGTTTGCTGAGAAGTTCTAATACTAGGATATGGGTTGGGACTGCCACACCTCAGCAGTGTTTTATTGATTTCATCATACCAGGAAGGCACAGTATTTAGTTTGAAAGCAAGCTTACATTGAATTCTGTTCAAGGAATTCTGTGACATTTATTGAGCAATGGGCAGTACATTTGCGTGTTGCCCAATCAGAACTGGGAACCTAGACCAAGGAAATGTCATTCTTTTGTTTGATTCAGATTTCACCTAGATTCTAGTTAGGCTAGAAAATGTGCCTAAGATCTTTTTAATAAGAAGGAAATGCTTTAATAAAATATATGTTCTAACATCTTTTTCTGAGCCCAATAGTAAGACTATGGACTATTTCCAAATTATTAACTAAAAAGTAGCAAATTTTCTAGAAATGATTTTATTTTAAGGGGGAAAATGTAACATTGAAACCAGATGTTACTTTTCTACAACGCATAACAACCACCAGCATGTTACATGCAACAAAATTTGGCAGGAGAGCGACCCTTTTCTTTCACCCAGATCACAATTTCTAAGAGTTGGCATGTGCTGAAAACAAAATTGCAAAAGGGAAACCTGTTTCCTGAAAGTTCACAGCTGACATATTCAAGCTCGTGCTATATCAAAAGGGTCCACCACAGGAAAAGGCACATAATCATACCTGTTGTAGATTGTAGATCTTTGCCTTTGGAAATGTTATAGGTTGAAGTCATGGTTCAGGACCAAGGTCAAGATTAGGGTAAGGCAAGTGAGGCATTCACTTCTGGCAGCAAAATTGGGGGCTGCCAAAAAATGTAGTAATCAAGATAAACAATATTTTAATGTAAAAGTTAAAAATGAAAATAAAATCATGATGAGCAAATATCAAATCTATAGATATAAAAGCCTAAGCGACTGTTATGACGGAATGACCGGAACAACCAGTCGCTATGACACACACTGACCACCAGGTGGCAGATGCTCGACGCAGGAGCTGTCCCCTGGGGGTCAGTGCACTTCTACAGCGGGAGCGCCACTCCCCCAGAAGCCAGGCTCAAGGCTGGCAAGCACAGCAGGTCACATAAGGTGACCATGGCAGCGCTAAGGAGCTAAGGTGTGAGCAGCGAGCAGTAAGGAACGAGTGGCTAAGAGCAAGCGGTGAGTGGTTAAGAGCGCTAGCACTGAGCCTGGCTCAGGCTCCTCCCCGGCCACCTGCTGCTTTGTGCACTGCTACATACCCTGAGGGGTCCCGGATTGCGAGAGGGTGCATTCCAGGCTGAGGGACCCCAACTGCTACAGGAATCCATGCACTGGGCCTCTAGTTTTAAAATAAAGACAGGCTCTTGTTGGTGTTGCCACATTGCATTGTTGAGTGATGGGGAACAGTCATTTCCATTCAAGCCCAGATGCCTGGCCCCTGAGGTCTTCAAATACCCTGCTAGGCAGGTTTATGAAGTTTAACAATGTGCACAAACAGATTGGGCAATATGGGGCTTTATCTATTGTTACGTGTTTATACATGTCATTTGATTATAGAGCTTTTACTAGTATTACTTTTTCTCACTTAGTTCAAAATGTTTGGGGGATATTTTGACGAGCATTTATAGAAGTGCACACCTTTCCTTTGTCTCAGGCTCCATCAGGGCTCCACAGGCCATTGGTTAGGACCCCTGGGAACTTGTTCTTCATGCTGGACAAGCCATTGCTGAGGAGATCCAAACTCCTGGGAGACCTAAAAGTGATGGTTCCTTCTCTGGGCTAAACACATGACTGCTTGCCCTTCAGTCACCATGCCCAAATACACTTACTCTTTTTGCAAAGATGGGAATCTTTGAGATGCATTAATATCGTCTAACCCAGGCTGGAAATCCCCCACTCCCTCTCTCCCCAACCCTTCCCCTCATAAATTAGTTCCTTCTTTTTCTTTCCCTTTTAAATCTTATTCTTACTTATAAGTGTGCATGCTTGTGTTTATTTCACACCTTTCTCGTCTGTTAGGCTGCAGGCTACATGAGTTCAGGGAGTGCGTCTGGCTGGCTCATCACCTGCCCCCAGGACCTAGCACAGTGGCTACACAGTGTAGAGGGCTCATAGAGACTTTTTGATAAGTGAATTTATAAGTGGTTTATCTGCAGTGTCCAATTCTAAGAAAACCTTCTGGTGCTTAATGAATGCTATTGGTAATAATGCTACAGGATTAAAAAAAATTATTGTTGTGAGTATTGCAAATGTCCCTCTTTCCCCCCAACCCCCCACTACCTCCCACATCTGGATCCCACCCCGCCCCAGGCCTTCACCGACTCTATTGTCTGTGTCCATAGGTAATGCATAAATGCATATAAATTCTTTGGTTAATCTCTTCCTGCCACCCCTCCCCGCTTCCCTCTGAGATTCGTCGGCCTGTTCCATGTTTCCATGCCTCTGATTTTATTTTATTCACCAGTTTATTTTGTTCATTAGACTTCTTGTTTATTTTGAATTTTAGATGCAATTATTGATAGATATGTATTTATTGCCATCTTATTGTTTATATTTTTATCTTTTTCTTACTCTTTTTCCTCTTCTTAAAGATCAATAAGAATACTTTTAAAAAGATAAACCAGTATTTACTGAGCATCCTTTACAGATCAAAAGTTTGGATCGATGCTCTCTATTGTACCTCTTTGATCTTACAGCATTTTCTGGGAGGTAGGTAATATAATCCTCATCTAGTTAACTGAGATTTAAAGAAATTAGAAGCTTGCCTATAGGATCACCACTTAAGCCCAAGAGCTTGGGGTTCAGGGATGGCACTTTCCAGAGCCTGTGCTGGTTCCATCAAACCCACGTTTCCCCAGGAATGGGAGGCGTCTCACCGGAGAATGAGAGATGATTTATTGTGGCATAGGCGAGGATGTTAGCATTAAACAAGACATCACATTGTAAGAAATAATATTAAAAATTGCCAATGCTTTTATTACCCTTACTATATGCCAGGCACTGCAACCCCACTGCAGTGCCTGGTGTGTCCCCAGACACACTTGGAAAAGGTGACCAGCTCGAGGTCCCAAGTGGAAATATCTGAGGGTAGAATAATCATAAGAGTGAATATACTCAAATTAATTTATTTAATCCTCATAACAGCCCTGCAGGGGGACTCTCTGAGTCTCAGAGAGTGAAGATACTTCCAGGAGGTCACTCAGTAAGAGAGGTAAAGCCAGGCAGGCTATCTTCAGTGCTGGCACTTCTCATCACCATGTGGTATGCAAAAGGTGAAGCAGTGGGAGCCTTGAGGCTTGGGTCTAGGTTTCACTGTGCCGCTAACCAGCTATCGGTCTCACTGTGCCGCTAACTAGCTATGGGTCTCACTGTGCCGCTAACTAGCTATATGTCCTTGAGCAAGTCACATACTCTCTTTATGTCTTATTTTCATCATCTGCGACTAAGCAGCTTCAAAGGAGTCTATCATGATGATTGTTCCAAGGTCAAGAGAATAACAAAGAAGAGAGTGTGCTTCTGTCTACAAGATACAGTGGCCACATATGTGGAGCCTGGGGATCCAGAGATGCTGAGATAATACTTCTCATCATCATCATCATCATTATCATCATCATCTCACAACTGGTGCTTTGTATACATTATCGGTGATCCTTACAAACAACCCTGAAAGGTAAACATGTGTGGTAAACATCTGTTTAGTCTGCCTGGCATCTCTCCATTTTCTGGGGGGAAAACACCTACCTTTTTTGAGGATTACCACTCTAACACCTGCAACATGTGCTTCTACTGAGATCTCTCTCTCTTTCTAGTGTTCCATTTCTAATGCTGAGAGCCACTCAATTTTTAGAACTTCACGGGGGTTCTCACAGGTCTGTGAGGGTGGTGGTGTTACTCCATTTTATAGACAAGAAAACTGAGGCTTAGCAGGGGATTAGTAATTTGCTTGAAACCACCTAACTAGAAAGCAATTCAAACCCAGGTCTGACACCAAAACAGGTGTTCTCTATCCTGCATCTTTAAACCATAGACTTCTAAGGTTATCAGCTCTCTTAGTCCGGGACGAATTCTCTCCAGGGAAGTGCCCTCATGCCCCAGAGAAATGGGCTTCTGGCTAGTCATCACCGTAGGTCTTCAGTGGACACAGCAGAGACTCCAGTGAGGACCCCTGCTATGCAAATTCTGCTTATATTTATATACCTTTTCTAATTAAGAAATAAATTGTCAAGATGTGATTGTTGCTTTGAAGATTGTGTTATTAAACCAAATTTTATACCATCAGACACAGAAACCAGAGCTACATACTGCTTGCCGAAAAGTACTCGAAACCCTCTTTCATTACAATATGTTATTGGATGCCTTGGGAGTTATTTTATTCTGATTCTGTTTCAGCATAGCTTACTTGATTTCTGAGTCTCCCAAATACAGCATTGCCAAATGAATGTAGAAATAAACCAAAATCATCGTAACAAATTTTATTGAATTCAATAAAATTTGTTACGATGATCAATGCTGTTATGCGTAAATTGGATAAAGCTTGCTTTGGGATTCCGTTTCTATCAATTGCTTCCCTTTTTCATTTTCCACAAAGGAGTTCTAGTTCAGCTTGCTTCTCTGCTTTCTTTACAAGTCCTCTCTCTGTTCACAGAACTGGTTCGCTTGACCTCAGGCCCCATCCACTAATTGTACTTTTGGCTCAGTGCCCATCAGAGCTGTCATTTCTGGCTGCAGACAGCTCCAGCGAATGTTGTCCTTTGATCTCAAGAGATGAGAGAAGTTACCTTGGGAGCATTCCCTACCTCATTGGGTTGTTGTGAAGTCAACGTAGAGGATGCATCGAAAATGCGGGCATGGTCCCTGACCTATGAGTCTCAGTCACAGCCAGCCCATTTCCCGTTCACAAAAACTCCCCAGCTATTTCCCCTGCCACTCTCTCTCAGCCAGGGCTCTGCTTCCCCTGCCTGAAATCCAGCCCCTCCCCAATAGCTAGGTTGCACTTTTTTTTAGGGTACCCACGTACCTCTCCGTTGTAGCACCAATCACAGTGCCACTATACATTTTTTTCTGTGATGGTCTTATGGTTGCCTGCTGCCTCTACCAGACTCCATGGGCTCTGTAGGCTCTGTCGAGCCACTCAGATCTGCCTTCAGTGCTGAAGGCTGTTTTGCTTCAGCGGCTGGAAGTGTGGCCCTAAGCTGCCAGCACCCTTGGCCTCGAGCTGCCCCATAAGGCCACATCCCCATGTAGATGATTGATCTACATGGGAGTGTGAATGCCTGGCCTTCTTATTCACCTGGGGATAGCTCTGAAAACTCACTCCTGCGACTGCCTTTTCTTCCCTGGGTGCTATCTCAAAAGCACTCTCTAATAGAGTTCATGCATTCTCATCTCTGTCTCAGAGTCAGCTTCCTGGGGAACAGAACAGGTGATAAGGTGCTGTCAATAAAGATAGGGGTTCTAATGCTTTTGCCAACTGTGTGTATTCTCAGAGCCTCTTATAGTCCCCGATACCAGTCAGATCTCAGTTAATGTTTGTAGAAAGAATGAAAAATCGTGCATAAGTGATAGCAATGTCATTGGTAATTCCTGTTTTATGTCTTACCCTCTCACCTTCCTTCAAAGGGCCTATAACTTTTACACTGGAATTTCTTGGGTTTCTATCCAGGCATCTAGTTTCTTCGTCCTCATTCCCCTCATTTTTTCACTTTCCCTGTTCCTCTTCCTCCTCCCTTCTCCCTTTCTAAAGCCTTGGGAAGCAGCTGGATGAGCTCAGAGGCTGTAGCTTCCTTTCTCTCAGGAGCCCTATGAGCAAAGGCAATGCCAAGGCACAGAGGAAATCAATACTTGAGGCTCTGCTAATTGCTTGATGGTCAGAAGGTATTTTCTCATTTTGAATGAGAAGAAAGGGCCTTTTAAAACAACAAAGCTCTTGTATAAAAAGAAAAAAGCTCACATTTTGAGTCCACAAAAATGGCCTCTTTGTTATTAATTTCTCGCCCTCATGTAAGGCCCAGGCAGTCAGTGCTTCATTTTCTGCAGTCCAGTTGCTTTGTTTTGATTTGGGCTCCTTCTGCCTCTTGTAGAAAAAATAGCGGATTCAAGCTAGAAGGTGGGGTTTGAGACCCAGCTCCCCTGCTTTCATTTCTGGGAACTGCCTCTGAGCCCCCGGCCCTGTCTGTGAGGCGGACATTGGCTGGTTGTGAGGTGGACAACTCACAGAGCTGGGTTTTGAGAAGCTCAAGTGAGACAATGGATAGAAACAAGCTTTGAAAATTGCAACAGAGAAATTATCATTGTCACTGTCATTGCCACTTCATCTTCAGTGAAACCCAGCTTGACAGTTAAAGCTGGTATATAAAAAAATAGAATGCACTTCAAAGCCAAATACTAAAGTTTTTTTTTTTAAAAAAATATTCCTCATTTGCATGTTTGGCAGAGTCCCTAATAGTCCACGTGATGAAAAATGGCCTGTCCTTGGAGTGGACTGAGGATGTCGGACTTCTTTGTAAATCAGCCATTTTTTCATTAACTCGTGACAGATTTGGAAGCCGCCTGTTCTCTAGACCAGGGTTTTAGGTTGATCAGGTAGATGTGATTCCGCAGCTCAGTTAGCACATTTTTCTCTTCCGAGGCAGCCCTGGCTTTCAGATGCATCTCTTCTCTGAGGATTAACGCAGTTAGGAATCACCGCCTACCCTTGGGACTGGGTGTGTCAGGATCCATGACTTCCTTTGTGTAAAGCAATTTTCTGTAAAATAGAGGACTTTTTCCCCCTGCAGAAGGCAGATGGATGAAGCTTCTGGAGCAGCCGGCAGAGGGTCCCCGGTCAGCCCCTTTAACGCCAGCACATTGTTAAATCCTTGTAATATCAGGGCAGCAGAGATTTTGAGTTATTTTTCAATCAGATGTGAAGTGTGGTCAAATTTTCAGCAGAGACTTATAGATCACCTGTAAGCATTTTGGGGACAGGGACCTGCTTTTTAAAAGTCTTTGTCCCGGGTGCAGTCATTTTTCTAAAGAATGGGTTTTATATTTCATGTGGAACAAGATGAAGTATGAATAAACAGACATACAAACACAAAAATGACAGAAGCAAGTAGACAGATGCTGTGCATGCAATCCTCCCTCTATCATTAAACTGACATGATTTCAGACTTCTTGAAGTCAGCCTTATGCCCTCTGACCCCACACAATACTGGTAGATCTTTTGTACATATGATGTTGTGTTACTCTCCTGCCTAAAATCTTTCAGTGGCACCAGTGCCTCTATGATGAAATCCAGTCTTCAATCAGGCCTGGCCTTGCCCCTTGTCATTGTCCCATTTAAATTCCGAATGGCAGCCACTTGCAACAAATTGCAATGTCTTAGTTGGGTGCAGGCCTTAGTTGGGTGCGTGGTGAATACTCTCTCTGCTTTTCTCGCCTGGCTTAGTTCCTCGCTTTCTCTTTCCAGGTCCTGTCCAGGATCTACTTAGGGACAATTTCCCTAACTATCCTCCCTTTGCCTCATGACCTACAGCCTATCCCACACTGGGTTAGCTGCCCATCATCCGAGCCTCCTTATCATCTTGACATTCTGAATTGTTCATCAGTTTCCTTGTCTGTGCCCATCTTAAGATCATTGTTCACCATTCATTCCCAGAGCCTAGTTTAATGGTTGGGATACTGTTGCCTCCCTTAACCAGAGGGGATATGTTCCAAGACCCCCAGTAGATGCCCGAAACTGCAGGTAGTATCAAACTCTCTATATAAATGTTTTTCCCTATGCACACATACCTTTCCTCTTAAAGGATGTACTTTATGGCTTCTCTGGGGCATATCAGAATTGCCAGCATCACTACTCTTGTGTTTTAGAGCCATCATTAAGTATAATAAGGGTCATTTGAACATAAGCACTGCGATACCACGACAGTCGATCTGATAACCCAGATGGCTCCTTAGTGACTAATGGGTAGAGAGTCTACAGCATGGACACGCCGGACGAAGGGATGATTCATGTTTTGGGTGGGCCAGAGATTTCATCACGCTACTCAGAACAGCGTGCAATTTAAAACTTATGAATTGTTTACTTATGGAATTTTTCATTTACTATTTTTGGATCATGGTTGACCGCAGGTAACAGATACTGTGGATAAGGGGTACTGCTTTAGAGGAAGTGATTAATAATTGTTGGTTGAATTAATCAGTAAATGGCTGATTCAGATTCCCCACCTCCCTCTCCATTGGCACCAGCCTCTCTAGATGTTTCTCTATGGCAGGGGTGGGGAACCATTTTTCTGGAAGGGCCATATGGGTATTTATATAACACCATTTGCAGGCCATACAAAATTATCAACTTAAAAATTAGCCTGCTATACTTGGTCAAACATTTAATTAACTCACCACGAATACCTTGGCAGGGCCAGGCCAAATGATTCCACGGGCCTGACGTTCCCCGGCACTGCTATGGGGTCACTGGGCAGGGGTCCTGTAGAGTGGACGGGGAAGGTCTGTATCTATGGTGGGATTTGCCTCTCCCAAATAGCTGATTATATAGGTGGTTATGTCTCTACTGCTCCTCATTTTAATTGGATTAGGTTATCCACTGAAAGGTGAAAACATTGCATATCATTCTCACAAGAAGTTAGGTAGTGTTAAGGTAGAAGGAATCTTAGAGGTTCTAGGGTCTATCCCTCTCATTTTGCAGGTGAGAAACCAGGCCTGGGGTGGAAAGATTTGCCAAGCTCTCACGATCAGTTAATGGCTGAAGAGGACACTTTTGCTTTTGTCTGCCTTAGCCCCTTTGGGGAACCATCCTTTCCCCTCCTGAGTCCCAGCATTTTAGGTGATGCTGACTTCACTTCCAAATGCAAGATGAGCCTGTGAACTATGTCTAACCAATCAGAGCATCAGGGCATGTGTTCCTAGGAAGCCAATCAAAGCTAACGAGACTTGCCCAGCTGGTGTGGCTCAGTGGATTGAGCATAATCCCATGCACCAAGAGGTCACTGGTTTGATTCCTGGTAAGGCCATATGCCTGGGTTGGGAGCTCCATCCCTAGTAGGGGGCATGCAAGAGGCAGTCGATTATTGTTTCTCTCTCATCATCTATGTTTGTATCTCTCTTTCCCTCTTACTTCCTCTCTCTAAAATCAATAAAAACATATTTTAAAAAAAGCTAATGAGACTTGTTTCAGGATGTTGGAATAGAGAAGTTCATATGTGCTATTTGGGTTGCTGAGAAGATAGGACTGTTGGCAGCCATCTCGTCACCCTGGGTGGAGAGCCAAGGAAAGCAGTGCCAAGAGATGGAGAGAGTGAGTCTGTCCCAATGTCATCACTGAAGATGCTGATACAGCTGTGTCTGATCCCTGGATTCTTTTGTTTGGTTTTTGCTTAAGTTTAATTCTGTCACTTTCAACTAATTAACCTGTTAATATAATGTTAGAACTAGAACCAGGCCTGTTAACTGCCAAATGCAGTGCTCTTTCAACTAAATCACACTGGGCATTCCTCTGATTAACCTGATGCCACCCATTGTCACAGCAAGCAGAACTGGGAAAGAATGGAGACAAGGGGAGGGGGATGGGGGGAGGTATGCGCTTCCAGAGGGAAGCACTGGGGACCAGTGCAGATATGAGGTCACTAGGGTGATGGGAGGGGTTAGGAGTGAAGTAAACAAGAGAGTACATTAAAACCAAAATTTGCCTGCTTCCCTGTTTTGACTCTGGCAGTCGAATGAATAACGACTGGTGAGTGAAGGTTGGGCTGTACATGTGACTAGATGTAGATTCAGCTGGACTTTTCTTCTAGATTAATGACAACACCTTCTGGCCTGGACCTGGGAAAGTTGCTGGGGCACAGACTGGAAAAGTGAGGACAAACGTCAAGACATTTGGTCCTAGCGTCTCGTGACTCACCTAATGTGTGGGAAAGTATGCTGCAGAATAGCCGCGGCCACAATGAATAAACATTCGTCGTATTCAGCACTACTCACGCAGCTTTGCGGGGGCCATGTCCATCGATGGAGGTCCAGGGAAACAATGGCATCACTGAGATATGCTAATGGGAGTGCTCCATGCTTCGGGCATAATTGGGTTTCTAGTCTTCATCACGGTGCCCAGGAAGCATGAACTGAAACTGAGGCCTGTCCCTAGTGGGAACGCCATCCTGCCCACACACCAAGATGGGATTTTTAGTGGTCAGCTTCCTCTCAGTTCTCCATTCAGAAGTTCAAAAACAAGCAGCACTAACTGTGCTGTAAGAAGCCAGGATGATGGTTACATTAGGGGGTGGGGTAGCGAGTGACTTAGAGAATTTGAGAAGGGTTCCTAGAGTGTTGGGTTCTTACAGTGTGGGCTGGTTATGTGGAGATGCTCACTGTGAAAATGTACTTAGCTATGTGCTTATGAGTGGTATACTCTTCTATATGTGCCTTATTTCAATAAAAAACATTACATATGTGCAATGCTGTCATTGTAGGCAATCATTTGGCATTGTTGAGGTCTTAGAAACAAAATGAAAGGGGGGGCACTGAATTATGTGATAATACTATTCTAAGGTTGGTATACAGATGATCCAGAATATGTCCATATTAATTGTGAAATATATAACCATCAAAATGAAAATATATTTTAAAAATATAGTAGATTGCTCACTATCTTTTAGGGGTCTAGGATACTAGTTGTAAAAACTGAAATATTATGGTTCCTCAGAATCATCATGTAAATGGATCTCAAATCTATTCATATCTCCCCACTTCCACTGCTCACATTCTAGTTCAGGCCACCAGTGACTCTGGCCTGGACCTTGGCAATCACCTCCCACTCTTGCCTAATGTATGATCCACTGCCCACAAACTAGAAGACTAGGTTCAAAATATGGCTTGAATTACTCCCCAGTCTGAAGTCCTTCAAAGACTTCCTAATAGTCTTTGTCTTAAAGTCCAGATCCCCTTCCATGGCCCACCATACTCAGCATTGGCTGGTCCTCCTGCCTCTCTGACCATCCTCCCACCACTCTCCCCGCAGCTCACCAGTTTCCAGTCCCACTGGACTCTTTTTATTCTTTCAACACCCCAGGCTTGTCCACGCCTTGAATCTTTACATATGCATTTCTGCTTGAACTAGGGGTCTTCCAGATCTTTGGATTGCTGGCTTCCCCTCAGCTTGTAGGTCTCAGTTCAAATGTCATTTCCTCAAGTAGCTTTTCCCAGCCACTCTTTATCACATTGATACTGTTGTAATAACCTGATTATTATTTAACAGAAAAGAAGTGAAAGGAAAGACTAGGTATAGGCATGTCATTTATACCACTTTGCCAAAAAGCCACATTTAACATTCTCCCAGTCTAGTCCCTACTGATTGATGGGGAAGGGAGGAGACAAAGGCAGTTTAGATGCATGCCGAGTAACGTCTGAGTGACATGGGAGGCTAATTGCCCGTCAGTCACACTTGAAAATGAGTTAGTGGCCAGGGTGGGTGAAATCAAAATATATAAACTTCCAAACAGAGGAAGTTCACTCTGTCTTGGCCCCAGGGTGCTGGGCCCTCTTGGGACTCCTCTGCAGGGGCTGCCCTCCCCTGTGCTCGCCTGGCGCTCGGTCATGTTGGACTCCACACATGAACTGGTGGGCTTAAATCTGGTCTGAATGCTGAACCACACCCGGCTGCAACGTGGAACAGAAGCTCTGGACACTGGCCCTGTTTCTGACTTCGCTGAGCTCCCAGCTGCCCCCTTTCCAGGACTGGCTTAAGGGGCAGGAGACTTTGGAACCCAAGAGATGTCACTTTGCACAAATAAAGTCTCCTTCCACATTCCATCCTTCCGTGTGAGTCTTAGAAAGTTCATTTTCTGAAGATATCACAAGGACCTTATTCCCACTCGTGTCTGGGAAGTCTGTCCCTTAAATCCTTCCGGCATCAACATCACCTTTCTTTCTTTTGTTCATAGTACTCAAGCTATTTTGTTTCTGTAATTATTTATCAGAATGTAGGCCCCATGATGAAGGATTTGTCTGTCTTCTTCATCACTTATATCGGTAAGTATCCCAGTAAGCGGCAAATGGCATACTCAAAAGAGTTTAACTGAAAGGAATTTAACAAAAAGGCAGTGTACAGAAATGTGGGCTGGTGAAGAAAATCAATAAGGCGTGGCTAGGCCCCAGGGAAAGCAACCCCCACCACAGGCCTGACGGGGCAAGAGGAGAGAGCTGTGTCCCACACTCAGCGAGAGCTGTGCTGTGGAAGGGCTGCGCCCACACCTGTGACAAGTCAGGGAAGAAGTGGAGAGGGAGATAAACCGCCCAACTTCTTTCTCCACTTACCCTCAGATTTCCTGCCAGTGTTGCCTGGCCAAACTCAACTGGAAACTAGAGAGCAAGGGAGCCTGGGAGATGCAGTCTATGGTAGTCAGCCTCCTGGGAGCACCGAACAGGGAGGGGAAGAATGTGGAGTGGAACTGGATGGGAATAAATGGGCAAGAACCAGTCTCATGCCAGGCACATGGTAGGTGCTCAGCACATGCTGATTGAATGAGTAAATGGATGACGGACTGACGGAATGGATAGATGAACAAAGAAAGCCGAAGATAAAGAGAAAGGGATATAGAAAGAATGAACATTGGATAAGTTCCTACTATGGGCCAGGCATCTTACATAAATGATCTTGTTCAAATCCACGTAGAAATCCTATGAGATCCATTGCTGTTCCCACAACCTGAGCCCTCAGAGGTTAACATATCTCATTCAGGAGAAATCATGGAGCCAGGATTCCAGCTCAGGTCCTGACTCTTAACACTGTGTCACATTAAACACACCTTGCACGTTTCCACATCTACATTAGCCCACACTCTGCATCCCTTCCCACTGGGAATGCCCTCTGGCCTGCCAAAAACCCAGTAAACTTCCGGTTCTGCTCCCACTGCTCCTCTCACAGCCTGCCCTGGGTCACCATAGCCAGAAGCCATCTTCCTCTCCTCTGAATATTATACTAACTGTTACATACCATTCACATACCATCTAATTTCTTTATAATGTAATTATTGAGAGCATCTCATCTCCTTATAAATATTTTGAAAGCTCTTGGAAGCAGGATCTGTTGTTTATTTCTTGTCATTAGTTTGATAGCACTTAGTAGGTAATCAATAATTATTTGTTGGTGTGTCTATTTACTTGTATTACATGAGTCATTTTTAATGTCACTTAAGAAAAATTTACTTAAATAAGTGTTTTTTTTTACGACTATTGTATAAAAAACTTATTCCTTTCTCATTTAATATTGGATCTTAACTGTTTTTCTATTATACAATCTTTGTTTTCAAAGGCAATCTAGTAGTCAATCCTATGGATATACCAAAATTTACTTCCCTATTGCTGGATATTTAAATGTATGTCTTTTCCTTACTCCTCCCCCTCAACCCCACCTCCCCGCATACCAACGTTGTTACAAATATTTTTGGAATTGCATTTCTCTCAATGGAAACATTTCTGTAAGAGCCCATGTTTAGTTAAGACTGATTAAACACTACAGTTGTTAATTACACTAAATGGATTTAGTTTTGAGACTCTAATTTATTTTGTAATCCATTTTGGGATTGACTCTTAGGGAAGAGCCAAAATAACAGTGTCTCCTGCCATATGCAGATGCAGGAATACCTAAGGGAAGCCAGTCCAGCATCCACCCAGCACCCATCCACCCAGCACCCATCCACCCAGCACCCATCCACCCAGCACCCATCCAGCCCACATTGCCCAGGAGCCCTGGTGGGGACTGTGGCAGTCACCACAGGAGGTTGGAGGCCTTCTCTGAAGATGTAACCTCACCGTCTTCAGTGCAGCCCTGCTTGGTGGCCAAGAAGCTGAGCACAGATGTCATCACAGCTGCTCTACCTTTGATCCAAAGCCGTATAGATTCCACTTATTGTGCTACTGACCACCTGTCTGGATATTATAGCAGCTTTGGAGGCACCAAACTGAAATGACAACTTTCATTAGTATCTAAAGTAGCAAACCGTTCTCCTTAACATCAGCAATTTCCCAATTCTACTTCTGAAATTGCCTCAAAGCATGGAGGGGGTGTGAGAAGGGAAGTTATATAGACTGAGTATCTATTATGAATCAGAAATTTGTGCTGTAGGTTATACAAGCATAATGCATTGACTAAGAGTAGTGAAATCTGAAACCAGTTTACCGGGGTCTGGGTTCAAATCCCTGCTCCACTTTGTCATGCTTGTGTGACCAGGCAAATTTAACTTCTCTTTTTCTTACTATCTTTATCTGTACAGTGAAAGTAATAAGTACACCTCCCCTTAAGGCTATTATAAGACCTGGTTACATGCGAGGACTAGATTGGTAAAGCAAGCAGAATGCCTGGCACATATTAAGGGCTATGTGAGTGTTTGCTATTATTATTATTACTGATCTTTTTAAAACTCATTTAGTTTAGCCCTAACTGGTTTGGCTCAGTGGATAGAGCGTCAGCCTGAAGACTCAAGGGTCCCAGGTTCGATTCCAGTCAAGGGCATGTACCTTGCTTGCGGGCGTATCCCTAGTAGGGGCTGTGCAGGAGGCAACTGATAGATGTTTCTCTCTCATTGATGTTTCTAACTCTCTATCCCTCTCCCTTCCTCTCTGTAAAAAATCAATAAAATATATTTTTTAAAAAAACCGAAACTCATTTAGTTTAGTTCTCACAACAACTGTCTGAGGTAGACCAGGGATTGAAAATGGTCAGCTTATGGGCTGAACTTGGTTTCCAGATATGTTTTGGCCTGCACATGTTTCTTTAATCTGAGCCAACATTTTAGAATCTGGAGTTCTATATAAAAATCTGGATTCCTGGCTCTTCTTGAAAAGTCCTCATCTGGCAGCAAGCAGAGGGATCTAAGTGCTGCCGATTCTTTAGATGAGGAACGCACGTTGGCGGTGTGCTGATACAGTGGCGTGACTTCAGTGGTGAGTGAGAAAACCCGACGAATAGTTGCCTCAGGTAAGGATTTATTACCTCAGTGAAGAACTGCAAACTAGGGTTAATACAAGTGTCACAAACATGTCAAGGATGGCTGTCCTGCCACCGCTGATGTTTCTGCCTTTCCTCTCTGCCATCTTCAGCATGTAGCTATGAAGTTCCCCCTCAATTCTGCCTCCAAATGGCTCACAAGTCACATGCAGACAGACTAACGCATGTCCAGAGAGGATAGCTTGTTCTCCTGTTGGCCTCTTTTTCTTATAAAAGAAACTCTTTTTTAAAAAATGCCTACCTGACTTCCCACTGAGCTCGCAAGTGCCAAGACCAGCTCGTATGCCAATACTCCAGTTGCTAGGAGCCTCGGAAAGCATGTCTCCCAGTTCCCGATGCCTACAGGAGCGAAGAGGCAAGGCTGCTGAGCAGGCCACTGAGAAAGCCAGGCACATCTCACCCAGTAGTTGCTCAAGTGCTTACACCAGTTCCCTGACTTATTTAGCTACCTGTGGGCAACCAACGTGGTGATTTCCCACTTTACAGATAAACGGGAACTCTTAGAGAAAATATAATTTACCCAAGGTGATACAACTAACAAATGCCTAGAATGTCTGCCACACGTAAGCACTCAACAAATGATAGTTACAAATTCTCTGTCTTGTGGGAGGTTTGAGGCATGAAAATTTGGGCAGATTAAAAACAAATCAGTTTTAAGTTCTTTAGAAAGGAGCCTTAGCATAGGTTCACAATGGCATGATGTTTAGAGTTTGAAATTAAATTGGTGTATTTACTCCAGCTGGATGATTAACAGCATCAAGCAACATTTATGGTGTCTTCAGGTGCACAAGTAAGATGACAATTAAGATACTTTACAGGGATGTGGGCATGACTCTCTGGGTGCTCATCTCTCAAACAACTCCGGGGGAGGGCATTGTTTTTTTGTTTGTTTTGTTTTTTTATAAGAGAAGAACATGCCCATTGTGAATGTTGCAGTCATTAAAAATTGTTGGAATTTCTTAACAGGGCTTGCATGCCAGTCCAGAAACCAAGGGGGAAAGCGGTAGTGAGTAGTAGCTATGTAGGTAACGCTGCTTCTTATCCCATACCAAAGGCAGAACCCAAATCAAGCCCCAGCAAGAGGTGTCTTGGTGGAATCTTCTCGGGTTAGCAATGACAGCAGCCGGTGCTTCTTACTGTTCTTTTTCAACTGTATCTTATGAGCTCCCTTAGAACAAGAAGGTTGGAACCCCGTCCTTCACTAATTCCCTGTGATAACGTTTTAAAAACTCTCAGCAGCAAGTGAAGGTTTTCCCCACCTCTGATGTCTCTTTCAGTTCCCTTAACTGTTGGCATTTGCGCAGACTGGTTATTTCCCGTGCTGAATCATTTACTGACTATCTGACTATCTTCTGGGGGAGCCAAATAATTTTAAACATTCTCAGTGACTCATGTATTCTTACCAGTTCTTTTATTTTCTCTTATTTATTGATTTTTAGAAAGAGATGGAGAGAGAGAAAGAAAAAAAACACACATTGATTTGTTGTTCCATCTATTTATGCATTCATTATTGATTATGCATTGATTATTATATGTGCCCTAATGGGGGATTGAACCCACAACCTGGGAATATGGGGTTGACGCTCTACAATTGAGCTACCTGGCCTGGGCCCTTACCAGTTCTTTTCTTTTATTTTATTATTATTTTTTTTAAGAACACATAGTTTTCTTTAATTATTTTTTTTGGGGGGGGGGTCTAGGGACGCCACACTTCTACTCAATTAAGATAAACATTTTTATCAGCGCGGAGGTGTTTGTTTTTTTTTCTTATCGTGCCATGAATTCATAGGGAATGGGCTCCAGCAGCTCGGGCTCCTTTCCATGGGTTCTCACAGTGGCTTCTCTGGGTGGAGGAGGCTGACGCTTCAGTTAAACCCAGTGACCGTTCTCTTTGGCTTCCTTTTTCTGATCATTTCCCTTCACACGTTTCAGGAAGCTGTCTCGGCTCTTTTAGTGCTTAATATGCTCAATATGCACATTAACTCTCTTGGCAAGAATCTTGCCCTTAACTTGCTTGCTCACAACAATGCCCACCGCATGCTGGGTGGCACTGTAGACTCCTCCAGTTATGCCCTGTGACATGTGTGGGGCCTTCCTTTTTGAACAGTGCCCGTTCCCTTGATGTCCACAATATCACCTTCTTGTAGATCCACATGCATGTGGCCACAGGAACAGTTCCGTGTTTTCTAAAAAAGCCTAGAGAACATATAGTGGGGCCTCTCCTCTTTCCCTTGGTGTTAGCCATTTTGGCGAATTACTGGAAGATGGCGGTTCTGGCCGAAAGGCACCGGTTCTTTTATTTAATTTTTGTTGGTTCTCTCTCTCTCTCTCTCTCTCTCTCTCTCTCTCTCTCTCTCTCTCTCTCTCACACACACACACACACACACACACACACACACAAAGTAGGATGCTAAAAAGTTTCTACTTAGTCATATAATAGTCAATTTCCTTGACACGTTTCCAGAAGCTATTTGGCTTTAAAGTACATAATGAAATGAAAGACTGATTATTTAATTTTTAGCCAAATCCCAGGTTTAGCCAAGAGTGTTAAATTCAGATTTCAGCCCTACACAGCTAAGAATTCCTTGATGAAAAGAAATGCCATATCATTACCCTTTTGCCCATCAAATCAGTTGCTTTGCTACCTTCAACTGCTCTGGTATCAAATCCTGTGTCTGTAATCATACAGTAATGAGACTAACAGAGCCAGTTATACAATCCTAGTTTATTATTTTTAAAAAGCCCTGAAAATATAGGGTGCTCAGTAGCTAAGAGAAGAAACCTGGTGAAAGGCTCAATAGAAGTGAGAGGACGAAGGGTGGACACTCTGAGGAATACTTAGCCCAGCTGTCAGATTGTTCAACCAAAGGCTTGGCTCTTACAGCTTGAGATCATTGCTTCAGTCTTACTAGGGAGTATTTAAAGTAAAACGAGCCTCTTTCTGTTTATCCTACAGCTGCCATGTTGTTTTAACAATGTACTCCTTGAAAGCTTCTTAAGGTAATGTTGACCTTTGCTGAATGCAGACTATGCCAGGTCCTGACTCATTAGCATGGCACACCTCTGCAGCCTTATCTTGTTGACTTTCCTCCACCCCCACTCCCATCTTCCCACACACCTACAATCCAGGCATACCTCACTAATCACACAATTACCAAAGCTTTATGCTCTCAGCTTCTGATCACACTGTTCTTTTCCTGGAATGCCCTCCTGCACCTCATCTACTGGAGAAATACTTATCCTTCAACACCCCACTGTGAGAATAAACAAGTAATATTTTCTGTCAAAAAAGGGAATTTAGGCAGTGCCATTTTGGCCGGTGTGATTTGCAGCTCCCCTGGGGCCCACCATTTTATTTATGTATTTATTTATTTAAATATATTTTTATTGATTTTTAGAGAGGAAGGGAGAGGGATAGAGAGAAACTTCAATGATGAGAGAGAATTGATTGGCTGTCCCCTGCACGCTACCTACTGGGGATCGAGCCCACAACCCAGGCATGTGCCCTTGGCCAGAATTGAACCTGGGACCCTTCAGTCCACAGGCTGATGCTCCATCCACTGAGCCAAACTGGCTAGGGAGAGAGAGAGAGAGAGAGAGAGAGAGAGAGAGAGAATGATGGTAGTTTTGGGTTTTTCATAGATGCCCGTTTATCAAATTGAGAAAGTTCCTTTCTATTCCTAGTTCATAGAATGCTTTGTTTTGTTCTTTTATTCATGAAGAAGTGTTGGATTTTATTAAATGTTTTTCTGCATTTTGACATCTATGTTCATAAGGGGTATTGGTTTGTAGTTCTCTTTTGTTGTTTATATCCTTGTCTGGTTTTAGTTTCAGGGTCATACTGACCTCATAGAATGAATTGGGAAGTGTTCCTTCCTTTTCTATTTTTTGGAAGAGTTTGTAAAGAATTAGTATTAATTCTTTAAAAAATAATATGTAGAATTCTCCAGTGAAGTCATCTGCATTGAGGGGCCTTCTATGGGTAGCTTTTAAATTACTTATCATTTCAAAACATAGGTTTTATTATTATTCAGGTTGGATGAGGCTTTTAGAGCAGGAGCTGATTGCTATTGAAAAGCTAGTTTGTTACTCATAGTTCCCGTTTCCACACACAGGGAAATAACAGGTTGGTCAGGAGGCAAAGGGAGCAAGGGGGCAAGGAAAAATGTTGGCAAGAACTTTTTTTTCTGTGGAAGGCAGTATATGCAGGTTTCAAATTGTCTAATTTAAATAATTTCACCAGAATCTGGGCCATAGGGATTGTTCCAAGTTGCCTGGTACGCAGACCTGGGCTGATTAATTAGGGCAGGGGAATAATGGTCCAGATTATAAAATCCTGATAAGGGATGTAGTGCCCGTGTGGACTTTGGATTTGTTAGTTTGCATATGAGAGATTCAATCACAGGAAATTAGGAACTATTGCTAGGAACTGGCTAACCCTGGAAGGGGAAGTCTCTCCAGGGTCCACAAAAGCTCTAGATGTCTAAGCACCAGAAATGCAGACTATAAAAAGTCATAATTAATGCACAAATTCAATCTCTTTACTTGTTATAGGACTGTTTAGGTTTTCTGTTTCTTCTTGAACCGCTTTCAGTAATTTGTGTCTGTAGAAATTTGTCCATTTCATCTAGTTTATCTAAGTTGTTGGTATAGTATTTCCTGATAATTCTTTTTTTATTTTTCTAAGATTGGCAGCAATGTCCCCTTTTCACTCCTAATACTGATCATTTGAGTCTTCTCTCTTTTTTTCTTTTTCTTTTTTTAAATGCTTTATTATTATTACAATTTTAGCACTGAGGAAGCTTGGTGGTGAATATCTGGCCACTTGATGTTGTTTTGAAAAAGAGGTTAAGTTCAGACTCTCTTTCTGATAGAATGTAAAGTACTTCTACACGTGTTATCTGTAATTATTATGAAAGTAAATCTTAGTCACTAAAAGAGTATTCACTATCTGAACTTTCTTCTGCATTTTTTTCACCTTCGCCATCAGGCACTGGAGCATCTGGCCTCTCGAGAAGATCTGGGTTTAGTCCTTCTGATATCATTTTGTTTCTTATTGCCATCACTGGGACACCCACCTGAACCATTTTGAGATATCTGGCATATCTTGGATCCTTGGCTACAGTTAAGATATTTTCTGCTGTTACTTCACTTTCCTGTGGTCCAGATTCTTGTAAACTGTTCTGCTGTGATGGCTCTGAAGTGGTTTCATTTGTGACTCCAGTGACACTTACAGGGGAGACTTCAACTGTGACATCATCTAGGCCTGGGATAGATGACAACTTTGCATCTAAAATATTGAGAGTTGTTTCAATTTGCTGGATACGAAGAGCAAGGTCTGCCAGCTTCTCCTCACAGGCTGTGGAGAAGCGGTTGAGGAACTGTACAGTGTGCACCACAAACTGGTTTAGAAATGCCACCGTTCTTTTCTGTTGAATAGCTGGCACCTTGGTCAGGTCAATGCCTGACCCCATGAGAGGAAGCCTGTCCTCATCCATCTACTCAGCGGGCGGGGGACCCAGGCATCAACCACAAACCCTTCCCGCTGTGGTCCATCCCACCCCACAATAGTTTAGAACGTCTCCCCAAGTCCCCCTCTTTTTTTCTTTGACAATTTTTAAAATTTATTGCTTCATCCATGTTGTAGTTTTATTTAATCATATTGTATTTTAAATGTGCCACAAGAATTAAAATCTTAAAAGTATATAGCGAAGTCTCATGTAAGGCTAATAGCCATGCTCTAAATTTCGGTATTTTCTAAACCTACTTTGGAAACAAAGTTTAGTTGTATACAAAGGGATTCTCTTGAATAAGACAACGTGTGCCTGGGAAGAGTTAATTTCCAATGATTTTTAAAGAACAATTTGCCCTGGCCGGTTTGTCTCAGTGGATAGAGCGTCGACCTTCGGACCGAGGGGTCCTGGGTCCCATTCTGATCAGGGGCGCATACACGGGTTGTGGGCTCTATCTCCAGTGGGGGCATGCAGAAGGCAGGTGTTCAGTTATGTTTCTATCTCATCTCCCTCTCTCTTCCTCTAGTTCAGTGGTTCTCAACCTTCCTAATGCCGCGACCCTTTAATACAGTTCCTCATGTTGTGGTGACCCCCAATTTCATTGTTACAAATTGAACATAATTAAACCATAGTGATTAATCACAAAAACAATATGTAATTATATATATGTTTTTCCGATGGTCTTAGGCGACCCCTGTGAAAGGGTCGTTCGACCCCAAAGGGGTCGCGACCCACAGGTTGAGAACCGCTGCTCTAGTTAGCATTGGAGTTGTCAACAGGCCCCAAGCAAAGAATTCAAGGAAGATTACAATAGCAGCATGGTGCACACTTGGTCGGCCAGAGCCTTCTTGCCCTCAGGAGGCACGAGAGCCCCTACTCCTTGGCTGTGGCTCCCAGCGATCTGGCAGGACTGCGCTGCCCGCCCAAGCCCTCATGGGCTCGGCGCTGGTGCCTGCGTGCCCTCGGAGGGGGCAGCGAAGGTCTCCTCTTTTTTTTCTTGATCCGTCTAGCTCAGCGGTTCTCAACCTGTGGGTCGAGACCTCTTTGGGGGTCCAACGACCCTTTCACAGGGTCGCCTAAGATCATCGGAAAACACATATATAATTACATATTGTTTTTGTGATTAATCACTATGCTTTAATTATGTTCAATTTGTAACAATGAAAATACATCCTGCATATCAGATATTTACATTACGATTCATAATAGTAGCAAAATTACAGTTATGAAGTAACAATGAAAATAATTTTATGGTTGGAGGTCACCACGACATGAAGAACTGTATTAAAGGGTTGCGGCATTAGGAAGGTTGAGAACCACTGGTCTAGCTAAATGTTGGTCAATGTCATTGATGTTTTCAAAGAACTAACTTCTGGTTTTATTGATTTTTTCTCTATTGTTTTTCTTTTTTCTATTTTATTAATTTGCCACTGTAATCTTAATTATTTTCCTGCTTCTACTTGGTTTGGGTTTAGTTTGCTTTTCTTTTTCCAGTGTCTTAAGGTGTAAAGTTGGGTTATAGTTTGGGGATTCTTTTCCCCTTTTTAAAAAGCTGTTTACAGCTGTAAATTCCCTTCTAAGCACTGCTTTCACTAAATGCCATCAATGTTCAAATGCTGTACTTTCATTTTCATTCATCTCAAAATATTTTCTAATTTCCCTTATGATTATTTTCTTTGACTCACTTGTTATTTAGAAATGTGTAGTTTAATTTCCATGTATTTGTGAATTTGCCTACAATTTTTCTGTTATGGGTTTCTAATTTCATTACTAGAGTGCAACATTTGTGCACTGGGTGGGGGGTAGGGGTGTCCCTCAGCCCAGGCTGCACCCTGTTGCAGTCAGACATCCCCTGAGGGGTCCTTAGTGCTGCTGCAGAGGCGGGAGAGGCTCCTGCCACCTCCGGTGTGCTTGCCAGCCAAAAGCCTGGCTTTTGGCTGAGTGGAGCTCCCCCTGTGGGAGCACATTGACCACCAGGGGGCAGCTCCCGCGAACGGTCGTTCTGCCGTTGGGTTGATTTGCTTATTAGGGTTTTATTATATAGGATGGTCAGAAGACATACTTTGTATTATTTTAATTCTATTTACCTTTATTGAGACTAATGTAGTCTCATTAGTCTCTATCCTGGAGAAGAATGTCTATTCTTGTGTTGTGGAATAAACTGCTCCATAACAGTAAGGTATAGTTGGTTTATAGTGCTGTTCAAGTCTTCAGCTTTTTTTAATATTATGCTTAGTTATATCAATTATTGAAAGTAGGGGTTTGAAGTCTCCCATTATTATTGTTGAATTGTCTGTTTCTTCTTTTAATTCTATCATTTTTTGCTTCATGTATTTGGGGCTTTGTTTTTGAGTGCAGAGATATGTTTATAATTATATCTTACTGATGAATTGATCTTATTATCACTATTTTTATCATTAAAATCTATTTTTTCTGATATTAGTATAGCCACTCCAGCTTTCTTATGGTTGCCATTTTCATGATATATCTTTTTCTATCTCTTTATTTCCAACCTATTTGTATCTTTGAATGTAAAGTGTGTCTCTTATAGATAGCATATATTTAAATCCAGTTTTTTCTTATCCTCTTTTTTCTTTTTTACAGAAACTTACATTTATTATCTCACCATTCATGTGGGTCAGACACAGTTTAACTTGGTCCTCTGCTCAGGGTTTTACAAAGTTGCAAAGTGTTGACTAGGGCTGTGGTCTCATCTGAAGCTCAACTGGGGAAAGATCTCGTATGGTTATTGGCAGCGGCCCTTTACTAGTGGGCTGTAGAACTGAGTGAGCATCTCAGTTCTTTGTTGCCTATTGGCCAGAAACCACCCTTACTTCCTTGACGCATGACCTTCCCAACACAGCCACTTACTTCTTCCATTATCACAGAACTAATGTCATTCTATCATCTTTGTCATATTTATTGGTTAGAAGCCAGACACAGGTCCTACCCATAGTAAAAGAGAGTTAGTTATACAAGTCTAGGATTTGGGGAACATGGGTGCCACCTCAGAGTCTGTTCCAGAGTTAAGACACTCAAGGTTACTCAGGTAGTTATTTGTGGAGTTGAGATTTCACTTCAGTGACCACACTCTTAACATTATGTTGTCCCTTCTGCTGATTCCACAGTCTGTGAGTTCTAAGGCAAAGTCGTTCCTGGGAGATGTGTCTTGAGTGATGAAACCTGGGTCATTTATTCATCTCTGAAGCTACTGTGAGTCATTAGCACTCAAATTATTAAAACTGGAGTGGAAGTGAGGCAGTTCTTCAAAGGACTATTGGGATATTAGTACCCCAAATGGTGACGAGATCCTGAGTGTATTCACTTCTGCTGGACACAGACCTCTGCAGACGTCCCTGTGCTGGAGAACATATTCTCAGATAGAACCCAAATTGACAATCTCTTCTTTTGGAGTGAATTGTTTAATCCATTCACACTTACTGTTATTATTTAAATAGTTGGATTTATGTCGGCCATTTTTCTCCCCCGCCCCCATTTTAGTCGTTGTTCCTCTAGTTTTCTTTGTTGCTTTCTAGTGATTATTTTCTAGTGTAACATTTTAATTCCTTTAGTGGTTTCTTTTTTGCACTTCATTTTTTGGGTTATTTTCTTAGTTGTTACTCTAGGTCTTACCAAATATACCTTCGCTCACCAGAATAGACTTCAGTTTTATTCAAACTTAATTATAGACAGAAATAGAAGCTTTACCCCTTTTGTGTTATCTTTGCTCTCCTTTTCCTTTCAACTTCTTTAAAAGATATAAAACTATCTATAATAATAAAAGGGTAATATGCTAATTGGACTGGACGTCATTCTGGACATTCTTCCTGATGAAGCTGGGGATGGAGGGAAGCCAGCTGGGTCCCGGGTGTCTGCTGGTGGCTGGAGGAGGAAGCAGCCCAGGTCCTGAGTGCCAGAGGGAAGCCGGTGCTGGAAGCTGGGAGAAAGAAGGCCAACTCTTGCACGAATTTTTGTGCATCAGGCCTCTAGTATAAAATAATAATGATAAGTATTGTTGGGTTTGTACCACATATAGATATTTATACATACATATATAACATATACATACATATGTATATTTTATAGAATTTTATGTATTTAAAGAAATTGAGAGAAGAAAGGAGACCAAGTATATATTTATAGAGTTTGTTGTACTAACCTTCTTATTTACCCTTTCCAGGTCTCTTCATTTGTTCCTGTGGATGTAAATTATCATCCTGTACTATTTCCTTATTCCCATACAACTTTGCTCCCACCCATCTCCTCTCTGTTGTTATTATTAAATATATTATGTCTCTATATGTTGGAGGCCAAACAATAGTTATATACTATTGTTTGTTACAATTGGTTTTTAAATCATTTCAGAGAAGAAATATGCATTTATCCTGTTCTTTGTAATGACCTATGCAATTATCTTTCTTGGTGCAATTTATTTATTTGTTAGTATTCTGGCAGCAAAGTTTTATCCTATATAATAAAAGCCTAATATGCTAAGTGTCCGGGTCGTCTGGTTGTCTGTTCAACCAATCAAAGCATAACATGCTAATGATATGCTAAGGCTATGACATGCACTGACCACCAGGGGGAAGATGCTCCAACAGGTTAGCTTGCTGCTGGGTTCTGGCTGATCAGGACTCAGCAAGATGGGCAGGACATACCCTGGAACCCTCCTGTGGTCCCTCCAGCTGGCCAACCTCCTGCAGCCCTCCCTGGTCCCGATTGTGCACCAGTGGGGTCCCTTGGCCTGGCCTGTGCCCTCTCACAATCCAGGACCCCTTGGGGGATGTTAGAGAGCTGGGTTCAGCCCGATCCTGCAGGCCAGGCTGAGGGACCCCACTGGTGCATGAATTTGTGCACTGGGCCTCTAGTTGTAATATAAACCAATATAAAATGTGACATAAAAATGGAAGAGGAGAAGTGGTGCAGGTAAGGAATACAGGTGTGCCTTGCAAAATGTGTGAAATCAAATCGTTCTCTAGGGTCACTTGCTTTCAGACTGAACAACTTTCTTTAGTGCTTCTTATAAGGTGAATCTATGTTTTTTGTATTAAATTGTTGTTGTTTTTACTTAATAATGTACCATATCATTTCTTGTGACTCTTCCTCAAAAACATAACTCACTGCACCTATATGATATTCCATGGTCAACATGTATCTCACCATTCTCCTAAGGGGTTATTTTTAACTTTTTATTGTTACAAATGATGCTATCATAAATATCTTTGCATGTATATCATTTAGGAAACATTCTTTTTTAAAGTATGCAATTAACCTGAGAATATATTTATATCTAAAACCATTCAGACAGCCCAAAGTCCTCCTTCATGGGCCATCCCCATCTTTTCCTTAAACATAATCACTCTTACTGGTTGGCATGTGTAACTTTTCATATATTTGTCCATGCATTGACTCACACAGGGATAGGGGGGTGGAGATAGATAGATAAATAGATAGAGAGAGATGTTTCTGTGTGTTTTGGTTTTTGGTACTGGTTTTAGTTTTACATCAATAGGATCATCCTATATGTCCCGTATTTGGCTTGCTTTCTTCACCTAACAACATGTCTGGAAGCTCTTTCCATGTCATAATTTGAGCACGTTCTTTTTTAAAACTGCTATGTAGAATTCCAGAGTCCTTTAACAAATGTGTGCTGCATCTCTACTGTGTGGCAGACCCTGAGGATTCAATAACTGTATTCTCATGGAGCTTTACTCTCACAGTATGAATGTACCAAATGAATTCCTATTTTGATGAGTGTGTAACAGGTCTTTACCCAAAGACAGATGCTTAGTAGAGAAATTACTGAGTCAGGAAGTGGGATCAGTTTATATTTTTCAGAGGAATGTATGAGAATGATAGCTTGTTCTTTTGTAAATGAAAATTTTGTGGGTTTTTTTTGTTGTTGTTGTTAATCCTCACCCAAGGATACTTTTCCATTAATTTTAGAGAGAGTGGAAGAGAGGGGCAGAGACAGAGGTAGGGGAAACATTGATATGAGAGAGACATATTAATTGGTTTCCTCCTGGGTTAAGCATACAACCAGGTATGTACCCTTGACTGGAATTGAACCTGGGACCCTTCAGTCTGCAGACTCTATCCATTAAGCCAAATAGGCTAGGGCTGTGATATTTTTTAATATTTAAAAATATAATGTTTAGGAAACCAAGATGGTGGAATAGGTAAATGCCAGTACTTGCCGCTTCTCACAACCAAATCAAAATTACAGCTAAAGCCCTAGCTGGTTTGGCTTAGTTGATAAAGTGTCGGCCTGCAGACTGAAGGGTCCTGGGTTTGATTCCAGTCAAGGGCACATGCTCCGGCTGCGGGCTCGATCCCCAGTGGGGGCATGCAGGAGGCAGCCAATCAATGATTCTTTCTCATCATTGATGTTTCTATCTCTCTCTCCCTCTCCCTTCCTCTCTGAAATCAACAAATATTAAAAAACAACAACAAAAATGAGAAATTGTGTATTAAATAAAATTAAACAGCCTTTTTTTTTTAAAAAAAAAGAAAAATTACAACTAAAATACAGAACAACCATCATTCTGAACCACCTGAAATCTGACTGAATGGAAACCCTACAACTAGAGAAGTAAAGAAAAAAGTACATCCAGACTGGTAGGAGGGGCGGAGGCATGGAATAGGTTGGTCTGACATCCACGTGTGGCATGTTTTTAATCCAGAGGGATATCTCAGCTGCACCGGTATCCCATGAGAAAAAAGGGGTCCCAGCTCACCCAGCCCCCCAGCCAGGGTTTCAGAGGTGGGACGAGAAGTCCCCATAACTTTGGGTTGAAATAACCAGCAGGGATTGTGGTTGAGTGACATGGAGGCTGTTGAAGATGCAGGCAGTCCCTCTTAAAAGGGCTGGCACATGGACTTACTCAGATATGATCCTTCTGAGCTCCAGCCATGGGGGGAATTTGGGGACATATGGGGAGGAACTGGATTGTCTGGCATCAGAGCAAGAATTCAGGCATGGCTTTCTCCCAGACAGGGATGCACACAGGGGTCATTATTCCTCTGCTGAGACCTCCCCATCACAGAACTGACTGGCAGCCATATCTGAGTTTCCATCAGCCTGGCTCACACTGTTTGCCATACCCTGGTGTGCTGGAAGCTATCCCTTGTCTACACTATCATGAAAGTGCAAACAGGGAACCCAGAAGGCTGATGGACCTTGAGCTTTGGCAAGGGCTAAAGCTATGCACCGATTGTTCTGTCGAGACAATGGTGGCTCAAGCAATTTCCTGACCTAATAGTCTCAAAGTAAATCTTTACTAATATTTACTGACCTTTAAAGATAGTCTGTCTGCTACCAGATTGCCTGCCTGCCGGCCTGACTAAGGGCAAGATGTGTATCAAAAATTGAATAAAAAGCTAACAGGCCCTGGGCACCAGTGAAGCCTTTCCACTAGAGAAAGACTCTCCGCCTGGACCCCCATGATTTCCAAATTCGTATTTCTTGTCTAGTGTATTCATTTGTGTGCGGCCCTTCTCCAGGTCCTGAACCCTAGCCATGCCGGATGTGGCTTTCACATCTGGTACCTCCAACGAAGGACACCTGGAGAAGATTCGCCAGAGTGAAAAACAAAGTCCACCAGAAAGGTGGGGGAAATTCATCGCGTACAAAGCCCATGCCAGCTTTGGAAGTCGTGATCTGTAAGGGGGTGGGAACATCTTTTATTTTTGCCAGGCTAATGGGGCAGAATTCGAGTAAAGGGGAAAAACTTTATTATAGACTTTTGGCTTGCATGCTCAAGGATAAAAGAATTAAAGTGTCAGAAAGTATCCTCTTACAGTTATTATAGAACATAATCCTTGGTTTCCTGAAGAGGGTACATTAGATGTTAAATGTTGGGAAAGAGTAGGTCAGAACTTGAAAAAAACTCATCAGTAGGAGAAAAACTTGCCTTCAAATTGTTTCTCCTTGTGGAACACAGTATTGCATTTGCTAGAACCTTTTAGAGAGGCAAAAGAGGATAGACCTCCTCCCCTTGCACCCTCTGCTCTTAAAGAGGAGCAGAAAGAAAAATTGGAGGAGCAGCCTTCATGCCCTCCTCCACCTCCATGTCCTGATCCTGAAACATTTAATTTGCCGCTAATAGAATCACCTGTGCAAAGAGCTATCTGAGAAGGATTAAAGGACATGACGGTGGAGGAGAGACTTTTCCTATTATACAGGTAGCTGACCCACATTTTCCAAATCAAATAATAGGACAGCATGAAAAATTTGACTTTAAAATGATGAAGGCCTTGTGTGAGAGCATAGTACAAAATGGTCCTACTGCTCCTTTTATTGGAGAAATTATGACTATGAAAAGCATTCTCATTTATTAAGTCTTGTCTATGTGTTATGGGCGCTTGTCTGATTGTTGTTTTATCTGTCTTTGTTTATTGTCAGTTTATTAAGCATGCCTTTAATTTAATTTAATTTAATTTAATTTAATTTAATTTAATTTAATAGAAAAGAAAGAGTAGATGGCCAGGCCATTACTAAATTTCCTCAGAACAAACAGAATGTGGGCATGGGGAAAGAGAGAATATCAGTGGTACACGTGGCCGATAACACAGGTTTTAAGAAATTTCCCTAAACAAGGGATGGTAAGTGAAAAAGGCCCGAGCCCATTAATGACTAGATCTTTTGGTGATCCTGTCAAATGGATGCCCAATCTTGAGAGTATTAAAAGTCTCATTTTCGCCATTTCACTTCCCAGTCCGTCATTTGAAATTTGGACGGATGAGACATTTCTCACAATGTAGGGATGTGTCTGGGATTTCTGTACCCATGTGGAGAAAAGGGCTAGCTTAAGAGAAGGCGCTCCCCACCCAATTTTGGGTGGCCTCTTGAGCCCAATCTCCTCACAGATGCTATAGAATAAGCCCAAGACTGTTTTTTTTTTTTCTTTAAAAGATGGCAAAAATGACACAAGGAAAATATACAGGCTATGTTTGGACAATAGAATTAATGTTTCCATAATAATGGGTAATTCTTGAATAATAAGGTTCTGCATTCCAAGGCTATAGCCCAAATTTTGGGGGCACTCCTGTTTCCATAAAATAAAATAAAATGAAATAAAACTTTAGCATTAAAGCCACTGAATGTCAGTAAGTTGTCTCTGTTACAACATTTGTCAAAAGAAAATGCCTTGGATAGTAATTGGCTTTAAAATCTCAAAGTTGTTAAACCATAAATAAATAGATGTAACTAAAATGAAGAGTTTGTGGTGAAGCTTTTCAGTAATAATCATAAATATGTTAATGATGAAGGGCCAGTCACTCTCCTCCCTGTAAAAGCGGAGAACCTGGCAGCAGCAACCTTAGATGTTATCGCCAAGGAGGAATGTGGCACCTGCTCCCTCCGCCCCTGCCTTTTTCTCCAGCCTCATGTATAGTTTTCCAAAGTCTCCGGTAACTTAAAGCTTTAGAACATTGCTGAATTGAATAATAAAAATTATTAAATACCTAGGTATTTTAAAATGACAAAAATACTGAAATACTAATCTGAGTTTGCCTCATATGAAAATCTAGAGAACAGATTTGAATCTATTAATTAAATGTCTTGTATTTTAATTGAAACATATCCTTAAAAATATAAATATATTACGAATCTAAGAAATGCTAAGTATTTAACTTGCCACCAAAAAATTGAGGCTTCTAGAGTTTAAAGTTCAAATTAAGTTGGAGGAAATTATATGATTGTAATAACAAAATACATAAAGTATAAAAATTCATTTTTGAGAAAAATAATTCTTGTATTTTCTCTGGAGAAATGAATAGTTCAAAATATATTGTAATCCTTATGTGTACTATGTGTGGTAAAATTTCAACCTAGGATATAATATTTTATTGGCCTAATTAAAAAACAGGATTAATTCTATGGCCTGAACCAAATTCTTAGTATTAAAACCAATTTAAATTTAATTGATATCTTTTAGAATAATTACAAAAGGTGTGTTGATAAATGTCAATCTTAAAAATGCTGGCTGTTTACTTTTAATTATCATTAGAAAATTAAGGTTTAAATGTTGTATAGTTTTAATAATAGAAGGCAGAACATACATTTTAAAAGAAAAGGAGGAGAAAGTTCTATACAAATAGCTGAAGGTATATACAAGTTAATGACAGAAAGAAAGAATATTAGAGTAGAAATGCATTTTTAAAGGACATAAAAAATATTTGAAGACTAATTTGAAAGTATAAAATTTATGAAAGTTATGTATATAATGAAAAGAAAAAAAGAAATTTTGAAAGAGAGAAATAAATTCTAAAATTAACTATTTGCAAAAGTTGTAAAAGAGTCATAAAATCTCAGGGAAGTTTAAACAAAGGCTAGCCCACTACCCTTATCTCCCCGGCCAGGGACAGAGTAAATGGTTAATATGGAAAGGGAGGGCAGGACAAAATTGACAAAAACAGTCATTATGCCTCAGACAGCCTACTCTTCAGATAGGTTGGGGGTGGGGCGGCATCCGTACTTCATAGGTCAAATGTATAAATTTGCTTACTTCACTTTTTCAATGAAGGTGCATACTTTAATTACTTAATAAATTAGCTTTACACAATATAATCAAGGTCTCATATAAACTCACTTATATGAGAAGCCAATATTTTATAACCAATTGATGCTAGTAAAGTCCAAAGTAAAATTTGCATACATATTCAAATGAGCACTAGCCAAAAAGAATGCTGTTTAAGATTAAATTTTCAGCTTAATAAAAGGAGAAATTTTAAAATCTCTTCTGCTATTATTTATAAAGTAAAGTAAAAGTTATTGTTCAAACATTAAATCTCACCATTAATGAGACACCATAAGTAAAAAGAGAGTTACTTTTACTTGAAATGTATGCATGGCAGGATTGGCCAACATCTGGAAAGCAACCAAATTTGTTGCTCTGTTTAAAAGAAAGAAAAAAGTTTTTAAAAGAAACTCCCTAAATAAAGCTTGAAGATCACTCTGGGAGGAAATAAAGGGAAATGCCCTTCAAATATTTAGAAACTGTAATTAAAAGTCAATGTATTATGCCTTAAAAAATAATACAGAAAGAATTGCCTTAAAATCTTAAATGACTTTTTAGAAGTTATTAAGGGACATTAAGTAGTTAAGACCCTATCTAAAAATCTCTATGGAAGAAATGACAAACTTATTACTCAATTAAAATGACTCAGTGACACAAGCTGTCATTTCCAGCAATCTTGTAAAAAGTGGAAAATTCAGCACACTGCAGGAAAGCATATAATTCCCAAGGACAGGCAATTATAGAACGCCAACAGCAACGGCTAAAATCCCAACTTGAAAAACAAAAAGGGGGGATAATGGAGAAATCGCCTGTAAATAGACTACACCAAGCCTTAATTACTTTAAATTTTTTCATTTGTAATGCCGATGGCAAGACACCCATGGAATTACACTGGTGTCAGAATAAGCCAAAGGAAAATGGTCTGGTTAAATGGAAAGATCCTGAGTCTGGTTTATGGAAAAGCCCTCACCCCCTGTTAACATTTGGTCAAGGATATGCTTGTGTATTTCCAGAAAACTTTTCCAAGCCCATGTGGATTCCCACAAGAAATATTAAACTTCAACATGGATCTGAGGGAGGAACTGGCCAGATTAATTAAGACCCTGCTTCTGGAGACGCACCTTGCCGTTGCAGACAATCGACTACCCGAGCCACAGATAGCAGCAGCCCCGAGCCCCAAGCAACCCACTGAAGATAAGGAGTGGGAGGAGGACGAGAAGGATGGCAGACAGCCCAGGGGTGACCTGGGGCATGGTGAGGAAGACGGTCCAGAAAGCTGAGCGAATTTGTGAGGAGACCCGAACCCCAAGAACGCCTGAGAATGTTTTCCTTGCCCTGCTAGCAGCCGTCAGCTGTGCGGTAATACTACTGGGGCAAATGGGAAGTATATTGGACTTATGTTCCTGGCCCTCCATGGGTAAGACCCCTTACGTGGGCTGATCCCCCGCCTAATGGAGTCACCAGCAATACCAAACACTTTGGTCATCCAGGAGGACCACGGGTAGGACAAGGAAATACATGGGCAAAGTATAATTACACGGGTGTCACCGCCAGCTTCCCTTTTGTGTGTAGAATTAAAGAGTGGCTTCTGGCTAGCATGGACACCAAAGACGGGGGAAGCAAAAGCCCAAATACATCTATTATCACTACTTGCTCCGGGGAAAGGTACAGAAAATGTAACATTACTAAGACATCTCCCCCACCAAGCCATTATGTAAAAAGTTTTATGAATGGCACCCCACTGAGGAAGAAATTAATTGACAAGATTGTTATAGTGACCACCCCACCAGCAGCAAACTTAATAACAGTTTCTCCTTTGTGGATTGGAGCCCCTACAGGTCTGTGTATAGTAACAATCACACCCTAAAATGGAAGGGGACCACATCCTATCTATATGTTGAAGCTAATCACTCCATCTCATGGTATGGAGGAGGATTTGTTGGATCTCAATTACAACATGAGAATTGGTCCCTACGAAATACGCAATGGAAATTAGCTGCTGCACTTGCACCTATAAAATGGTATAGTTTTAACTATAGCTCAGATAATTCCATTCGTACCTTATGGGGAACTCTCAATAAGACAGTATTTGCCACCACCTATGTATTTGATCCTTTTGTACTTCTCTCAGGCCCCATCCAGATGCGCCTTAATGCAACAAGCCATCTGTATGAGGTGTTATGCACAAGTTGCACACTAATCCCATTGTATTAATTCTACATTCCAAAAAGATTCCCTCATGATTTTAAAACAACCTGCTTTCTCTTGGGTTCCTACTAACCTAACTGAGCCTTGGGAATTTTATCAAACCTATCAACTGTTACATGACCTAGTAAAAATTTTAAAGCAACAAAAAAGGTTTCTTGGAATGTTAATAGCAGAACTCTTTGCTTTCGTAATGTTACTTACTTCTGTGGGAATTGCTGCTTCATCCATGGTACAAACTGTTCAAACTTCTCAGTTTGTACAACAAGTTAAGGAAAATGTAACTAAGATCTTGTCTATACAAAAAAGAATTGTCAGCCAGTTTGAGATAGAATTATCAGCTCTAAAGTCTATAGTCTTGTGGATGGGTGATAAAATCCACAGCTTAGAGCAAAGAATATCTTTGCAGTGTCACTATAATTTTTCCCAGATTTGTGTTACCCCCATTCCCTATAACAGTACCTTACATCCTTGAGAATCAATAAAAAAATCACCTTCTTGGTGCTTGGGGTAAAGGTAACACAACCCTTGATATTTTAGAATTACAACAGCATATTGTACAATTATCCCAGGCAAACTTACAAACTAATTCCTTAGATGCCTGGCAGCAATTTAAAAAGGACATGAAAGAACTTAATCCCTTCCACTGGATCTCCTTACATTTGCCTCTTAGTTTAACCACGATTGCCCGTCTCATTCTTGTTCTTATATGTTTATTTCTAGTTTACAGATGTGGAATGAAGAGTCTTAAAAGGACTTGAACCCTTCAGGTGGCATACACTTTTCAAGATTTATTAAGGAAACAAAAAGGGGGAGATTCTGGAAGCTATCCATTGTCTACACCAGGGGTCCTCAAACTACGGCCTGCGGGCCACATGCAAATACAAATATTGTATTTGTTTCCGTTTTGTTTTTTTACTTCAAAATAAGATATGTGCAGTGTGCATAGGAATTTGTTCATAGTTTTTTTTTAAACTATAGTCCGGCCCTCCAACGGTCTGAGGGACAGTGAACTGGCCCCCTGTTTAAAAATTTTGAGGACCCCTGGTCTACACTATCATGAAAGTGCAAACAGGGAACCCAGAAGGCTGATGGACCTTGAGCTTTGGCAAGGGCTAAAGCTATGCACCGATTATCCTGTCGAGACAATGGTGGCTCAAGCAATTTCCTGACCTAATAGTCTCAAAGTAAATCTTTACTAATATTTACTGACCTTTAAGATAGTCTGTCTGCTATCTACCGGATTGCCTGTCTGCCTGCCTGACTAAGGGCAAGATGTGTATCAAAAATTGAATAAAAAGCTAACAGGGCCTGGGAACCAGTGAAGCCTTTCCACTAGAGAAAGACTCTCCACCTGGCCCCCCATGATTTCCAAATTCATATTTCTTGTCTAGTGTATTCACTTGTGCGTGGCCCTTCTCCAGGTCCTGAATCCAGCCATGCAGGTTGTGGCTTTCACACTGGTGATTCCTTGAGACCCCACTCCATCCAATTTGCAGCTACACCCAAGTGTTTGCAGTGGCTTTTCCACATGAATAGCCTGTCCTGGCTTGGGCTTCAGACCTTCCTAAAAACTCTCAAACAAACAGCAGCTGGCATCAGCATGCCCCAAACCTATCAATAAGCAGCCCAAGCACCAAAACCTAGCACTAGCACCAGCCTACCTTGGTTCACTGCTTGCCCTCACCTGGGCACTTCCAAGCACAACACAAGCAGTAGACATTTGCAAATAGCTCTGTAGCTCCTGCTGGGTGGCCTCAGGTAGAGGCTGACTTTGCACCACCCAGGAGGCCCCAGAGCCAGTGCACTTGGTGGGCAGTTTCAGACCATACCAGATTACAACTCTACACATCCACAAGTGACACACTCAAAGGGCAGACTCAGTGAGCACCAAAACCCCACTGAAGTAAGTCCTACCCAATAGGAGTGTCTCCTGCAGAGGAGCTCTTCTACTGTGGTTGGAGCTGATCCTCACAGCCAATTGGCCTGGAGGTCAATTCCTCCCAGTAACACCAATAGCAATCAAGGCTCAACTACAACAAGACTGCACATAGCCCACACAAGGACATACCTAAAGTGCTCAGTTCAAGTGACTGAGGAGGCTGAGTCATTGGGCCCTATAGGACACCTACTAAACCAGTATTACATGAACTGTTGAAGGGTATTCTTTGAGAAGAGGAAGAAGAAGAAAAGATAAAAAATATGAACAACAAAATGGCAATAAATAGATATCTCTCAGCAATTGAATCTAAAAATCAAAATAAGCCTGATCGGTGTGGCTCAGTGGTTGAGTGTCAACCTATGAACCAGGAGGACATGGTTCCATTCCCAGTCAAGGCACATGCCTGGGATGCAGGCTCAATCCCCGGTGAAGGGAGTGCAGGAGACAGCCCATCAATGATTGTCTCTCATCTGATGTTTCTATCTTTCTCCCTCTCCTTTCCTCTCTGAAATCAATTTACACACACACACACACACACACACACACACACACACACACACACATTAGAGGCCCGGTTCCTAAGCCCAGCCTGCCCCTCTCACAGTTCAGGAGCCCTCAGGGGCAGGAGGCGACCCTTCAATCAGGGGAAGGTGATGCCCCATCACACCTCTGCTGCTGCCACTGCCAGCAGTAAAAGCCTTGGCCGGCCCTGGTTACCTGAGCCTTGGGCGGCCCTGGTTACCTGAGCCTTGGGCGGCCCTAGGAGGCTGGGCAGCTACCATCTGAGGCTTGCCTGAACCTCAGGCCGGCCCTGGGTGACTGGGGGGCTTAGGGGACTGGGGAACTCTGGAGGCAGGTGCACAGAGCAGCTGGGCCTGTCTGGGGGTGGGCCTGGCCTTACTGCATGCCTGCTGCCTCAGTGGGGCTGAAGGGACTGGGTGCCACCATCTTGTGGCTGTGGGCACCACCATCTTTGAGGGCATGGCAGTAATTAGCATATTCCCTCCTTATTGGCTGTGGGCGCTGCCATCTTTGAGGGCGGGACAGTCAATTAGCATATTCCCTCCTTATTGGCTGTGGGCACCACCATCTTTGCGATGGCGTGAGGGTCAATTAGCATATTCCCTCTTTATTAGATAGGATATATGACAAGGAATCTAATAAGCAAAATAAACTGATGAATCAAATAGAACCAGAGGCATGGAAACATGGAACAGACTAATGAATCTCAGTGGGAAAGGGTATGTGTGTGTGGGAAGACATTAAGCAAAGATCTTACATGCATATATGCATTACCTATGGACAGAAACTACAGGGTAGTGAAGACATGGGGCAGGGTGGGACCCAGGCAGAGGGGGGCAATGGGAGGGTAAAGGGAGACATCTGTAAAACTCTCAACAATAAAAATTTTAAAAAACAATGATACTAAAAATATAACATTTAATAAGCAATAAAAGTCATAGAATGATACATTCACTTTAGTGTCATTTATGTAAAGTTAAAATACTAAATAATCCTGCATATTGTGTAATGGTATAAACCTATATACTATAAACACCAAATTTATGAGACTGGTTGCCTCAAGGAGAAAGGGAGGGGGTGACTGTTGAGGAAGGGTGTACACCTGGCTTCATTTATACATGTGACATCTTATTTCTAAGGAAACTGGTACATATACTAGTGCACATTACTGCCGGGGTGACTGGTAGACCCTGAGCAATGGTGGAATGATTACTCTGACACATGTTTCTGTGAAGAGAGGGCTGAGGGACTGCTTGGCTATAGGAACCAAACAGCCCCATTCACCTGCCTCTTTAGGCTTTTATGGTAACAACAGCTTGAATTAAAATTAACTATTAGATACTATCAACAGGGTAAGTATCCTTGAAAAGACACATGGGTCTGTAGTGTCCTTTGAGCAAGGACTTCTGAAGACTAAGCATAAAGACTCCACTAAACACCCAGGGGTTCAGACTTGTTTGGAAAAGTCAAGGCAGGGGCAGCTGCCTTCAGCCAACTTCTGTCCCATGCCTCCCCACACATTACATTATTCTCTATCCATATTTGTAATGATTAATATTTTATTTAAAAAGGTAGGCTTTACATAGAAGACTGTGGAATCTCAGAGGGAAAGCAGGGATGGATGGGTGTGTGGGAAAAGATCAACCAAAGAACTTGTATGCATATATGCATAATCCATGGACACAGACAATAGTGTGGTGAAGGCCTGGGGTTGGGGGCAGGGGTGGGCTCAACGGGGTCAATGGGGGGAGAAGGGGGAAAGGGACATATGTAATACTTTCAACAATATATATATATATATATATATATATATATATATATATATATATATATATATATATATATATAATTTTAAATTCTGTTAATCATAATATGCTATAATAAGATTCTTCAAATTCCAAAAAGAAAAAGGGCAGGCTTTAAAGATAACACGTATACACATACAAGGCTATCTCAATTATTTTTTTTTACTTATTTATTTATTGTTGACACTATTACAGATGTCTCCCATTTCTCTTCCCCCTTTGCCTGCTTCCACCCAGCCCCACCCCCACCTCTCACGGCCTTCACAGAGTTGTCTGTATCCATGAGTTATATATATACTAGTAGCCCGGTGCACACAAATTTGTGCACTGAGGGGTGAGGGTGAGGGTGGGGCCAGACCCCTCAGCCCAAACTGCACCCTCTGTCATGTTCCTGGACCCCAGCCACTCCTGGCCGAGGCACAGGCCTACAGACTTGGGGCAGCCTGGCTCCCAAGGCCCCAATTTATCAAGAGAACAAAGTCGGCGTTAGTTACAGCCCTCACCAAACCCAGTACACTGCATCTGTGCATACAACTGCCTCGTTCATGTGCCTGCTTCGTCCTACTGAATTACTAACATCTTGAGGACATAGCTCTGTCTTATCTTGCTTCACCTTCAGTGCCTGGCCTGGTGCCAGGGACCTGAGAGGGTTTGCTGAGTGAGTGAATGAGTGAATGAATGAGTGAGTGAATGAGTGAATGATTGAGCAAGTAAGTGAATGAGCAAGCAGCTACCGCTCTGAATGAGCAAGCAGCCCCACTCTGGGCTGCCTGACGCAAACCCCGGGAAGTTCCCGCTCTGCTCTCAGCGGCCCCTGGCCCCGCTCCTGGCTGCATAGTTTGCACTTCGCTCTCGGCTGCCTGACACAAACCCTGGGCTGCCTGCTCCCAGCGGCCCCACTCCCCTCTCCCAGCTGCATAGTATGCGCAGGGCAAAGGCAGCCCGGGTGTGCGTGTTGGCAGATCGGTGCATTAGAAACCGCCAACCCGGGATCCCCGCCGGTGGGCCATTTGTGGGCTCAGCAGGTGGCTGATCGGTGCAATAGCACCCGCCAACCCGGGAACCCACGGAAGGCCGTTTGTGGGCGTGGCCAGTGGCGGATCGGTGCGTTAGCACCCACCAACCCAGGATCCCCATGGGAAGGCCGTTTGTGGGTGCCGCTGGTGGCTGATTGGTGCAGTATCACCCGCCAACCCGGGATCCCAGTGGGAGGGCCGTTTGTGGGTGTGTCTGGTGGTGGATTGCTGTGGTCCCGCCTGCCAGCCCTGGATAGGGTCCCATATAGCTGCCTGCCTCCTGGTTGCAGATAGCAGGCCCGGATGGCAGCGGGGCAGGCGGGATGGCACTGTCCCACCCTGCCTGTAGTATGCAAATTAGCTGCCATCTTTGTTGGTGGCTAACCGCCATCTTGGTTGGCAGTTAATTTGCATATCACCCTGATTAGCCAATGGGAAGCGTGTCCGAGGTATGGTTAATTACCATGTTTGTCTATTATTAGATAGGATATGTTCTTTGGCTAATCTCTTCACCTTCTTTTATCAAGTCCCTCCCACATCCCTCCCCTCTAAGATCTGTCAGTCTGTTCCCTGCATCCATGCCTGTTTCTATTTTGTTCATCAGTTTCTTTTGTTTATTAGATTCCACATGTGAGTGAGATCATATGGTATTTGTCTTTCTCTGACTGGGTTATTTCATTTACATAATAATCTCCAGGTCTATCCATGCTGTTGCAAAGGGTAAGAGTTCCTTCTTTTTTACAGACATGTCGTATTCCATTGTGAAAATATACCACAGCTTCTTAATCCACTTATCTACTGATGGGCACTTGGGCTGTTTTCAGATCTTGGCTATTGTAAATAATGCTGCTATGAACATAGGGGTGCATACATTCTTTCTGGTTGGTGTTTCAGGATTCTTAAGATATATTACCAGGAGTGAGATTGCTGGGTCAAAAGGAAGTTCCATTTTTTTTTTAATTAAATCTTTATTGTTCAGATTATTACATTTGTTCCTCTTTTTTTTCCCCCCCCATAACTCCCCTCCTCCCAGTTCCCGCCCCACCCTCCGCCCTCACTCCCCACCCACTGTCCTCATCCATAGGTGCACGATTTTTGTCCAGTCTCTTCCCACATCTCCCACCCCCCTTTCCCCCCCAAGAATAGTTAGTCCATTCCCTTTCTATGTCCCTGATTCTATTATAATCAACAGTTCATTCTGTTCATCAGATTATTTATTCACTTGATTCTTAGATTCACTTGTTGATAGATGCATATTTGTTGTTCATAATTTGTATCTTTACCTTTTTCTTCCTCTTCCTCTTCTTAAAGGATACCTTTCAGCATTTCATATAATCCTGGTTTGGTGGTGATGAACTCCTTTAGCTTTTCCTTATCTGTGAAGCTCTTTATCTGACCTTCAATTCTGAATGATAGCTTTGCTGGATAAAGTAATCTTGGTTGTAGGTTCTTGGTATTCATCACTTTGAATATTTCTTGCCACTCCCTTCTGGCCTGCAAAGTTTCTGTTGAGAAATCAGCTGACAGTCGTATGGGTATTCCCTTGTAGGTAACTGAGTTTCTTTCTCTTGCTGTTTTTAAGATTCTCTCTTTGTCTTTTGCTCTTGGCATTTTAATTATGATGTGTCTTGGTGTGGTCCTCTTTGGATTCCTTTTGTTTGGGGTTCTCCACGCTTCTTGGACCTGTAAGTCCATTTCTTTCACCAGGTGGGGGAAGTTTTCTGTCATTATTTCTTCAAATAGGTTTTCAATATCTTGCTCTCTCTCATCTTCTGGCACCCCTATAATTCTGATGTTGGTACGCTTGAAGCTGTCCCAGAGGCTCCTTACACTATCCTCGCATTTTTGGATTCTTTTTTCATTTTGCTTTTCCGGTTGGATGTTTTTTGCTTCCTCGCATTTCAAATCATTGACTTGATTCTTGCGCTCCTCTGGTCTGCTGTTGGGCGTCTGTATAATATTCGTTATTTCAGTCCGTGTATGCTTAATTTCTAGTTGGTTCCCCAACATAAGATCGAGGGTCTTATTAGTTTTCGTGTAGATCTCATTAAGTTTATCGGCGGCTTCTAAACAGTTCTTGAGAGACCTTAAAAGTGTGGTTCTGAACTCTATATCTTTCTTTGACAATTTTGTCCTGTTTCTTTGTCTCCGCATTTTGTTATGCTTCCTTGGTGCACCCCCTACTGGTCTTTGTTCGAAGTCTTATAGTTAAATCTTGATTGTTGTAGCTAATTCCAGGGAGGGTTTGACCTCCAGGCCAAGTGGCTATGAGAATCAGCTGTGTCAGCAGTGAGAGAACTTCTGTCCTCTAGGGAGGTGCTAATCTAGCCTTTGCCTGAGGCTTGGGCGGGGCGGGTCGCACAGGATCAACAGCGTGGGCAGGAGAGAGCAGTTATGGCGGCTCTCAGTCCTGTCCCCAGGGGCTCTGCCTCTCTGAGTCCCAGCACCCACTGCAAAGCTCGGAGAGAAAGCTGCACTCGCTCTGACCGAAGCCAGACAGTCCCGCTTCTCCCGTTTGAGTCTGGGTCCCTAAAGACTCGCCCGGATCTGGAGCTCAGAGTCTGCGACTCCCTCCCAATTGAAAACAACAACCGCGCCCTCCGCCGCCAGCCCGCTCCCCGCACTCCGCACCTCAGAATTTGACTTCAGCACTGCGCCTCCTCTGAGTGTCCGTATGCGTTTCTCTTTCCTCCTAGTTGTAGGACTTCCACTCAGCCAGCGTTCCTGTGGTTCTGGGTGATGTCCCTTCCGTTTTTTGGTTTCACTTTTGAAGTAGTTGTTCAAAGCAGCAAACTCCGGCGTTAGCCTATGCCGCCATCTTGGTTCTCCCAGTCCTCCATTTTTAATTTTTTGAGAAAACTCAATACTGTCTTTCACAGTGCCTGCACCAATCTGTATTCCCACCAGCAGTGCACTAGGGTTCCCTTTTCTCAACTTCCTTGCCAGCACTTAGCTGTTTGTTGATTTGTTGATGGCAGCCATTCTGGCAGGTGTGAGGTGATACCTCATTGTGGTTTTAATTTGCATCTCCCTGATGATTAGTGATGTTGCAAATCCTTTCGTAAGTCTATTAACTATCTGTATGGCCTCTTTGGAGAAGTGTGTATTCAGGACTTTTGCCCATTTAAAAAAATGTTTTTATTTATTTCAGAAAGAGGAAGGGAGAGGGAAAGAGATGGAAACATCAATGAGAGAGAGACATTGAATGGGCTGCCTCTTACATGCCCCAACTGGGGATTGAGCCTAAAACTGTGCCCTGACTGGGAATCCACCTGGCAACCTCCTGGTGCATGGGATAATCCTCAATCAACTGAGACACAGTGGCCAGGCACTTTGCCCATTTTTTAATTGGGTTGTTTGTCTTCCTGGTGTTGAGTTGTATAAGTTCTATTTATTTGTTTGTTTATGTATGTATGTATGTATGTATGTATGTATATATGTATGTATTTATTTATTTAAATCTTTGGTTTTGAGAGTATTACAGATGTCTCCCTTCCTTCCCTCTATTACTCCCTCCATCCAGTTCCTGCCCCGCCCCAGGCCTTCACCACCCTATTGTTTGTGTCCATAGGTAATACATATATGCATATGTTCTTATTTACTTATTGTTGACACTATTACAGATGTCCCCCATTCACCTTCCTCCCCCCCAACCCCCCCCCCCCCGCCTTCCCTCTGAGATTTGTCAGTTTGTTTCATGTTTTCATGTCTCTGGTTATATTTTATTCATCAGCTTATTTTGTTCATTAGATTCTTTGTTTGTTTATTTTGATTTTTAGATACAATTGTTGATAGCTATGTATTTATCATCATTTTCTCCTCCTCCTCCTCCTCCTCCTCCTTTCTCTTCTTCCTTTTCTCCTTCATCTTAAAGAATGCTCAATATCCCTAATTGTCAGAGAAATGCAAATTGAAACCACAATGATATATCACCTCACACCTGTCAGAATGATTATCATCAGTGAATCCATAAACAGCAAGTGCTGGTGAGGATGTGGAGAAAAGGGAACCCTGGTGTACTATTGGTGTGAATGGAAATTGGTGCAGCCACTATGGAAAATAGTCTGGAGGGGCCCCCTAAAATTAAAAATGAAACTGCTTTATCACCCAGAAAATCCAATTCTGGTTGTATATCCAAAGAAACCCAAAACACCAATTCGAAAGAAATGCACCCCTGTATTCATTGCAGTGTCATTTACAATAGTCAAGATTAGGAAGCAACCCAGGTTCCCATCAACAAAGGAGTGGATAAAAAGAGTATTACAGATATTCCCTCTGCTGTGTATATGGTGGCACATACACACAACGGAATTACTTGGTCCTAAAGATAATTAAACCTTGCCATTTGCAGAAGTATGGATGGACCCAGAGAGTATTATGTTGAGTAAGACAAATACCATATGATTTCACTTATCTAGAATCTAAAGAATATAATAAATGAACAAACAAATTAGAGACATAGATACAGAGAGCAGACTGATGGCCGCCAGAAGGGAGAGGGGTTGGGAGACTTGGTGGAAAAGGTGATGCGGTTGAGAGGTATAAATTGGTAGTTACCAAATAGTCACAGGGATGTAGGGTACAGCAGAGGGAATATCGTCAATAATGCTGTAATCAATATGTAGATGCAAGGTGGGTACTGGAATACTTGGCCAATCACTTTGTAAAGTATATGATTGTCTAACCCAGAGGTGGGAAAGCCAAAGGCCATTTGGATATTTATAACATGGTTTGCTTAATATAATTCACTTAATATAAATGTATGTTGCTATGAAATTGAATTTCGAGTCCCAGCTAAGGTTGCCTTGGCAGGGCTAGATGTTCTCCACCTCTGGACTCTAACCATTATGCTGTATACCTGAAACTAATATAAAATAATATCAAATGCAATATTTTTAATTGAAAAATAAAATTTAAATTATGAAAAGGTTGCCCAACTTTAATAAGGTTTATTTTATTTATTTATTTGCATAGACATTTAATATATTGTGGATATTTTTCTTGTGTGGCTTTTGTTGCAAATACTCTTCCCTCATTTTTTTTTTTTTTGTATCTAGTTTTTAAATGTCTCTTTGATGGACAAAAATTTTCTGTTTTTAAAGGTTTATTATAATGAAGTCAAAGCACCTGTTTTTTCCTCTTTTGTCGTTTCTTTTACTGTGTTTATGTTTACAAAGTACTCCCCAAAGTCAAGATAAGATAAGCATGTATTTATTTAGCTACTGGTTTCATTTTTAAAATCAAACGTTTTAATCCATCTGAAATAAATTACTGTAGGGAGTGAAGGATTTAACTTCCTTATTCTCTCCCCCGCCACACACACACACACACACACACATTGTCCTCACATACATTAATGGCTCTTTCATTGCCCGTTGTATCTGATGCTGTGGTACTCTGCCCACATTCATCCATGGGAGACCCTTGTCTTATTTACAGTTTTTACTTTAATCATTGATCCCACTCCCATGTTTTATGCTCTATAAATGCAGACCATAATGTTTGATATAGGTCTTCAAAATATATATGCATCCCTATAAAATATGTATTGTGTCATGTGTGCTTAAAATGTATATTCAATATAAAATCCCACAGACCATTGTTTTCTACTTGACCAGGCTTGCTAGAGTTCATCTTTTCAAATAATCTGTCATTGGCTTATTAGTCTTCTGTTTTATTTCTGTCCCTACCTTTTTGTTTCTTTTCCTTATATTTCATTAGGTTTGTTCTACAACAGTTAAGACTCTCTCATGGAAGTAACGTGCTCACTGTGTTAATGTCCTAGGGCTGCCGTTATAAAGTACTGCAAAAGGGGTGGCTTACAACAACAGAAGTGCATTCTCTGCCTGTTCTGGAGGCTAGAAGTCTAAAATCAAGTTGTGGGCAGGACCGTGCTCCCTCCAGGCCATAGGGAAGACTCCTTCTTCTAGCTACTGGTGGTTGCTGGTAATTCTTGGTATTTCTTGGCTTATAGTTGCATCACTCCAATCTTTGCCTTCAACATCACATGGCCACGTTCCCTCTGCGTCCAAATTTCCTTCTTATAAAGACAGCTGTCATGGGATCAGGGCCCGCCTCATTCAGTATGATTTTATTTTAGCAAAGACCCTGTTTCCAAAGGTTACATTCACGGGTTTGGGGTAGATATGAATTTTGGAAGGAGGGGAATATAATTCAACCCAGTATAATAAGTCTCTCTCTTTTCATGTCTTTGTGGCTGTTGGGAAGGGGATATAAACATACTTTTTTAGCCATCATATTTTTGAATAGATAATCTATACCAGTGATTCTCAACCTGTGGGTCGCGACCCTTTTGGCGGTCGAACAACCCTTTCACAGGGGTTGCCTAAGACCATCCTGCATATCAGATATTTACATTACAATTCATAACAGTAGCAACATTACAGTTATGAAGTAACAATGAAAATAATTTTATGGTTGGGCCACAACATGAGGAACTGTATTTAAAGGGCCAGAAGGTTGAGAACCACTGCTCTATACACTGAGCCAAACTGACCAAGACTCCAACCATCCCTTTTTGTCCACCCATCTGCTTGAGTCAAGTTTCTGTCAGGCAGGCAGGCAGAATGGTTAGGGGCAATCAGACAGGCAGGCAGAGTGGTTAGGGGCGATCAGACAGGCAAGCAGAGTGGTTAGGGGTGATTAGGCAGGCAGGCAGAGCAGTTAGGGGTGATCAGGCAGGCAGGCAGGTGAGCAGTTAGGAGCCAGCGGTCCCAGATTGTGAGAGGGATGTCCAACAGCCCCCAAGGGATCCCGAATTGGAGAGGGTGCAGGTTGGGCTGAGGGACACCCTCCCCCCTCAGCATGAATTTTGTGCACCAGGCCTTTAGTTAACTATAAAAGGAAAGGGTTGTGTTTTTTTGATAGTGAAAGTGTTAATACTCCACCAGATTTCTGCTGAGCTCTCATGTTAGCAGACATGAAATTCTCAGACATAAATTATTCTCTAGGTTGGCACACTGAAGTGAGTTCCTGGGCTTACCAGCAAAGGCAAGTAAATTAAGTTTAATGTGAGCTAATAGGAGGGTGCAGCACTGGGTTGAGCAGACCCAGGCATTTGGAATCAACACCTCTGGTAATGAAGGGGCAACTATGGGAAGAGGGACTCCAAGAGACGGGGTTGTCCTTACCTCAGTTTTTGTAACCATTCATCCTGCCTCCAGGCAGAGAGAGTAACTGGAGGTTGAGAGTAGTGTTAAAAACACTAGCTATGCTATGGACTTCTAAGTAAGAATCTTTTTGTAGTCAAGCCTACATATTCTCATCTGGAAAATGAGGCCATAATACTAACCTCAAAATGTTGTTATTAAAAGTCTACAAGATAATATATTGAGAGTTTCAAATATTGTTTCTGGCCCATAGTAGGTGTTTGGTAAATGTTAGTTCCTTCTCCAAAACACTCCTCGATCATTTCCGTTTCCATTGGAAAGTTAAAAACATGGGGCAAGAGAATCGATGCTATAATTTTCAGGGAATGTAAATGTCTTGATATTTTGTTATAGGCACCTCTCACCACCACCAGAGAGGTGTTACTGGACGGTCCTGAGTCAGTGGGAGAGGGTTGTTTCCGACCTCGATCCTTGTCTTCTCATGTAAATGAATTTATATGAGAGACCTTGACTGTGTTGGGAAAAGCCAATCTATTAAAGCAATTAAAGCATGCATCTTAATTGAAAAAGCAAAGCAAGCAAACCCATACATCTGGCTTAGGAAGTGCAGACGAGCTCTCAGCTAATCTGAAAAGCAGGGTGATGGGTGGGGGTCCAAGGCATTATATACCCTCCTGTCTATAGGTCTCAAAATTTCTCTGCTGACTATTTCGGTACAGATTAATTCTCAAGGTCCCATTTTTTACTTTGTTGTGGCTTCCCCAGAATTCATGAGAAGCACCTGTCAGCTTTAACCTTGCCAAGCCTTGAGACTGCTGGCTTCTCTGCTTAGGGAGTAAACCTCTTTTTACTTTCCCCTTTTCTTCTTTCCACCCTCCCTTTCTGCATTCCCTCATTAGGGAAGTGTTTAAACCATTTGCTCTGATGTCTTTGGCAGGGGAAGATAATGGTTTGTTAGTTACAAGCTGGCTGCAAGCTGCCCACCCTGGCCTTGTTTTAACTTTCCTGTCTCAGTTTCCCTATTCCTCCTGCCCTGGAATCCTGTAACAATTTTACTTACAATTATTTTTCTACTTATATTGCATCTATGTTTCTTTACGTTATTATTGCAAGTCAGGGGCACAATGTGCAATTAAATTTGTGTGTGGGTATCTGAAATTCAAAGACAGCCAACCAAGGAAAACATGCCTCACTCTTTCACCCTTGCTCCTCCGCACCTCAGGCCAAGTCTTTTGCTTTCCCAGGCTGTCTCCTTTTGCCATCTGCTCTGGCCCTAGAGTGTGAGCAGGTCCATGTAGAGGTAGTCCCCTTGTATAGAAACATTTGCTGCTTTTATCCCAAGAGTTACATGGTGAATTTCCTTTATGTGTTCCTGTTGTTCTTTCACCCTTCTTTTGCACATTTGCAAAACAGCTGCTACAGTTAGCCCTCTCAGTGCTCTTGTGAATATGGGGATCCCTTCTTTTGTCAAAATCTTTGCAGCTGGTTCCTGGCTAGTATTTTGTAATCCATTCTGAAAAATTTATTAGCCCCCTCATTTTTTATGTCAGTTGAGTCTTGCATCTTCGAGACAATAGTGAGTAAAGGTCAAGGCTTGGTTGGACCATCTATTTCCCTTTTATATGTGTCTTTAAGATGCCTAAGGCTAATAGAAACGGACTGTTACAGAGTAGGACAATCTTTTAGGCCCGCTTAATGACCTAGCCACCGCAGCAGCTCGACAGCCTGTGCAAAGTTTCTAGGAACTGAGTTCACACACCTGAGCAACAGCCTACAAAGCACAGACAGATCAACATTAAGAACAGCCCTGACCTTCAAGTTACCCAGAAATGAGTGACAGGAGGAGGATGAATAGCTTGGCTAAAACTACGCAATGAGCTTTTGTACCTTGGCTTTGCTTGCTATGGGAACCTGAGCACGGATGTAGTTGTCCCTTTAAATATTGGACTCGGCAGATGGTCGTGGCCGCTTCTCTCTTGGGCTTCCCGAGTGGAGGCGCGGACACTGGCAGTCAATGAAGGCTCTCTAAATTTTAATCGGCCTGGAGTTCTGGTCATTCTGTCGCTCGCACTCCACAACACTGACTAGTAATTCTTTTTTGTTTGGTGTTATGATTTTCCTCAAAGATGCCATTATTTATTCCACTTCCAAGCATTGATTTGTCCTTGAATTTACATGATTTATCCTTCTAATATGTCTGGGTGTTTCCTAAGTTTTTTTCTTTCTTTTTTATTTCTTTGTGAATCATTCTTAAGGAGTTTCAGACTTGAATGGGTACAAGACTTTTCCGTTTCATAGACCAATAAAGAAGAAAACAAAAAACTCGAGGATTGAAATCATGTTGCCAACACTTTATTTTCCCAGGAAGAAAAAAGAATACCATTTTCTATGATCATTGCACAAAAGGACACTTTCATGTCAAAGCAAGCAAGGAAGTAATCTTGCAAGAAAAGACAGCCCTTTAAGCAAAAGGCATTTAAAAAGAAAAACTTGCTGCATTGTCCTTTTTCTCCTTTTGTCTGGGATCAGTGAAAATTTCTGCAAAGACCTGTGGAACCACCCACTGCCTTAAGGTCTCTATCCACATCCTGTTACCAGTTTGCTTTGAGCATTTTCTATCTTTATTTTGCTTCTACCTGGCACTTTCCCCTCCTGCTCCAGCAGCATTCAGAGACCTTTCCCTCCAGCGGAGGCTTCCCGGCCACACTGGAGCGCCTTGCTCATCGATTCTGTTAGGCTAGATGGCAAAGGAGCCAGTGGTAGAGAGAGCCCAGCAGAGGTGGCAGCTGCTAGCTCTGAGGAAACCAAGCAGCTGTTTGCTGTCATTCCAGAGCCATCTCGTCATTTATTGTGCACAAAGGTGGCTTTGCTGTTCCCCTTCATCCTTGTTCTCACTCAGGCTAGAAGAACCCAGTGCCTTTCATCTTGGTGCCATCACTCAAGGTCTTTGCCATCTGTCATGCTTTCCTTCAGGGTTTTTAAATAAGTTTTTGTGTGATAGCCTGGAGTGAGTTCCAATGTCAAACACCTGTCCGTGGGACGAGAATTCCTACCCTTTCGGGTTTGATCAGATTTTCTTTCTGAATTCCAAGCACAGTCTCTGCAAAACAGAAGAAGATGAAGTGTCTGGTGTGCCTGAGCCCTGCACGCTTTATTCCATTTCCATCTCCCCCTTCTCCGGAGACTTGGTGGCTTTGTGCTGTCATTCACTCTTCCTCCAGAGTGCAAGTACCTGACAAAACTGATCACAGTAAGGGGTTAGGAGTGTAACTTCCTCCCTCCTAGAGGTTTCCACACACAACAGAGTGGAAAGAGAGCTCAGCTTTGGAGTGTGAAGGATTTAATTCCAGCCCTAGCTGACTTGTTGCTATGGGACTTGGGCAATTGATATAATTTCTCTGAGACTGCTTCTTCATCAACAAACTAAGAATGACAATAATATCTGTCCCGCAGGCTTGAAGTAAAAATTAAGTGAGATTGTGAATGATCAAAATGCTTTATGATCTGAAAAGTGTTTTGATTATTTGCTAATCTTTTTCTTGAGTTGAAGTAGTAGAAACCTACCTGAGCTAACTTGAGTAGGGATTTTGGGTTGGACCAACCAAGTCTCAGATAAGGTCAAGTAGAAATGTTTTCTTTCTCTACATATAACAGGCCCTTCTAGTGTTCACCAATAATCTGGTTCTGCTCTTCTTCACAAAGTGAAGTCATATTTCCCAGTCCTTCTTATATCTAGGTGTAACTACATGACTGAGTTCTGGCCAATAGGATGTGGAAAGAAGTGACATATCCCTCTTCTAGGCCTGGTTACCAATGTCCCATGTGCTATTTCATGTTCTCTTTCTTCAATACTGGGATGGGATGGGATGGGATGGGATGGGATGGGATGGGATGCTGTCAGGGGGGATCTTGAAACCATAAGATTGTGGAGACACAAGATGAGATGAAAGGTGCATGGGTCCCCAAGTCACTTGGAGAGAGCTGTGTAGGAGAGCTGCCCAACCAAGAACATTAGTGTTGGACTTTGTGTGAGCAAGAAATAAACTTGAATTCTGTTATATCACTGAGATTTGGGATTGTTCCTTATAGTAGTTAGTCTGCTCTAATACACAATATTGTGAGTGTACTTCTCCCTGCCCTCTGGTAACATAGGGTAATAACATTATATAAATGTTTTGCTGCACACCAGCTTTCTCTACCTTCTTATCCATCATGATGGAAAATGGCCACCAGCAGCTGCAACCAAGCTGACCTCTCCTCTGTTCAAGAGAGCAGCTTGATTGCAACCAAAAGCACGTATTTCATACTGGAGGCCCGGTGCACAAAAATTTGTGCACTCGAGTGGAGGGGTCCCTCAGCCTGGCCTGTGCCCTCTCGCAGTCTGGGACCCCTAGGGGGATGTCCACCTGCTGGCTTAGGCCTGCTCCCTGGGGGACCGGGCCTAAGCTGGCAGTCAAACATCCCTCTGGCAGCCTGGGAGCCCTTGGAGGATGTCCACTTGCCAGCGGGGAGCAGGCCTTAGCTGCAGTAGGACATCCTTGGCACTGCTGAGGAGGTGGGAGAGGCTCCCGCCACCACTGCTGTACTGGCAGCAGTCAGCCTGGCTTGTGGCTGAGCAGAGCTCCCCCTATGGGAGCACACTGACCACCAGGGGGCAGCTCTGCATTAAGCGTCTGCCCCCTGGTGGTCAGTGTGTGTCATAGTGACCAGTCATTCCCAGTGGTTCTGCTGTTAGGGTCAATTTGCATATTACCCTTTTATTATATAGGATAGAGGCCTGGTGCATGGGTGTGGGCTGGCTGGTTTGCCCTGTAGGTTGTCCTAGATCAGGGTCGGGGAGTCCCACTGGGGTGCCTGGCCAGCCTGGGTGAGGGGCTGATGGCCGTTTTCAGGCTGGCCACGCACCCCCTGGTGACCCAAGCTCCCAGCCTTTCCTTTTTTTCTTTCTTTTTTTCCCCTGGGATTTATTTATCTTCTATAATTGAAACTTTGTAGCCTTGAGCAGAGCCCAGGGCTGGCCAGGGCAGGCAGGAAGCTTGGCCTCTTCCAACACCGGGTGCAACCCAAGCCTCCTGCCCTCTCCAGCTCCGTGGCCGCTGCCTTCTTAGTTGCGTTAATTTGAATACTTGCTCCTGATTGGCTGATGGGTGTGGCTTTAGTGTAGCAGAGGGATGGTTAATTTGCATGTTTCTCTTTTATTATATAGGATTTCAAATTATTTGAGAGAATTGGGTTAAGTCCAGCTAGTATTGGATGCCAATCAATGTATGATATCTGGGAGGATAAGGAGGAGGAGCAATTTCCAGAAAATCGGTCCTTGGCAGCCAACCCAAAACATATTTACCATAGTGTTTCATACTTGCTGTTAACATTTCAAAAAAGAAACATGGGAAGAGTAGAGATGAAATTTTCTTCTTATGTACCTCCAAAAGAATGAATCTCTAAGGATGGTTTTGGCTTTTTAGTCATCAGACAATGACTTACTTCTTGGGGTTGGGTAGCCTTTCCCAGTTACCATCAAACTATGTAGGTTTCATGAAACAATATTGCCCATCTAGTCTTGGGAGGCACTGGATTAGGAGCTGCATATTCTAGCCTTTGGGCCATACCAAGCTGATGACCACAAGATAATGATTCTCACCCCTGACCTATTGCAGATATCTGATAGTTATACCTATCCCATAGGTTTGGTGTAAAAATTAAATAAGATCATTAATGGTCAAAATGCTTTATAACCTGAAAAGTGTTTTGGTTATTTGTCAGTCTTTTTCTTGGGTTGTTAAGAGTAGAAGCCTACCTAAGCTAACATGAGTAGGAATATTGACTTTGACCAACCAAACATCATATAAGGTGAAATTGAAAGGTTATCTGCAGGAGATCAGGGGTGGGAATCATCTTGTGCATTGGTACTTCAAGCGTGATACAGGAATGTCCTCCTTAGGTGATATTGGGATGGTGCTACAATAGATGGTAGCCAAAAATAGAAATCCGATTCTCCTAAAAGCATTGAATGATTATCACAAAACAAAAAATAGACACAGAAATGTCTGCTTTTGCATGTAAACAACTCTCCATATCAAGCATATCAAACTTGCAGCCTTTGGGCCGCATGTAACCCACAACGAATATTTTTGCAGCACAACCAATATAACGGTATGTAAGAAACATTTCAATAAAAATTTCGTATCTTAATTTTTACAATATCCTGTTATACGTAATTATTAATAATGAAATACAATGTTAGCTAATGACTGATTACTATAATCGTGCTCATTCATTTCCCTTATGTGCTTTATGCGCAGGCACACCATTTCTCTCCACTAATACTAGCAGTGAATATTTTAGCAGCTGATTGCCACATCGCTAGTCTCAGACTGACTTGTTTGGTGTGTGCAACAGGAAATATTTTGCTTTCGGAGACCAAGAAAATAGGTTTATTTGCATTATGCTTATTAATTGTGCAGTTATTCAGTGTCTGGTAAGTTACTGTTCAAGAAAAAATATTAATTTTTATGAAAATGTTCTATTATTTTACGTTAACCATTAATCATTTATTTCAGCCCTTTGTCTCTATCGAAATAAACCTACATTTCTATGACAATTGAAGCTTTTGTTTTTTTGTGTGGCCCACATAAACTTAGACCTTGTTTATTTGGCCCATGTTAGCTTTTGAGTTTGACATGCTTGCTGTATGTCAATAACACATTTTGTTTATGCATTCATCTATCATTGGGCATTTGAATTGCTTCCACGTCTTAGCTATTGGGAATAGTGCTGCAATAAATGTGTTTGTGCACTTATCTCTTCAAGATCCTGTTTTCAATTCTTTCGGATCTATACCCACAAGTGACATTGCTGGATCATATGATAGTTGTATTTTTAATTTTTTGAGGAACCTCCATACTGTTTTCCATAGTAGCTGCACCATTTTACATTCTCACCAACAGTGCACAATAGTTCAAATTTTTCCACATCCTCAGCAGCACTTGCTAGTTTTTGTTTTTCTTTTTTGGATAGTTGCCATCCTAAGGGGTGTGAAGTGATATTACATTGTGGTTTTCATCTGCATTTTCTTCATGATTACTGACCTTGAGAATTTTTGCATATGCTTTTTAAAATTTCATTTAAAATTTTATTTTTAATTACAGTTTACATTCAATATTATTTTGTATTAGTTTCAGATTTATAGCATAGTGGTTAGACAATCACATACTTATAAAATGACCGCCCTGGTATTTTCAGTACCCACCTGGCACCATACATAGTTATTACAATATCATTGACTATATTTTCTATGTTATACTTGACATCTCTGTGACTATTTTGTAGGTACCAATTCGTATTTCTTGTTGGCCATTTGTATGTCTTATTTGGAGAAATGTCTGTTCAAGTCCTTTGCCCATTTTTTTATTATTAAAAATTGTTAATGTTGACACTATTGCAGATGCCTCCACCTTCCCCCCTTATCCACCTCCACCCACCCTTACCTCCCCTTTCCTTGGCCTTCACTATGCTATTGTCTGTGTCCATGGCATATGCATATATGTTCTTTTTTTTTAAAATATGCATTTTTTATTCGGTGTTTCATTGTACTGAGAGAGTGACATACTTAGACAAAAGTTCATTTTGATATAATTTAATTAAGATGGTGCCTGGTAATAAAAGCATGTACAAGTGCTTTATAATGTATTAAAACTTAATGTTGTGTTTTTTTTTAAATTAAATATTTATTGTTCATATTATTATAGTTGTTCCTCTTTCCCCTCCCCCATAACTCCCCTCCCCCTGGTTCCCACCCCACCCTCTGCCTTTACCCCTCCGTCCCCACTGTCCTCATGCATAGGTGTAAGATTTTTGTCCAGTCTCTTCCCACACCCTCCACACACCTTTCCTCCCGAGAATAGTCAGTCCACTCCCTTTCTATGCCCCTGATTCTATTATAATCACCAGTTCATTCTGTTCATCAGATTATTTATTCACTTGATTTTTAGATTCACTTGTTGATAGATGCGTATTTGTTGTTCATAATTTGTATCTTTACCTTTTTCTTATTCTTCCTCTTCTTAAAGAATACCTTTCAGCCTTTCATATAATACTGGTTTGGTGGTGATGAACTCCTTTAGCTTTTTCTTATCTGTGAAGCTCTTTATCTGACCTTCAATTCTGAATGATAGCTTTGCTGGATAAAGTAATCTTGGTTGTAGGTTCTTGCTATTTATCACAACTGGAGTTCAGAGCAGTCAGGATCTTGTGACTCCCTCCCGATTGAAAAAGACAACCGTGTCCTCAGTTGCCAGCCTTTTCCGCGTGCGCCTCCGTACCTCTGCACTTCACTTCCGCACCTCCTCTGAGTCTCAGTGTGCTTTTCTTTTTCCTTCTAGTTGTAGAATTTCCACTCAGCAAGCCTTCCTGTGGTTCTGGATGATGTTTGTTCTGTCTTTTAGTTGTATTTTTGAAGTGGTTGTGTGAGGCAGCAATTTTAGGTATTTACCTATGCCGCCATCTTGGTTTCTGCATTTATGTTCTTTAGCTAATTCCCTCTCCTCTGGTACCCACCAGTCTGTTTCATGTATCCATGCTTCTGGTTCCATTTTGTTCAGTTTATTTTGTTCATTAGATTCCACATATTAGTGAGATCATATAGTATTTGCCTTTCTCTGACTGTGCACAGTACTCTCCAGGTCCATCCATGCTGTTGCAAAAGGTAAGAGTAACTTCTTTTCTTTACAGCTGTGTAGTATTCCATTGTGTAAACATACTACAACTTTTCTATCCACCAATCTGCTGATGGCCACTTTACCCATTAAAAAAAAATGGACTGATTTTTAGAGAAAAAGAGAAGGATATCAACTTGTTCTGATTTTTGTTTTGTTTTTCTAATCCTCACCTGAGGATATTTTTTCCATTGCTTTTCAGAGAAAGCGAAATGGAGGGAGGGAGGGAGAGAAACATTGATGTAAGAGATACTTCGATTGGTTGCCTCCCATATGGGCCCTGACCAGGGGTGGGGAGCGAGCCTGCAAGCTAGAAAGGTGCCCTTGACCAGGAATCAAACCCACAACCCTTTGGTGAGCAGCCTGATGCTCTAACCACTGAGTATGCTGGCATCAGCCATTATTCTGCTTATTTATGCTTTCATTGGTTGATTCTTGTATGTGCCCTGACTAGGGATTGAACCCGAAACCTTGGTGTATCAGGATGACGCTCTAACCAACTGAGCTACCTGGCCAGGGCTACTTTGCTCATTTATTAATTGAGCTATTTATTATTTTGTTTTTGTGTATTAATATTTCTTTGTACATTCTGGATATTAACCCCTTATCAGATATGATGTGCAAGTATTTCTCCCATACTGCAGGCTGCCTTTTTACTCTGTTGATTGTTTCCTTTTTGCATAGAAGTAATCCACTGGGTGTGTAGGAGAATTCTCATTTCATTGTATCTGGGACCGTGCTGGATAGTGTCAGATTTTTTCATTCTTGTCCCTTGTATTTTATATACTGTGAAAGCCTTGGAACTTGGGAAGAAACAGTTCTAGAACCCAGGATTCTTTATTCCCAACCAGAGCGCAGTAGTTAGTGTAAATAATAATCCTTTATACTCTGTTACTTCTCTTTTCTACAGAATTTTCAGAGATATCCTATATAATAAAAGCCTAATATGCAAATTGACTGAACGGTGAAACAGCTGGTAGAATGACCAGTCACTATGACCCACACTGACCACCAGGGGGCAGACGCTCAATGCAGGAGCTGCCCTCAGCCTGCAGGCCCCTGGCCAGCCAAGGCAGGTGCCAGCAAGGCCCTCCCTGATTGGCCCGCCAGTCATCCCTCAGAGGGAGGTGACCAGCGGCGGTGGCAGTGGGTGGGGCCTGTTAGCGGGCTGCACCAGGCCGGCCAAGGTGGGTGCCAGCAAGGGTCCCCTGATAGTCCCACTGGTTGCCCCACAGATTGGCCCTGATCACTGGCCAGGCCTAGGGACTCTACCCATGCATAAATTGCATTCACCAGGCCTCTAGTCTATATCTATACTAATAAAAGGGTAATATGCTAATTAGACTGAACATCTTCCAGACAAAGCCACGGTGGCAGGAGCTGAGGCAGAGACTGTTAGGGGGCAATCAGGGTGGCAGGGGAGGGCAGTTAGGGGCAATCAGGCCAGCAGAGGAGCAGTTAGGGGGCGATCATGTTGGCAGGGAAACAGTTAGGGGGTGATCAGACCGGCAGGCAGAGTTGGTTATGGGCAATCAGGCTGGGAGGGAAGCAGTTAGGGGCAGCAGGCCAGCAGGCAGAAGTGGTTAGGGGCAATCAGGCAGGCAGGTAGGTGAGTGGTTAGAAGCCAGCTGTCCCAGATTGTGAGAGGGATGTCTCACTGCTGGTTTAGGCCAATCCCACAGATGGGGCAGTTGGACATACCCCAAGGGGTCCTGGATTGGAAAGGGTGCAGCCTGGGCTGAGGTACCCACCCCCCCGTGCATGAATTTTGTGCACTGGGCCTCTAGTATCCTATCTAATAATAGAGAAACATGGTAATTAACCATAACTTCGCTACCCTTCCCATTGGCTAATCAGCGAGATATGCAAATTAACTGCCAGCCAAGATGGCGGCCGGCAGCCAGCCAGCTGAAGCGAACATGAACATGAGGCTTGCTTACTCCAGTGATGGAGGAAGTCAACGTTCCCCGCCTGCCGCAGCTCAGCTCTGAGCTCCGGATGAAACAATGTTGCAATTATAGAACCTAAACAAACCCCAGAAACCTGCTTTCAGCCAGTGCAGCCTCAGAGCTTAGAGCGACCTGTGATGGCAACAGAGTTTCAATTATAGAATCTAAACAAACCCAGGTACCTGCTTTCAGCCGTCAAGGGCCTCAGAGCTGGAGCCTGCTCTCAGCTCCAGTGACAGCTATAGAAGGTAAATTAATCCCAGAATAAAAAAAAAGAAAAAAGGAGAGGCTGGGAGCTTCAGTCGCCCGCCAGCTTGAAAACAGCCCTCAGCCCCTCACCCAGACTGGCCAAGCACCCCAGTGGGGACCCCCACCCTGAAGGGGGTGTGACCAGCTGCAAACAGCCATCATCCCATCATCCAGGCTGGCCAGGCACCCAAGCAGGACCCCCACCCTGAACTGGGACACCCTACAGGGAAAACCAGCCGGCCCCCACCCGTGCACCAGGCCTCTATCCTATATAGTAAACGGGTAATATGAAAACTGACCCTAACAGCAGGACTGGGAATGACTGGTCACTATGACACACACTGACCACCAGGGGGCAGATGCTCAATGCAGGAGCTGCCCTCTGGTGGTCAGTGTGCTCCCACATGGGGGAGCTCTGCTCAGCCACAAGCCAGGCTGATGGCTGCCAGTACAGCGTGGTGGTGGGAGCCTCTCCTGCCTCCTCAGCAGCGCTAAGGATGTCCGACTGCAGTTTAGGCCTGCTCCCCGCTGGCAAGTGGACATCCCCCGAGGCCTGCCGGGCTGCCAGAGGGATGTCTGATTGCCATCTTAGGCCCAATCCCCTGGGGAGTGGGCCTAAGCCAGCAGGTGGTCATCCCCTGAGGGGTCCCAGACTGCGAGAGGGCACAGGCCAGCCTGAGGGGCCCCCCATCCCCCCTGAGTGCACAAATTTTTGTGCACCAGGCCTCTAGAGTATATATAAAACCCAGTGACCGAATGGCAGAATGAACAGAATGACCGGTTGGCCAGTCGTTATGACGTGCACAGAGGCTTAATGCAGGTGCTGTCTCCTGGTAGTCAGTGTGCTTTCACAGTGAGAGTGCTGATTGGCTGACTTGGATGAGTGGCTGGCTGCTCCTGCAGTAGGAGCAGCCACTAACAGGCCCAGGGTGAGCTGAGTGTCTGCACCTATCAGATACCTGAGATAATCCAGACTCTGGAATGACCCCACCAGCTGATGCAGGCCCTGTAAGGTGTGTTCTATAAAGAGTGCAGGGAGGTGGCATAGGTGAATGGCAAGAGGGGACATGACTGTGGACCCCTTGGAGAGGCTGTCCTGATGGCTGAGGATTCTGGAACATGGCTGCTTTGAACATCCCTGATGGTGTCACTGACCTGGCATCATACTGGTACATCAAGGACATTCACTGGGTGGCTTTGGGGTACAAAGCTCTCTGCCAGGTTCCTCCAGGACACAGAACACACCCTTACCCAAGACATTACCCTGAAATATCAGCTCAGACTAATTTCCTTATTCAGCAGCTGCTCAGAGGGCAGGTCCACAGCTGCTTGGCTGACTGGGATGAGTGGTGCTCCTGCAGCTGGCTAATCCCCACAGGCCACACCCCCCATCAGTGCACGAATCAGTGCACCAGGCCTCTAGTTTGAAGATAATTGACCAAGTCTGGGCCTGTAGTCTGCCTTTTGACCTTATAATCTCCCCTCACCCCGAGTCTGGCAGTTAGGGCATATAGCCAGTCTTTCATTTCAAAAGCCTCCTGGAAAACTTGACTAGTTATTCTGTTGTGTTTCTGTAAGTGTGTATGGAGAATGGGGCAGAGTGTTGAGGGTAAAATTATATACTGTTATTTGGAAAGTCTGGGACTTTAAGAAGGGCTAGAGATAAAATTCAAGGAATAGTTGAATCAATAAAGAGGGAGGGTGGGGGGTGAAGGTGGGTGGGAAGAGAATAACCAAATAATTTATATGCATAACCCATGGGCACAGACAATAGTGTGCTGCATAGTTGAATCAAAAAAGAGGAAGGTGAGGGTTCAGGGGGTGGAGGGGTGGGTGGGTAGAGGGGAGAGAGAGATAAAAAGGAGGGAACATCTGTAATACTTTCCTTATAAAGATAAATTTTTTAAAAGGTTCATCAAAATAGGCCGAGGTGTTATTAATGTAACTAAGGAGAATGGTTGTTCAGTCAGAGACACTGACAATTCAAATCTGGGAGGTTGATCTGGTTCTGCTATTATGAAAACACAGGGTGTGCTTTTATAGATCAACATTGTTTTATACAAATCATACATCATCTTACGGAACTCATTATTTAAAAATAATATGAAAAGAAATCTTCCTTCCTTTACCTTTGTCTCACAGGATTTCCTCTTAGCTGAAAGGGCTGAAAAGATAGTATTCACACAAATTAATAGGAATGGATTAACGCTTAGGTCTTTCCCCTGAGGAACACACAGCCTGGAATTAGGCCCTGCTTTTATGAATAATGCAGAGAGACACCAGGGAAAAGGGCAGCATGATTGGTGGGTCTCAAGCCTCACTCCAAGAAACTCTCCTTTACTTAATCCAGACCTAGATTTGTTTACTCAAAAGCTCATTAACCTTTAGGCCTTAGTGTCCTCATCTGAAAATGAGGATAATAATAATTCTGTCTTCGCAGGACTTTGTGACAATTAAAAGAGATCATGCATTTAAAGTGCTTAGCATATAGAAAGCACTTGATAAATGCTACTTCTTATTAGTTTCTACCCTCTCTGAATCCTTAAAAAGGCTTTTGGTTGAGTGCTTCATAATTTAGTAGCTAATTGCATACTGTTGTGGGTAGTTTGCTATAGTTTTTTCTAAGTTAATTGTGTCTTTCTTATGCATCACAGATCGTATGAAGAAGACATGGTAGTAATAATACCTAAACCTGCTCCTTTACAGTGTGCAAATGTGTCCACAGATTTTCTCTTCCATGTCTTTAATTTTTTAATTGTATCTTTATTGTTGAAAGTACTACAGATGTCCCCCTTTTTTTACCATTGACTCCCTCCACCCCACCCCCAGGCCTTCACTACATGAGTTATGTATATACATTCTTTGGTTAACCTCTCCCCACCCACCCACCCACCCACCCACCACTCACTTCATGTTTTTAGAATCTACCATTTGCCCAGCCCATAGCTGAACACGGGTGAAGCACTCTACAATATGTAATAACTGACTGATGGCTCTTTGTCAGAAAGATGAATCCCTTCCAGAAGTGAATTCAATGATTGTGAATCATAGTGCTTCACTTTGAAGAAAGAGAACAGTGCATTTAAAAACATCCTAAAAGAAAGCTTCTCACTTTGAGAATGTTTAATCTGCTAGATTAAATAAAAATGCTTGTGAGTCCTTTGCCGGAGCACTTGGTAAAATTAAAAAGTACCTATGGCACGCTGTCTCTTTTTGAAGAGGAAAACACAATACTGTAATGGTACAAGAAAGCCATCACTAAGCAACAGAACCAGGTCTGGACTGCACAGGAGTCAACATGCTTCTTTGTTCACTATGATGAAGAATTACTAAATGGAAATGCTTAATAGAATCTTACCTGCAACAATGACACTCATTATTTTTCAAGGCACTAATCAGCAGTTGATAACTAATATTCATGGGAGTTTCTGACAATAGGTCACAGTACTGTTCTCTGAATGAAAGAGTTCAACAAAAAAGCTTTGGATATTCATTTTTGTAGAAGGCATGGAGCTGGCATCTGGATTAAAAACCACCAACACCCTCCACCCTCGCCCCCGTGTTTTAGGTTTAACCCGGGATTATAAAAATTCATCTCAAATAATTTCTTTTTTTTAAATTAAATCTTTATTGTTTAGATTATTACATTTGTTCCTCTTCCCCCCCCCCATAACTCCCCTCCACCCAGTTCCCACCCCACCCTCCGCCCTCACTCCCCATCCACTGTCCTCATCCATAGGTGCATGGTTTTTGTCCAGTCTCTTCCCGCATCTCCCAAACCCCTTTCCCCCCAAAGAATAGCCAGTCCATTCCCTTTCTATGTCCCTGATTCTATTATAGTCACCAGTTCATTCTGTTCATCAGATTATTTATTCACTTGATTTTTAGATTCACTTGTTGGTAGATGCGTACTTGTTGTTCATAATTTGTATCTTTACCTTTTTCTTATTCTTCCTCTTCTTAAAGGATACCTTTCAGCATTTCATATAATACTGGTTTGGTCGTGATGAACTCCTTTTGCTTTTCCTTATCTGTGAAGCTCTTTATCTGACCTTCAATTCTGAATGATAGCTTTGCTGGGTAAAGTAATCTTGGTTGTAGGTTCTTGGCATTCATCACTTTGAATATTTCTTGCCACTCCCTTCTGGCCTGCAAAGTTTCTGTTGAGAAATCAACTGACAGTCGTATGGGTATTCCCTTGTAGGTAACTGACTTTCTTTCTCTTGCTGCTTTTAATATTCTCTCTTTGTCTTTTGCTCTTGGCATTTTAATTATGATGTGTCTTGGTGTGGTCCTCTTTGGATTCCTTTTGTTTGGGGTTCTCTGAGCTTCTTGGATTTGTAAGTCTATTTCTTTCACCAGGTAGGGGAAGTTTTCTGTCATTATTTCTTCAAATAGGTTTTCAATATCTTGCTCTCTCTCTTCTTCTGGCACCCCTATAATTTGGATGTTGGTACTCTTGAAGCTGTCCCAGAGGCTCCTTACTCTATCTTCGTATTTTCGGATTCTTTTTTCATTTTGCTTTTCCGGTTGGGTGTTTTTTGTTTCTTCGTATTTCAAATCTTTGACTTGATTCTTGCGCTCCTCTGGTCTGCTGTTGGGAGTCTGTATAATATTCTTTATTTCAGTCAGTGTATGCTTAATTTCTAGTTGGTTCTTTATCACAACATCGAGGGTCTCATTAGATTTCTTGAGGATCTCACTATATTTATCGGCGGTCTCACCAGTCTTTTCGAGGGCCTTACTAAATTTATCCGCGGCTTCTAGACAGTTCTTGAGAGACCTTAAAAGTCTGGTTTTGAACTCTATATCCTCCATTTCTGTCATTTGTGTCCTGTTTCTTTATCTCCACATTTTTTATGCTTTCTTGGTGCATCCCCTTGTGGTCTTTGTGTGCAGTCTTGTTGTAGTTAAGCCTTGATTGTTGTAGGTAATACTGGGAGGGATTTGACCTCCAGACCAACTGGCTGTGAGAATCAGCTGTGTCTGCAGTGGGAGAACTTCTGTCCTCTAGGGAGGTGCTAATCTAGCCTTTGCCTGAGGCTATCCAGCAAAAGCCTCGCTGCAGGGCTTGGGCGGGGCGGGTCCCACGGGATCAACAGAGCGGGGCGAGCAGTTATGGCTGCTCTCAGTCCTGCCCTCAGAGACTCTGCTTCTCAATGTCCCGGTAATCGCTGCAAGCTCCTCGGAGAGAAAGCTCCCCTCGAGTTCCGATCAATGCCAGACAGTCCCGCTTCTCCCGTATGAGTCTGGGTCCCTAGAGACTCACCCAGAACTTGAGCTCAGAGCCTGAGACTCCCTCCTGATTGAAAACGACAACCGTGCCCTCAGCCACCAGCCCGCTCCTCATGCACCTCCGCACTTTAGTATTTTACTTCCACACTGCGCCTCCTCTGAGTCTTGGTATGCTTTTCTCTTTCCTTCTAGTTGTAGAATTTCCACTCAGCCAGCCTTCCTGTGGTTCTGGATGATGTCCGTTCTGTCTTTTAGTTGTATTTTTGAAGTGGTTGTTCGAGGCAGCAAACTCCAGTGTTTACCTATGCCGCCATCTTGGTTTCTCCCCAAATTTGTTTCTTAATATGTAACTGAGCAATGGCTTTTTAGTCATTTTTGCCTGAGTTAATACACATGATTTCAAACTTTCAAAGCAAGGCAAATGATACCAAATTTTTGGACTGGAACCCGGATTCTTTGTACACCGGAATTGAAGAATGAATCCATGGACAGAAAGTGGTATAGCAAAGGTGGAGATTTATTGAAGAACAAGTGCAGACTCCCACGTGGGGAAAGGGAAGAGTCCCATAGAATGGGCTACCACGTAGGGAGGGGGAAAAGGGTCCCACAGAACTGACTCCCATGTAGGGAGGGGGAAGAGTCCCACTGAATCCCTTTTCTCTAAGGCTTATAAAGGCTGCAGTTCCTCTGTCCTGATATCCCCTCTGATTGGTCAATATTTTCTTAGACTGGTTACTATAGTAACTCCTGGGCTCCCCTCCTTTTCCATTGTTCCCCTATTCCCTCTGGGCTTTCTTCTTTTCCATCTGAATGAAGGGCTTCCTTCTCTTTATTTTGTAAATATAGACCTTTCTTGGCTGCTTCCAGTTACCTTGTCTTATGGAATTATACCTGTTGCTGCTTCCTTGTCTTATGGAGATGTAACTGCACCTGGCTTCCTTGTGTTATGGAAATGTACCTTCTCCCAGTCTGCAGCCCCATGCTTTTCCATGGACCCCAATTCTAAAAAATCCCTAAGCCTTCCTGTGTTCCCCCAAAATTTCTGCTTCACCAAGTTTAAGATATTTATGTGCCCATGTTTTTTTCTAGACATTATGTTTTATTTTGTTTCAATCTTTTCAGGTTACCAATCTCCCATGTAATAATCAATGGACATAATGTCTCTGGCGAGAAAACACACACACACAAAATCCACTATATATTCTTGATAAATGAGCTCTTCAAAAAAATTGATTGTCACAGATGCAACTTGTGGCAGGTGTTTATAAATGACTCCAGTATCAGCAGGAAGTAAAGGCTACCTTGAGGAATCGTCTCCATTACATATACTTCTTTCTGAGATCAAAATGGTACAGTGTCCACAGATTTTCTCTTTCATGTCTTTATTTTTTTTTAATGTATCTTTATTGTTGAGAGTATTGCAGATGTCCCCTAGGTGACTCTGTTGATTGGAGGATGGACTTGTACACAAAAAAGGTTTCCTGTTCAATTCCCTATCAGACAGTGTGGGGGAAAGAGGGGAGCTGATTCTCTCTCTCTCTCTCTCTCTCTCTCTCTCTCTCTCTCTCTCTCTCTCTCTCTTAGAATCAGTAAATATATCCTTGGGTGAGGATTTTAAAAAAAAATAAAATGGTACAACAGTTCAACAATGGTTCAAGATGTTCCACTAATGCCAAACTGAATGTAACTCTTCGACTGTTTACCTTTGTATTGAAGTATGGTACCTATTTGCTTTGTTTAACAGTGGACAGGTTATTTTGATTTTTTAAATTGTATAAATCATCCCATTCGATTGAATGACTATCCCATTGATTGTTATCTTACTGGTTTTAGAAAGCACAGTCTTCTGTACCTGGGAAACAGGACAGCACAATTATCCTAAATTGTTTTAGTGGCCACAGATAATGCGTTCTAGTTGACTCAGTGGTCCCAAGACCAGGACAGTGCAATTACTCTAAATTACCTCGATGGCTCTAGATAATGAGTTCCTGGCAACCCAGTGGTCTCAAGACCCAAAGTCTCTAGATAAGGTGTTTCTGCCAATCCAGTGACCCTGAGACCCAAAACTGTAATTAACATGCTTTATTCTGCTTCTGTAAACTGCTTTTTTGCAAACCAGGTTCCCCATTCCAAACCCTGGGATGTAATCAATACCTTGTGATTTTTGCCTATCTAACTTTGGAGCTACTACCATCTTATCACTATGAGATTTGGGAATGACCCCTCACAGTCCCGGATTGCAATAAATGTGACTCTTTAATTTGACTTCTTGAGGCATCCTTCTGTGATTCGAGGGGTACATTACAACAGTATCTCATATAGTGACCCTGATTCTCAAACTTTAAAGAGCATCTGAATCACCAGTGGTTGGTGAGAGCTGAGCATCTGTCCCTGCTCCCAGAGGTTCTGATTCAGCAGGCCTGGAATGGGGCTCTGGAATTTGCATTTCTAACAGGTTCCCAGTGATGCTGTCTGGGTCCATTGTTTTAAAAGTTTGCAGCTCCATGGAACCACAAAGGACACACTCAGGGGGCAGACTCAGTGAGCAACAAAGCCCCATTGAAGCAAGTCTTGCCCCAGAGGGGTGTCTCCAGCACAGAAGTTCTCCCACTGCAGACACAGCTGATTCTCAGAGCCAATTGGCCTGGAGGTCAATTCCTCCCAGTGATACCTACAACAATCAAGGCTTAACTACAACAAGACTGTGCACAAAGACCACAAGGGGGTGCACCAAGTGTGTCCACCTTAGGTAATTGGGGAGGCTGAACCACTGGGCCCTAGAGGACACTTAGCACAGAAAACCACTTTATCAACACAGGGAAGCATAAAAAATGCAGAGACAAAGAAACAGTACACAAATGACAGAAATGGAGGAAAGGAAACTACTGGATATAGAGTTCAAAACCACACTTTTAAGGTTTTTCAAGAATTTTCTAGAAACTGCCGATAAACTTAATGAGATCTACAAGAAATCTAATGAGACCCTCGAGGTTGTGATAAAGAACCAACTAGAAATTAAGCACACACTGACTGAAATAAAGAATATTATACAGACTCCCAACAGCAGACTAGAGGAGCGCAAGAATCAAGTCAACGGTTTGAAATACGGAGAAGCAAAAAACACCCAACCGGAAAAGCAAAATGAAAAAAGAATCCAAAAAATACGAAGATAGAGTAAGGAGCCTCTGGGACAGCTTCAAGCATTCCAACATCTGAATTATAGGGGTGCCAGAAGAAGAGAGAGAGCAAGATATTGAAAACCTATTTGAAGAAATAATGACAGAAAACTTCCCCTATCTGGTGAAAGAAATAGACTTACAAGTCCAGGAAGCTCAGAGAACCCCAAACAAAAGGAATCCAAAGAGGACCACACCAAGACACATCATAATTAAAATGCCAAGAAATATTCAAAATGATGAATGCCAAGAACCTACAACCAAGATTACTTTATCCAGCAAAGCTATCATTCAGAATTGAAGGTCCGATAAAGAGCTTCACAGATAAGGAAAAGCAAAAGGAGTTCATCACGACCAAACCAGTATTATATGAAATGCTGAAAGGTATCTTTTAAGAAGAGGAAGAAGAAGGAAATGGTAAAGATAAAAATTATGAACAACAAATACACATCTATCAACAAGTGAGTCTGAAAATGAAGTGAATAATCTGATGAACAGAATGAACTGGTGATTATAATAGAATCAGGGGCATAGAAAGGGAGTGGACTTGCTATTCTTGGGGGGGGGAGGGGTGAGGGGGATGCGGGAAGGGACTGGACAAAAATCGTGCACCTATGGATGAGGACAGTGGGTGGGGAGTGAGGGCGGAGGGTGGGGTGGGAACTGGGTGGAGGGGAGTTATGGGGGGGAAAAAGGAACAAATGTAATAATCTGAACAATAAAGTTTTAATTAATAAAAAAAAGGAACAAATTTCGGGAGATTTAAAATGGCAGCAGAGTAGATGGATGCTGCTCTGACATGCTCCGAGGAACAAGCTGGAATTACAACTGAATTATGGAAAGGCTTCCTGAATAATCACCGAAAAACCCACAGGAGAGAACCTTGATAACTGAGGACTAAAGGTAGAGACTGCAGAGACTGGTAGGAGGGGCGGAGGTGCCAAAGGGTTGGCTGGGTGCCCACAGACAGCAACTGAAGTCCTGGAGAGATATCTCAGCTGTGTGTGGGAGTGAGGGGGTGCCACTGAGAACTCCGTGATCTAATCCCCAAGCTGGGCTCCCCAGCAGGGAGCACCAAATCTGAGGAGAGTACCCACATAACATCTAGCTGTGAAAAGCAGTGGGGTGCTATCTGCCAGGGAGTGACAGCTGAAAGTATGGGCACCCTCTTGAAGGGCTAATGCACAAAAATTCCCTGTGGAGCCCCCCATCTTGTGCTCTTGCAGAGGGACGGTAAAGTGGACTGGAGCTGTGAGAGCAGAACCCAGGACTGGAGACTTGGGGGGATAAAGCTCAGAAGGCAGACACCCCAAGATTCCTGGTCTGAGTCATTCCCTCACACAGTGGAGGACATCTTTCCCACATAGACATCTGCCTTGCCTTGGGGGAAGACAGTCAACACACCCTATTGGAAAACACCTTGCCCTGAGGCCACTTAAGACAGTAAAAGTAACAATTAGCCTTCAGGCAGAAGCAACTGCCCCACCCTATTGAAAAAACTCTTGCTTCACCTGAGGATGATTGCCTGGGAGCAATTCAAGTCAGAATCCTATTAGTCTCTAGACTGAGGCAGTTTCTGGAGCCTTTGAGCCTTTGCCTGATCCAATTAGTCAGAAACAGCCTTTAACACTGTCCTGCACTAGAGATTGAGAGGTGTAGAGGATCTACCTAATACACAGTCACAAACCCACAGAGACAACAAAAATGAGGAAACAAAGAAACAATCCCCAAATTTAAGAACAATCGAATTCTCCAGAAGAAGAGGTAAATGAAGCAGAGATAAGAAATTTATCTGAAACAGAGGTCAGAGTAATGATGTTAAAAATGCTCAACAGTATGAAAAAAGACATAGTAACTATGAAAAAAGAATAGTCTGAGATAAAGAATGACATAACACAAATAAAAACATATTAAAAGGAATACACAGAAGATTAGAGGAAGCTGAGGATCAAATCAGTGAATTAGAAAATGGAGTTGAAAATATCACTCAATTAGAGAACCAAAAAGAAAATAAACAATTAAAAAACAGGAGGACAGCTTAAGGGAGCTGTGGGACAATGTGAAATGTAACAATATTAGAATAGTAGGTATGCCAGAAGAGGCAGAAAAGAGAAAGAAATAGAGAAGGTGCTTGAAGAAATAATGGTAGAAAACTTCCCTAACCTGGTAAAGGAAAAAGTCACATACGTTCAGGAGGCACAGAGACCCCTGAACAAGAAGAACTCAAACAGACCCACACCCAGACACATCATAATTAAAATGCCAAAAATTAAAGACAAAGAAAGACTCTTAAAGGCAGCAAGAGAAAAGAAAACTGTTACTTACAAAGGAGTTTCCATAAGGCTGACACCTGATTTGTCAACAGAAACTCTACAGGCCAGAAGGGAATGGCATGAAGTACTCAAGGTAATGGAAAGCAAGGATCTGAAACCAAGATTACTATATCCAGCAAGGCTATCATTCAAAATAGATGGTCAAATAAAGAGCTTCCCAGACAAAAAATGGCTAGAGGAGTTCATCACCACCAAGCCAGCATCATAAGAAATGCTGAAGGGATTGCTGGAAGGGATTGCTGAAAAGAAGAAACAGAGAGAGAAACCTAGCCATACAGAATTAAAATGGCTATAAATAAGTACCTCTCAATAATAACCTGAAATTTAAATGGATTAAATGCTCTAATCAAAAGGCATAGGGTAGCTGAATAGATACAAAAACATAATCCAATTGTATGTTGTCTACAAGAGACTCACCTCAAAACAAAAGACACACACAGGATGAAAGTGAAGGGCTGGAAAATTTTTTCCATACAAATAGAAAAGAAAAAAAGCTGGAATAGCAATACCCATATCCAACAAAATAGACTTTAAAATGAAAGTCATCACAAGAGACAACAAATGTCACCACATATATCCAACAAGAGGCTATAACCCTGGTAAACATATATGCACCCAATATAAGTGCACCTAAATATATAAAAAAGACTTCTAGAGGACTTTAACAGAGAGATTGACAACAATACAGTAATAGTAGGGGACTTTAACACCCCTCTAATTTCACTGGACAGATCTTCCAGGCAAAAACTTAGCAAGGAAACAGAGATTCTAAAGAACACCCTGGATCAGATGGATTTAATAGTCATTTATAGAACATTTCACTCCAATGCAACAGAATATACATTCTTCTCATATGCACATGGATCATTCACAAAGATAGACCACAAGTTAGGACACAAAACAAGTCTCTTCAAGTTCAAGAAGATTGAAATCATATCAAGCATCCTCTCTGATCACAGTGGAATGAAATTAGAAATCAACTACAGTAAAAACACCCCAAAACATTCAAATACACAGAGGCTAAATAGCATGTTATTAAACAATGAATGGTTTACCAATGAGAACAAGAAAGAAATCAAAAACTTCCTGGAAACAAATGAAAATAAACACACAACAACCCAAAATCTCTGGGACACAGCAAAAGCAGTCCTGAGAGGGAAGTTCATAGCACTACAGGCATACCTCAAAAAAAAAAAATCAGCAATACACTATTTAACCCTACAACTTAAAGAACTAAAAAGAGAACAATAAGAAAAGCCCAGAGTAAGTAGAAGGAAGGAAATAATAAAGATTAGAGCAGAAATAACTAACATAGAGACTAAAAAGGAATACAAAAAGTCAATGAAACCAAGAGCTGGTTCTTTGAAAGGATAAACAAAATTGATAAACATTAGCCAGACTCATAAAGAAACAAAGAAAGAGGACCCAAATAAATAAAATCAGAAGCAAAAGTGGAGAAGTAACCACGGACACAACAGAAATACAAAGGGTTATAAGACAGTGCTGCCGAAACTGGTTTGGCTCAGTGGATAGAGCGTCGGCCTGCAGACTGAAAGGTCCCAGGTTCGATTCCGGTCAAGGGCATGTACCTGGGTTGCGGGCATATCCCCAGTGGGGGATGTGCAGGAGGCAGCTGATCGATGTTTCTCTCTCATCGATGTTTCTAACTCTCTATCTCTCTCCCTTCCTCTCTGTAAAAAATCAATAAAATATATTTTAAAAAAAAGAAAGAAAGTGCTAGGAACTACTATATGCCAACAAGCTGGACAATGTGGATGAAATAGACAAATTCCTAGAAAAATACAATCCCCTAAAACTGAATCAGGAAGAATCAGAAAACCTGAATAGGCCAATATCCACTGATGAAATAGAAGCAGTAATAACAATAAAAAAACCTCCCCCGCAAACAAAAGCCCAGGCCCAGACAGCTTCACATGGGAGTTTTTCCAAACATTCAAAGGAAAACTAACACCTATAGTCCTCAAACTATTTCAGAAAATTCAAGAGGAAGAAACACTTCCAAACTCTTTTATGAGGCCAACATTATCCTAATTCCCAAACCAAATAAAGACACTACAAAGAAAGAGAATTACAGGCCAATATCCTTGATTAACATAGACGCTAAAATCCTCAATAAAATATTAGAAAATCGCATCTAGAAATATATTAAAAAGATCATACACCATGATCAAGTGGGCTTTATTCCAGGGATGCAAGGCTGGTACAATATTTGCAAATCAATAAACGTGATACATCACATAAACAAATTGAAAGACAAAAATCACAAGATCATATCAATAGACGCAGAGAAAACATTTGACAAAATCCAACACCCATTTTGATAAAAACTCTCAGCAAAGTTGGAATAGAGGGAGCATATGTCAACATGATAAAGGATATATGATAAACCTACGTCCAACATCATACTCAATGGGTAAAAACTAAACCATTTTCCCTACGAACAGAATCAAGACAGGGATGCCCACTTTCACCAACCCTGTTCGACATAGTACTGTAAGTGCTAGCCATAGTGATCAGACAAGAAGAAATAAAAGGCATCCAAATTGGAAAAGAAGAAGTAAAACTGTCTTTATTCACAGATGACATGATATTGTACATAGCAAACCCCAAAGACTCCATCAAAAAACTACTAGACTTAATAAATGAATTTGACAATGTAGCAGGATACAACATTAACACCCAGAAATCTATGGCTTTTTTTTTAACACCAATAATGAATTCACAGAAAGAGAAACCAAACCAACAATCCCCTTTACCATTGCAACAAAAAAATTAAGATACATAGGAATAAACTTAACTAAGGAGGTGAAAGAACTATATTTAAAAAGCTACAGGATGTTGAAAAAAGAGATAGAGAAAGACATAAACAAATGGAAGAATATACCATGTTCATGGATTGGTAGAATCAACATCATTAAAATGTCCATACTACCCAAAGCAATCTGTAGATTCAATGCAAGCCCAATGAACATACCAATGGAATATTTCACAGACCTAGAATGAACTCTCCAAAAATTCATATGGAATAAAAAAAGACCCTGAATAGCTGTAGCAATCCTGAGAAAGAAGAATAAAGTTGGAGGGATTACAATAACAGATGTTAAGCTATATTACAAAGCCACTGTTCTCAAAATTGCCTGGTATTGGCACAGGAACAAACATATAGACCAGTTATGGCGAACCTATGACATGCGTATCAGAGGTGACCCGTGAACTCATTTTTTTGGTTGATTTTTCTTTGTTAAATGGCATTTAAATATATAAAATAAATATCAAAAATATAAATCTTTGTTTTACTATGGTTGCAAATATCAAAAAACTTCTCTATGTGACACAGCACCAGAGTTAAGTTAGGGTTTTCAAAATGTTGGCACACCGAGCTCAAAAGATTTGCCATCACTGATATAGACCAATGAGAACCCAGAAATTGACCCCAGCCATTATGATCAAATAATATTTGACAAAGGAGGCAAGAGCATATAATGGAGTCAAGATGGTTTCTTCAACAAATGGTGTTGGGAAAATTGGACAGATACATGCAAAAAAAAAAAAAAGAAAGAAAGAAACTAGATTACCAACTTGCACCATACACAAAAATAAACTCAAAATGGATAAAGGACTTAAATGTAAGTCGGGAAACCATAAAAATCTTAGAAGAATCCACAGGCAGCGAAATATCAGACATATGTTGTAGCAATATCTTTACTGATATAGCTCCTAGGGCAATGCAAACTAAAGAGAAAATAAATGGGACTACATTAAAACAAAAAGCTTTTGCACAACAAAAGAAACCATCAACAAAACAACAAGAAAGCCTACTGCATGGGAGAACATATTTTCCAATGTTATCTCCAATAAGGGTTTAATCTCCAAATTTCACAGGGAACTCAAACAACTTAACAAAAGGAAGATAAACAATCCAATCAAAAAATGGGCAAAGGACCTAAATAGACACTTTTTGAAAGAGGACATAAAGAAGGTCAAGAGATATATAAAAACATGCTCAAAGTCATTAATCGTCCAAGAGATGCACATCAAAATGACAATGAGGTACCATCTCATACCTGTCAGAATGGCTATTATCAATAAATCAACAAATGACAAGTGCTGGTGAGGATGTGGAGAAAAATAAACCCTCATGCACTGCTGGTGGGAATGCAGACTGGTGCAACCACTATGGAAGACAGTATGGAGATTCCTCAAAAAATTAAAAATGGAACTCCCATTTGACCCAATAATACCACTTCTAGTAATATATCCTAAGAAATCAGAAACACCAAGTAGAAAGGATATATGTACCCATGTGTTCATAGCAGCACAATTTACAATAGCTAAGACTTGGAAACAGTCTAAGTGCCCATCAACAGATGAATAGTTTAAAAACTGTGGTACATCTACACAATGGAATACTACGCTGCTGTAAAAAAAGAAGGAACTCTTACCATTTTCAACAGCATGGATGGAACTGGAGAGCATTATGCTAAGTGAAATAAGCCAGTCAGAGAAAGATAAATATCATATGATCTCATTCATTTGTGGAATATAATGAAAAACATAAACTGATGAACAAATATAGAGCCAGAGGGAAAAAAAATATTTTAGAATACAATAGAAGTAATCCTATTATTTGCAGATGTTTAATATTTCCTACCACTTTTGTGATATCATACTATGTTAGTACAGTTTTGGTAATATTATACTTATAATCCTTTTTTTCTTGAAATATTTATGTTTATTGCATGTAATCCTATATAATAAAAGCCTAGGTGGCATCGTGTGACGTTGTCACAAGATGGCTGGTGCAACGTTGTCAAAAGATGGCTGCCATAAGATGCTCACCACAAGATGGCTGGCAGGGGAGGACAGTTGGGGGCGATTGGTCTGGCAGGGGAGTGGTTAGCAGGGGTGGACAAACTTTTTGACTCGAGGGCCACAATGGGTTCTTAAACTGGACCGGAGGGCCGGAACAAAAGCATGGATGGAGTGTTTGTGTGAACTAATATAAATTCAAAGTAAACATCATTACATAAAAGGGTACGGTCTTTTATTTCAATAGTTTTATTCATTTCAAACGGGCTGGATCAGGCCCGCGGGCCATAGTTTGCCCACGGCTGGGTTAGGGGGTGATCCTGCAGGCAGGCAGGCAAGGGGTTAGGAGCCAGCAGTCCCTGATTGTGAGAGGGATGTCTGACTGACGGTTTAGGCCTGATCCTTGTGGGTGGTATTGGGCCTAATCCGGCAGTTGGACATCCCCCAAGGGGTTCCAGATTGGAGAGGGTACAGGCTGGGCTGAGGGGACCCCCTCCCCTGCCCCACTGTGCATGAATTTCATGCACCAGGTCTCTAGTATTATTATATTTAAGATTGTTTTTCTTTAATAATTAGTGTTTACTTCATGTAACATTATTATATTTAAAATAGTTTTTCTTGAGATATTAATGCTTATTGCATGTATTATTATATTTAAGATAGTTTTTCTTAAAATATTAAAGTTTATTGCATGTAACCTTATTATATTTAAAATAATTTTTCTTAAAATAAAAAAATGTTCCCATTTGAAAAAAGAAAGAAACAAATTTGGTAAATGATGTAATTTCATTCTACTAGCTACTAGTCCTATTGCGACAAGTCACTCTACTTCTCCATACCTTTTTTACTTTTGTGGAATAAGGAGCCATTTCTTAGCTCCTTTCCATTTTCTGCATTCTGTGATTGCATGATAGTCCACAGTCTGTGAAATAGCTTGTATTTTTTTCAAGGAGATATCATGTACACTAGCTCACTTGGCCTAGACAAGAACCCTATCCTTCTGTACAGTAAAATAAATGTTTAATTTGGAGACCTGAATCTTAGAAAGCATGTTAAAATCATTGTATAGATTGGGCAGAAGGTCCAGAAATATAATAATTAGTTAGCTTGGGAAATGCTGTTTTGAATAATGTCTTGCTCTGCTTGTAGGATGTGCATCATAGGAAGAATGTTCTTGCGTAGCCAAGCCTTGACCTCCCTGTGCTCTTTCTCACAGTGAACAGAATCACTGCAACTTTCCAGGAGAGAGCTGTGAGCTTAAGTTGAGGTAAGCTGCCCAGACCTTACTTACTCTCCTGGATGAATGTTTTCAGGGAAACTGGACACTACAGGGAACATAGCATCCATAGGGCAGTAGCTGGGACTTAGGACTTTGGTGTAAGACTTGTATATGAATCCTCGCTCCGCCACTTTGCTACTTGTACCTACTTCATAAGGCTGTGCAAGGATTGAGTAAAATTAAATGAGATGGTATATGTAAGGAATGTCCACCATTGAGGGAAGATGGATAATTTAAATTGGTCTGAGTGAATATGTAACTTCACCTAAAAATCTGTGTTCTTCAGCATTCTGTGTATTCTTCATGTTCAAATGTGTTTTAGGCTTAGTCACTAATTGATTGATTTACTGACTGCTTAATTTAAGAAGTATTTATTGAGTACATATTATATGTCAGATTCTCTTATAGATATTGGATATATTGCAGTCAACAAGACAGCAAAGGTCCTGCTGTTATGGACATGTATTTAATGGAGAGAGACAAAATACTCCCTTTCCCAATAAACAAACGAATAGATAAAGAAGAAAATTAACTGGTAGTAATAAATGCTAAGAAAAAAAAGAAAGAAGAAGGTGATGTGATAGAATCTGGGGAGCAATTCCAAGTCAGGTATTCAGGGGAGGCTTTTCCAGGGATATGACATTTAAGATGTCACTTGGATGACAAAGTAGAGCAAAGTTCTTGAGTCCAAGCCAGTATGATAATGATTTAGATGAGGGAGTGGTGGTTAGGATGGAGAGCTGTGACTGGGTTAAAAGATGTTGTAGAGATAGAATGAGTAGGACTTATTGATGGATTGAGAGAAAGAGAGGAGTCAAGGATGATTCCTGCAGTTTTTGGCTTGGAGTGATGTTGGCACCATATACAGAAGCGGAGCAAGCTGAGGGGGAGAAGGTTGGGGGGTAAGAAGAATCAGGAGTCCAGATTTGGAAAGATTACTAGTAACTTTGAAGTGCCTATTAAACTCCAAGTGGAGATGTCAAGTAGACAGCTGGATATATGAGGCCAGAGCTAAACATTTGGAAGATATTTTGCCTTTAGATAATATTTAATGAAATGGGCTGGATGGGAGTACTTAGGGAAAAAAGTAGAGTTAGAAAATAAAGAGGTTCTAGAATATTCTTACAATTTTAGATACTTATAACTCATAGCAAAAGCTAATAGAAATAACCACTCTCTATATATGTATATCCTACAACCCTTATAAATTAGCCACATAAAAATGAATTGATAGGAATTTTTTATTTTCTCAGGATCTTCACCCAAGGATACCAGTATGTTTTTATTGACTTTTAGAGAGACAGGAAGAGAGAAGGGGAGAGAGGGAGAGGGAGAGAGAGAGAGAGAGAGAGAGAGAGAGAGAGAGAGAGAGAGAGAGAGAGAGAGAAACACCGACCAGCTGCCTCCCGGCTAAGGATTGAGCCTGCAACCTAGGCATGTGCCCTGACTGGGAATTGAACCCACAACCTTTTGGTATAAATGATGACTCTCCAAGCAACTGAGCCACCTGGCCAGGGCGACTTTCTCAGATTTTTTAGCATACATAACTGGGGGCCCAAAAGAAATATGGTTGTAATACACTGGTCTTATATACATTTAATGACCCATGATTTTTAGTGCCTACTGCAAGGCATCATATTAGGCACTGTATATAAAATGAAATCAATAGAATAGTCACGCTATTTATTGGTCAAACATTTACTGAGCATATGCTGTGTGCATAGTATTAGGTCATTTGAGCATAGACAACAAAAATGAAAAAATCAGTCTCCGTCTTTAAGAGAAGACAGTCTGAAACTGCCATTCAAAAGGAGAACAAACCATTCAAAAGCCACAGGGATAGTATGCTTCCTTCTCCTTCAGTATATCTGATGTTCCCAGTGGTCGGCAAACTCATTAGTCAACAGAGCCTAATATCAACAGTACTATTGAAATTTCTTTTGAGAGCCAAATTTTTTAAACTTAAACTCTATAGGTAGGTACATTGTTATTAACTTAATTAGGGTACTCCTAAGGCTTAGGAAAAGCCACACTCAAGGGGCCAAAGAGCCGCATATGGCTCGTGAGCCGCGGTTTGCCGACCACGGTTCTAGGCCAGTGGTCGGCAAACTGCGGCTCGCGAGCCACATTCGGCTCTTTGGCCCCTTGAGTGTGGCTCTTCCACAAAATACCACGTGTGGGTGCACACGTACAGTGCGATTGAAACTTCGTGGCCCATTCGCAGAAGTCGGTTTTCGGCCTGGGCGAGTCTATTTTGAAGAAGTGGCGTTAGAAGAAGTGGGGGTACGTTCGCTGAGGTCGACCCCTCAGGTTGAGGACGTTTTTAGCAAAGGCCAGCTTAGGAGTACCCTAATTAAGTTAATAACAATGTACCGACCTATATAATTTAAGTTTAAAAAATTTGGCTCTCAAAAGAAATTTCAATTGTTGTACTGTTGATATTTGGCTCTGTTGACTAATGAGTTTGCCTACCACTGTTCTAGGCCATTAGGAGAAATCTATGTGGACTGAATGCATTTGGTGAGGTAGGCCACAGACCATAACTCATTCTGTCTTTTCCCCTCCCTTATACTTCTGGTCAACGGGAGAGCTTTTCTGGGTGGAGAGAAGCTTATCTCAGCCCATCTCATACTTCTAGTTGCCTGGTACTTAAAGCATCCCAGCATTCATATTCTCATTATCTGGGAGAAGAAACATAAAGAATCCAACAGCCCTTTAAGTAGCGAAGTTCTTTTTCCAGCTAAATCAAACAGTCTCCCCAAAGAACAGTTCTAATGCTTTAATATTAATATCACTATTTGTTCAAAATTCTATACTTCTTGTATAGTTGATGGATAGATTGGATGCATACCCACTTATCAGTGCAAATGAGAAGGAAGGGAAGCACCCTTATCTGCGATGATGGTTATATTTGCTTTATCAAAATGCAGCTAAGTCTTTCGGTGGATTGTTGTCAGAAAGAACAGCTCAGCTTCAATTATGGTGAAACAAAGATAATTATATTTAGTAATCACTGTTTAATTTTGTAAAAATACATTTTTATTGATTTCAGAGAGAGGAAGGAAGAGGGAGAGAGGGATAGAAACATCAGTGATGAGAATCATTGATCAGCAGTCTTCTGCACAACCCCCCCCCCCCCCAGGGGATGGAGCCCTCAACCTGGGCATGTGTCCTGAACTGGAATCATACCATGACCTCCTGGTTCATGGGTTGACACTAAACCACTGAGCCACACTGGCCAGGCTTATTGTTTGATTTTTAATGAGCTTTATTAAATAACCCCAGATAAATGCTTGGCTCATTAAACTACTTGATACATTTGCTAAGTCATCCTGGCAGACCCATGTTGATGTGGTTCTGCTCACAAGGAAACTCTCAGTAAACTCCACGTGAAGTTTTTTGGGGTCACTGGCCAACTGGTAATGGAAATACTCAGGATTTTTTGGAGGGGGATCAAAATAATTTTGTTGTGCTTTATGATGTCAAATTCTGTGGTTACAGCCAAATACCTGGCCATATGCTTAAACAAGTTCAAGCTCTTTCTTGTTGTTGTTCATTGAAATACCTTGGCCTCTTTCCCTGAAAACAGTGCAGCTTGCTTCTATGTTTCTTGGCTTGAACAAGAATGAGTGGAACACTGATTTACTTACCACAAAATGTTAAGTTAATCCTCTTTATGTCTGCTATCCAAAGTGTATGGGTTTCTCCTCAATCAGTGATACCTGATGTCAGCCCAGTAGATATTTAGCAGAGAATTTAGCTATTAAATTTTGCCATTTAGAATATTTAGGTTCAGTTGTTAACTAGTACTTAGAGAGTTTAAATGGTATCCATTTACTAGTTTCTTTCAGTCACTAAATTTAGTTATACCAGTCAGTATCTGGCTTGTATTATCTTATGCTTTATATTGGATTAATTTCAGAAATATAGAATTGAAGAATATTTTTAGTATCTTATGCAAAGTAATACAGGAAAATCATAGTTTATTAATTTATATGCTATTTCTTATGCAAAGAATCATATGATAAATACCTGCTTGAAACCAGTGTCAAAGAAATTGAAGCAACTTTTGATGACTCGGTATGTTCTATTTATTTAAGAAGTGGGAACTGTATAGCACCAATGTTTTTTTCTTTTTATTGTAAAGGCCAGGAAGTGAATATCTAATATCACTTGGTGCCCTATTATGTTAAACTAGAGGCCCAGTGCATAAAAATTCATGCACTGGAGGGGCGGTCCCTCAGCCCAGCCTGCTGCCTCTCATAGTCTGGTAGCCCTCAGGAGCGGAAGGCGACCCGGCAATCAGGGGAAGGTGATGCCCCATCATACCTCTGCTGCTGCCACTGCCAGCAGCGCAAGCCTTGGCCAGCCCTGGTTACCTGCGCCTTGGACCGGCCCTGGACGGCTGGGGGGCTGAGGAGAATGGGGGACTCTGGAGGCAGGCATGTGGCAAGGCTGGGTCAAGGGGACTGGGCACCGTCATCTTGTGGCTGTGGGTGCCGCCATCTTTGAGGGTGTGGCAGTCGATTAGCATATCCCTCCTTATTGGCTGTGAATGCCACCATCTTTGTAACAGCATTTGGGTCAATTAGCATATTGCCTCTTTATTATATAGGATTTTTAGGTGGTTTCTTTTCCATCTTTTAAATGTGTATAGCACAGTTTTATAACTACTGCATGTTTTTTAAAGACAAATAGGAAAGGTCACCTTCTTGAAGAGGCTTTGTCTGCAGACTCAATTGAAATTGGCTCCCTTCCCCTAGCCCCCTGACAAATTTTTCTTTCTAAGCACTCTTCTGTCATTGCATTTATAAAAAATTATAATTATTTTTTCCTTGTTTATGTTTGTCTCCTTCTCTAGACTCTGAACTCTATGATCATAGAGAAATTATCTGTCTTTCAGTATTTTAGCCCTAACTGAACCTAGCACATAATAAGTGCTCAATAAAAACTTAATGCTGTCAAGTTATGAATAGATTGCAACAATCCTTGTAGCATCAATCACTAAAATCTTATAGCATAATATTTCAAACATCTAGGAATGTTGTTGGGGTATTATATTATTACATGATAATTTGCATAATAATGTATTTGTCTCTTTTTAAAGGTTTGCAATTTAGGTTTTTGTGAACTGTCCCAGGATTTTCACAATAAGCAATTATTAACCCTAGGTTAAAATGAGATATTAAAGAACTAAAGGAATCACTAGAATTCATAACTTAGTAAATTAATAATTAATTGGTGCGCCTTATTCAGGTAATATTATCTATAGTGTAATACCTGTATCAGAGTTATATAGAAAGAAGGGACAGTGTGGCTGCATATTTCAAGTATAGTTTTAGGATTTACAGTTACAGGGATAGATGCCTATATTTCCTTGGACAAATTGTGTTTTATCTTTTTTGTGGTGGGAGGGGTTCAGGCAAGGAAGGCTCCATGGGATTCCTGTTGCATGTCAAGAAAATAGCAAAGGTGAAATGAGGAATAAGAATTTAGGTCCAGAAGTCTTCATATCTTCCTGACAATGGGCAAGTCCTTTACCGTCTTCCTTTCTACCCTTCTCCCTCCCTCCCACCTTCTTTTCCTTTAGTTGTTATATCTCCTCCAATCTGTGACAGTTTCTCACTCTTTCCTTGTCTTTCACAGCCTTCACACTTTTGAACAGTAATTGTCAGATATTTTGTGGAAAGTTCCCAATTTTGGTTTGTCTGATGTTTTCTCATGACAAGACAGAGATGAATTTTAGGGAAGAACACCACAGAGGTGATGTGCCCTTCTTGTCATATCATATTGGGTGGGGCACAGGGCATCGATGTGACTTCTTTCTGGTAACATTAACCTGGATCATGTGGTTTAGGTGGTGTATGCTAGGTTTCTCTGTTATAAAGTTTTTTTTCTTTCTATACTCAGTTGGGTAGAAGTGTGCTTTTTGTCCTCAGCTTTATTGAAGTACAAATGACAAATAAAAATTGTATATATTTATGGTGTACAACAAGCATGTCAAACCCATGGCCCGCGGGCCACATGTGGCCCACAATGAATATTTTTGCGGCCCAGTCAATATAACGATATGTAAGAAATGTTTTAATAAAAATTTCATAACTTAATCTTTACAATATCCTATTATACATAATTATTAATAATGAACTACAACATTTGCTCATGGCTGATTACTATAATTATGTTGCATTCATTTCCCTTACACGCCTTAGGCACAGATGCACCATTTCTCTCGACTAATACTAGCAGCAAGTATTTTAGTAGCTGTTTGTCATGTTATTAGTCTTGTACTGACTTGTTTGGTGTGTGCAACAGGAAATATTTCACTTTTGGAGAACAAGAAAAATAGGTTTATTTGCATTTCACTTATTAATTTGTGCAGTTATTCAGTGTCTGATAAGTTAATGTTCAAGAAAAAATATTAATTTTTATTAAAATCTTCTATTATTTTATGTTAATAATTATTCATTTATTTCAGCCCTTTGTATTAAACATGTTGCTATCGAAATAAACCTATGTTCCTATGAAAACTGAAGCTTTTGTTTTTTTGCGGCCCACATAAACTTAAACCTTGTTTATTTGGCCCGTCTTAGCCTTTGAGTTTGACATACTTGGTGTACAATGTGCTGATTTGATATTTGTATATATTTGTGAAATTACCACAATCATGATTATTTACATATCCATCCCCTCACAGTTACCTTTTTTGTGATGAGAATATTTAATATTTATTCTCTTAACAAATTTCAAATATACAATGCAGCATTATTATTGACTAGAGGCCCAATGCACGAAATTCCTTCCTTCCCCCAGCTGCCGGCACCAGCTTCCCTCTGGCACCCGGGACCTGGGCTTCCCTTGCAGCCCCGGCTTCATCGAGAAGGATAGAAGGACATCCTATCAAGTTAGCATATTAGCATAATAGCTTTTATTATTATAGATAGTCACCATGCTGAATATTAAATCTCTAGAACTTATTCATACCACATAACTTAAACTTTGTATCCTTTGACCAACATCTTCCCATCTACCCCACTCCCCAAGCCCTGGCAACCACCATTATATTCTCTGCTTCTATGAGTTTGACTTTTTTAGATTTCACATATAAGTGAGACCATGCAGTATTTGTCTTTCTGTGTCTGGCTTATTTCACTTAGCATAATGTTCTCTGTGCTCATCCATGCTGTAGTGTATGACAGGATTTTCTTTTTGTTTTGCTTTTTAGTTAAGACTTTTTTTTTTCCCCATGGAGGCCCTCAAATTTTATTTGAAATTAGTAAGAAAGTCTCATAGAGATGTCAGAGTTAAATATACATGTATAAGTATTGCCTGCTACATAATGCTGCCCACTCTCACATTAAGAATGGCCAACTCCTTTCTCACAGCAGATGTAGTATAAGAGTCCAGAGGTACAGTTCTTGCAGAGAATGTAGGAGTCACAAGCTTATAGTGGACCCTAGACCACTTCTGGCAGACAGAAAATGAGAAAAGCAAAACTTCTTTCTTCAGACTCAGTCTAGTGAAGTGTGCTCCTCACAGCTGCCCAATCATCTCACCATTTGTTTCAAGATCCTTCATTGCATGGATATCCTAGGGGGAGTGATACTGATGGTGTAGGGTGACCCAATACAGGTTCACATTTCTATTTCTTTTCCCAGCAGGAACCTCTCTTCCCAGGTGTGTGGACCTGATATTGAGAGTTCTGTCCCAATTCCCTGCTTCCCAACCTGTCCTACTCTGTATTGAGGAGGAGGAAGGGAAAGGAAGGAAGAAGCAAAGCAATAAAAAGAGACAGGGAGAAGAGCTCTCCAATTTACATAGATGCCAAAGACTTCTGTTGGGAAGTTCTCTGTCCCACCATCTAGGAATGAACAAAGCTCAATTGGAGTCTGAGTCAGAGGTGTCCCCCGAGGAAGATGAGCTGGAGCTGCTGTCATCTTCATCGTTACTGCTGGAATCTGAGGAGCTGCAGCTTTCTGCATTTTTCTCATGTTCCTCCTTTTCTTCAGATCCACGTGAGGAATGAAAACAGTCCCCATTAGTCTCTGATGACTCTGTCCCTGGAGCCTGTGGCCCCTGGTTCTGTGCAAGCTCTCTTTGCAGAGACCTTGCTGATGGAGACTGCACATCTGTCCTGATGATTTTGGGGTCTGGACCTCCACCCATGTTCATGTTCTTCCGCTTCCCAGAGGTTCTCTCTCTGTAGGCAGCGTACTCTTCAGGAGACAGACTCTTGAGCCAGTGCTCCAGGTCCACCTTGTACTGTTTCTGCAGCTCCTCAGCCTGCTTCCTATAATTCTCCCTCTGGCTCTTTGGGACGCGCTGCCAGCGTCTGCTAATCTCCACCATGCGCTCCCTCAGGGGCAGGCCTTGCAGCTCCATACTCGACCACATATCCTGGTGGAACTTCTGGTATTCGTTCATGGGGGGCTTCTCTGGCTCTCCAAGGAATTTTATCTCCTCTGAAAAATTGTTTTCTGAGGAAGACTTCACTTCTTTCCCTTTTCTCTGACATTTCTTGGGGGCTCGGTTTGGGCTTCTTTTGCGGACAACAGATGTCTTGGAGTTCTGCACTAGTTCAGGGTGGTTTTTCCTGAACTGAGCCATTTTCCCCCCATATTCTTGTTTCTCCTTCTGGAAATCTTGAATATATTTCATCTTCACCTCCTCTGGGAGCTCCTTGTATTTCTCAGATATGACCTTGGTCAGCTCTTGATTGTTGAGTTTGGGGTGCATTTGGGAATATTCGAGACGCTTCTCCTTGAAGAAGCGGAGATAAGAAGTCAGGGGCTGCTTGGGCATGTCAGGATGTTTCTTAAGTTTTTTGCTTTTGTAAGAATTTTTAACATGTTCCTTAGCTTCCAAGACTAAGTCTGTCAAAGTACGATACTTTCTTATCTTACTAGAAATCTCTAACCACTTGAGTTTGCACATTTCTCCAGAATAACCTTTAAAAGCTACCTTTCCCCAGTCCATATGTGACTGGGTTGTTTTGAATGTGTGTTTGTCATTGGATGGGAGATTATTCTTCAGGCGGTCCAGTAACATCACAATGTCTTCTTTGGGCCATTGGTCTTGGCCGTTACTCAATGCCATTTCTAGGGCTTTGGCCACTTATGAGGCCGCAGTTATGCAAACACCACAGCAGAAACTCAAAAGTCTCCAAGTTTAAGATGTAGCTTGAATCTCCCTTGATTTAGGGATCCCTGAAGCTCCACGCTAATTAGGTTTCAGAGTGTGCTAAGAATGGTCCCACCTCTGCGAGTTCTGTCAATATCAGCGTCAATAGCAAATCTCTGTGCTCAACTGGCAGCTCCAACTTCAGTCAGTCTACCCTGAAGAAGAAGTGAATTGGCCTCGGCACAGATGTGCCTTTTATATGATTCCACCCAGGTAAGGCCACACCCACTTGCTCAGATTGGATTATGCCTTCAAAAGGAAGTAACCACCCTGAACCTGAATAGATTACAGATAGTAGGAGGATGGCTGATTAGATTTACAACACAGAAAACAGCACTTGTGGGCTTTCATCCTAACAGAATAAAAAGGTGTTTTGCAGTAAGATGCATGAAACTTTCAATTATAGTATTATTAACTATAGTCACCATCTTAAAGATGCTGTAGAAAATTATTTTTAACAGAGGTGCCATGCTACCTTATTTTGTTGGCACCTATCACAATTAACAAATCATTGATACCCCCGCCATGTAAGATGTTTCCCTGAATTATAAAATGTTTGGGAATTTAAGTCTGATTTTTATAACTATATAAAATGAAAATAATCTAACTTTCCTGGAAAGTTGAAAAGGGAAAATCTAAATAAAACTCATCTTTTAAAATTTATTTAAAAATGAATGATAAATCCATCAAAGCCCACATTTCCTAGAAAGAGGTGAATTACCTTCCCTCTTACTCACTGAATAGAATTGTAAATTAAGGTAACTGTCATTGAAGAGCAATGATCCCAAAATTAATTCTGGAAAAATTATCTCAAACATTCCTCAACATGTTGCATGTTGTCTATGTAAGCATATAGAGGAAGGAGTTTCATTTTTCAGCAATTCAAATAATTCTGTGGGCAGGCTGTGTCTATGGTCATAGTTGGAATCCTGGTCAGGCCACATACCTGAAATGCTGGCTAGGTCCTGAGTAGGGGGCTTGTAGGACACAGCCCATCCATGATTCTCTCTCATTATTGATGTTTCTATCTCTTTCATCCTTTTCCTTCCCCTCTCTGGATGGGATCATATAAAAGCCACATCTCTCCAGAGGCCACTTCTCCAGGGTAGACTCTAGTTAAGACTTTTTATTTCATTTTTTTAAGAGGAGCTTAAGGTTCATAGCAAAATAGAGGGGAAGATATAGAGATTTCCCATATGCCCTTTGTTGCTGGAAGCCGGTCTACCCTTGTTGTTGGACACAGTCGCTGCAGGGAAGAAACATCTGCACAGCTTATGTTTCAAGGGGCCTGGTGTATATGGCATATGTTTGCTCCCTCTCTTAACGCTATGTGTTTTAAACAGGACCACCTCCCTGAGAAAGGTTGTTTTCCCAGGTGAGGATTTTTCCCTGGAGTTAGGGAGGGAATAAAACCCCTTAACTAAGTGCCAGGCGGGTAATTAATCACTTTAACTACTAACAATCACGCTTAAGCTACATAATCTTTACTTAGGATAATCTCCTTCAGTTACTTCCTTGTAGCTTAATAGAACAATAAAGTAACCTTGGAATGGAGATAAGAAACGCCCTAACCTTTGGAATAGAAATTGATAGTATTAAAATCAACTGGTATAAATACAGATGTAACAAGGCAATAAACACCAGAACTTGGCTGGAGATCCAAACCAGAACTTGGCTAGAGATCCTGGCTAGGCTGCTGATCAACTGAACACTGCCTCCGTCCACACCTTTGGGAACCAAAGTCCATAATTATCCTTAGGGTTCACTCGGTGTTGTGTTCTGTGGATTTGGACAAATGCATAATGATAAGAATGCATCATTATAATATCATTTAGAGTATTTTCTTTTCTTTTTAAAAACAATATATTTTATTTATTTTTATTTTTATTTTTATTTTTTTTACAGAGAGGAAGGGAGAGGGATAGAGAGTTAGAAACATTAATGAGAGAGAAGCATTGATCAGCTGCCTCCTGCACACCTCCCACTGGGGATGTGCCTACAACCAAGGTACATGTCCTTGACTGGAATCGAACCTGGGACCTTTCAGTCCACAGGCTGACGCTTTATCCACTGAGCCAAACTGGCCAGGGCTAGAGTATTTTCACTGCCCTAAAAAAATCCTCTGTACCCCTTCCCTCTATTGAACTTTTCCCTCAACCACCAGGCAATGACTGATCTTTTTACCGCCTTCATAATTTTATTTTTCCAGAATGATAGTTGGGATTGTACATATTGAATTCTTTCACTTAATAATATCCATTTAAAGTTTCTCTATGTCTTTTCATGCTTGATAGCTCATTTATTTTTAGGGATGAATAATATTCCATTGTCTGGATGTACCACAGTATATTTATATATTCATCTACTAAAGGACATTTTGGTTGCTTCCAAGATTTGGCAATTATGAATAAAGCTGATATAAACGTCTGTGTTCAGGCTTTTGTTTGTACATAACTTTTTTATCTCCTTTAGATGAATACCAAAGAGCATGATTGCTGGATTATATGACAAGAGTATATTTAGTTTTGTAAGAAACTTCCAAACTGACTTTTTTTTTTTTAATTAAATCTTTATTGTTCAGATTATTACATTTGTTCCTCTTTTTTTCCCCCCCATAACTCCCCTCCTCCCAGTTCCCGCCCCACCCTCCGCCCTCACTCCCCACCCACTGTCCTCATCCATAGGTGCACGATTTTTGTCCAGTCTCTTCCCACATCTCCCACACCCCTTTCCCCCCCAAGAATAGTCAGTCCATTCCCTTTCTATGTCCCTGATTCTATTATAATCAACAGTTGATTCTGTACATCAGATTATTTATTCACTTGATTCTTAGATTCACTTGTTGATAGATGCATATTTGTTGTTCATAATTTGTATCTTTACCTTTTTCTTCCTCTTCCTCTTCTTAAAGGATACCTTTCAGCATTTCATATAATCCTGGTTTGGTGGTGATGAACTCCTTTAGCTTTTCCTTATCTGTGAAGCTCTTTATCTGACCTTCAATTCTGAATGATAGCTTTGCTGGATAAAGTAATCTTGGTTGTAGGTTCTTGGTATTCATCACTTTGAATATTTCTTGCCACTCCCTTCTGGCCTGCAAAGTTTCTGTTGAGAAATCAGCTGACAGTCGTATGAGTATTCCCTTGTAGGTAACTGATTTTCTTTCTCTTGCTGTTTTTAAGATTCTCTCTTTATCTTTTGCTCTTGGCATTTTAATTATGATGTGTCTTGGTGTGGTCCTCTTTGGATTCCTTTTGTTTGGGGTTCTCCGCGCTTCTTGGACCTATAAGTCCATTTCTTTCACCAGGTGGGGGAAGTTTTCTGTCATTATTTCTTCAAATAGGTTTTCAATATCTTGCTCTCTCTCATCTTCTGGCACCCCTATAATTTGGATGTTGGTACGCTTGAAGCTGTCCCAGAGGCTCCTTACACTATCCTCGCATTTTTGGATTCTTTTTTCATTTTGCTTTTCCCGATGGGTGTTTTTTGCTTCCTCGCATTTCAAATCATTGACTTGATTCTTGCGCTCCTCTGGTCTGCTGTCGGATGTCTGTATAATATTCGTTATTTCAGTCTGTGTATGCTTAATTTCTAGTTGGTTCCCCAATATAAGATCGAGGGTCTTATTAGTTTTCGTGTAGATCTCATTAAGTTTATCGGCGGCTTCTAAACAGTTCTTGAGAGACCTTAAAAGTGTGGTTCTGAACTCTATATCTTCCATTGACAATTTTGTCCTGTTTCTTTGTCTCCGCATTTTGTTATGCTTCCTTGGTGCACCCCCTAGTGGTCTTTGTTCGCAGTCTTATAGTTAAATCTTGATTGTTGTAGCTAATTCCAGGGAGGGTTTGACCTCCAGGCCAAGTGGCTATGAGAATCAGCTGTGTTAGCAGTGAGAGAACTTCTGTCCTCTAGGGAGGTGCTAATCTAGCCTTTGCCTGAGGCTATCCGGCAAATGCCTCTGTGCAGGGCTTGGGCAGGGCGGGTCGCACAGGATCAACAGGGTGGGCAGGAGAGAGCAGTTATGGTGGCTCTCAGTCCTGTCCCCAGGGGCTCTGCCTCTCTGAGTTCCAGCACCCGCTGCAAAGCTCGGAGAGAAAGCTGCACTCGCTCTGACCGAAGCCAGACAGTCCGGCTTCTCCCGTTTGAGTCTGAGTCCCTAAAGACTCGCCTGTATCTGGTGCTCAGAGTCTGCGACTCCCTCCCGATTGAAAACAACAACCGCGCCCTCCGCCGCCAGCCCACTCCGAGCACTCCGCACCTCAGAATTTGACTTCAGCACTGCGCCTCCTCTGAGTGTCCGTGTGCGTTTCTCTTTCCTCCTAGTTGTAGGACTTCCACTCAGCCAGCGTTCCTGTGGTTCTGGGTGATGTCCCTTCCGTTTTTTGGTTTCACTTTTGAAGTAGTTGTTCAAAGCAGCAAACTCCGGCATTAACCTATGCCGCCATCTTGGTTCTCTCAAGTCCAAACTGACTTTTTTTTAAAAAAAAAAAAAATTAGGATGTTTTTATTTATTTACAATTAATTTTGTAATTAAAGTAATATATTCATATCGTTTTTTAAAAATTGAGATATAACTTACATTAAAATGCATGTCTTGAGTATTCAGCTTGATACATTATTAACAATGTGAACATGCCATTCTCATTGCTGAGTAGTGTCCATTGTATGGACATAGACTTTTTCATTCTCCTAATTATGGACATTTGGATTATTTCCTGTTTGGGCTTCCTTATAGACTGAATGTTTGTGTCTCTCCCTCCCCGAAATTCCTATGGTGAAACCTAAAACTCAGTGTGATTGTATTGGGAAGTGGGTCTTTGGGAATTGATTTAGTCATGAGGGTAGATCCCTCATAAATGAGATTAGTGTCCTTATTTAAAAAAAAAAAAAAAAGACTCCAAAGAGCTTCTTAGCACCTTCACTGTGAAAAGACAAAGGAAGAAGATGGTCATCTATGAACCAGGAAGTGGGCTTTCACCAGACAGCAAATCTGCTGGCACCTTGACCTGTTTTACATCATCCTGTTCTTGTTTCATTATAAAAACATTTTTAAGTGCATCGAGTAAGAATCTATAGAGCAATGAGAATGCATGAATGACTCAACACGATGAGTAAGTCATAAAGTTGAGTGAGAGAAGCCAGGCCTAACAGAATGCATATGTTTACATAAAGTTTGGAAACAGGCAAAATGAAACTAGATTGATATTTATAATCTTTAATAGATATTAAAGAAATGCAAAGAGGTAAACATCAAAGTTTTTAGGTAGGATGTGGCAGTCAGGGTGAGGGCAGGGAATTGGTTAAGGTTGGGAAGGGCAGGCAGGTGGCTTCTGGGGGCTGGCAGTGCTCTGCTTCTGTAGGGAAGGTCACACAGGTCTCCATTTGATAACAAGTTTTAATGTGGGTGCTTAAGTTTTGGGCACTTTTCTGTGTGTTAGATTTTACTACTTAAGAAGGAAAAGGTACTTGAAGTATATGAAGAGCAAAAGTCCCCATCCCTCTTCTCTCTGCAGAGCTAACAGTGTGGGTCTCATTTGGTTTCCTTCCAGATACTTTTCTATGCACTTACATCCCTAAATACACATGTACACAAGATACAATTTTCTTGTATTTCTCTTAAATGATATATGCTTCATTCCATAATCTGTTCTCACTTGATGAGTCTTGGACCCATTAAAGCTCAGTCTACCTTCTTTACTGCCATGGCATAGCATTTCACACAGTATTAATGCATTATAGCTGGACTGAATTAGTAATAGTGCCTATTGCATGGGGTCGTTGTGAAGATTTAAGTGAGATAGTGGATGTAAACTGCTTAGAACACTTAGGGCCTGAACCAGTTACTTCACTCCTGGGTGCTTCCGCTTCCGTATCTGGGGATGATAGCAGCTGTAAAGTGGGATTCACATGAGGATCAAATGGGTCAGGACAGAAGAAGCTGTTCCTGGCAGTGCCTGACACAGGCAAGCGTTGGCTGTGAGAGCAGTAAAGGTGCAGACGCCCTCGCTTTACTTATTGTGAATGCACAGTTTGCTTTAATACCTGGGAGGTATTAAAGGCAGGCTCCCTGTCTTTGTCATTTATTTTGATCATTGTTTTGGCTCTTCTTCCTTGTTTTCTCTTCTAGATGAACTTGGTCATCTAGTTTCATAAATAATCCTCTTGGATTTAGAGATTAATTTACTGAAGTTATAGATTGATTTGAGGAGAACTGACATCTTTACAATATTGAGCCTACCCATCTGGAGGCAGATCATCTCTCCTTATATGCTGGCCTCTTCCTGCCAAACTGTCTTCTAAAGTGGCTGTACCATTTTGCATTCCCACCAGCAATGAATGAGAGTTCCCGTTGCTTCATATCCTCATCAGCATTTGATGTTGTCAAAGTTCTGGATTTTGGCAATTCTAATAGGTGTGCTTTCCTTTTCTTTTTAAGGCTGAATTTTATATATATATTTTCTATCCATTCACCCACTGATGGACACTTAGGTTGCAGTGCTGTGTATAATGCTGTAATGTACATGGTAGTGCAGATATCTCTTTGAAATACTGATTTCGTTTCCTTTCAATCTACACCCAGAAGTGGGATTACTGGGTTATTTGATAATTCTATTTTTAATTTTTTGAGTAATCTCCATCCTATTTTCTATATGGATGTACCAGTAGAAATGTGTGACTTTTTTTTTTCTCTTTCAAGAGTTTAAGAGCTGATTTATTTAGTTTCCAAACTTATGGGATTTGTGAAAACTTTCCTTTTGTTAAAATTTCCCATTTCATTGTAAAATGGTAGAGTACATAATTTGTATGATGTTAATATTTTTTTGGAATTTATTGAAGTTTCTTTGTGACTTAATTCATATCCTATTTCTGTATCTGTTTCAAGTATTCTTGAAATGAATCTGTTTTTCTCCATGGCTTAATTTCCACATCTACGAAGCAGGAAAAAACAAAAATATCCAATTCCTTTGGGTTTTGTTTTGAAGGTTGCAAAGCCAAAGGCCAAACTGAAAATATGACACTTGCTCTTCTAGCTTTTTGACACTTTCTTTTGCAATCTTGCAATGGATATATCTTGATGCAAGTAAACATGGTAGGGGAGAGAGAAAAATGAAAATATCTGTCCTTCCTGAAAATGGATTGATTACCACTGGGTAACAGGTGCTTAATCCTCTGTGGGTGCAAAGTTCCGTCTACAGAGAGGGACTGGACAGAGTGGAGGAGTAGCCACCTGTGATAGTGATTCTGATCTATTGTGGACTCCTTCTGGGCCTGCTGGCCTTAGATATTTATTAAGTGAAGGTGAACCATTAGTTGATGCTCAGAAGTATCATTGTATACTAGAATGGGTGGTGGTCCTCCCAATAGGCTGATTGATGGCAGCTGGCTAATCAATCAGAGAGCTAGCCTGGTTGCTTAGGAAGCAGCATGTCTGCTTATTTAAATTTTCCATAGGAAGGGGATTTTGATGGCCAAGGACTTCACTTTATGAACTTAATCCAGATCTTTAATGCTAACCTCTCAGGTTTTTCACCATAGGACTGCATGCCCCTTAGCTCCTGCACTCATTCTTCTCATGTTGTCTCTTATTCTCTTTTCTTCTGTTCTGTGAATTCTCATGGAACTCACTGCTGGCACTTTGCTTTCTCTTGGATGTCATCATCAATGTCTCCTTTTAGTTATCAGGAGATCTAAAGCCTTTCCAAGTGCAACAAGTCATCAAGAAGTGTTTTAAGCTAGGTAGTTTTTATATGAGCGCATTTGTGCTATTTATTTTAACTTTACTGTATGTTTGAAAATTACTAAAGTTTACTTTGTAGTTGGGAAAAATACATGCTTTTCCTCCCCCAAAAGCCAGTAACCTTAGCTATTGGCAGTGTTGCAAGAGGTCTGTACTTTACCTGTATGAAGACAGAGAATGTTGCTAATGCCTATCCACACACAAAGGAAATCTTGCTCAGGAAAGAACAGCGATTCCAGAACAAAAGAAGAGGGCAAGGGTTAAGAGAATACCTGGAACTTAAGAGTATCAAGAGTGGGAAGTGGCACTGGAATGATCTGTCAATATTTTGGGCTGTCATTAGAACAACAGACTCTTCACCATACAAGACTGTGTGGTGTACTGCGTACTGGAAAGAGCATGAAACCAGGGAGAACTGGTTAGAATTCAGGTTTTGCTACATATTAACTGTGATATTTTGGCTATGACACTGGCCACTTTGACTCCACATTCTTCACATATGTAAAATGCTAGTTATAAAACTAATACCTGTCACCGATGTAAAATGGTAGATTGGTATAATACTTTAATCTGGTTACAAAAATTAGGAGGTTTTGAGGAGTGAGATTTAGAATTGCTCTCCATTAATTTGCTTACAAAGATATTTTCAACTTTCTCTAGAGGTGTTGGTTGTGAAAACCTCTATGGAGCTAATGATAGTTAAGGGTTTCTTTTTGATACTGTCAACTAATTTTTAGCAGTACGTACAACTTTCTGTATATACCATCCGACTTATTGAAAAGGGAATCAATAAATGTGTTTATTGAATGACTGCCTCATGTCATAAAGAAATTTGAGGAAGGACCCTCAATTTGACATTCTTATATTTCTTTATATTTGGATCATTTATTTTGTCTTGGTTTCCAAATTTAAAATGTGGTGAGCTCAGCAGATCTGCCCCCAGTGTCAGCCCCTCTCTCTTTTGTTGCATACCTTTCTGTGCTTCAGAAGCTGGAAAACTCAAACTACATGTCCCAGATACCTTTACTTGCTAATGCTCTGCGTGCGGATCACATACATCAAAACTAAGATGTACGGGTTCTGTTTTGATGCTGCTGGCAAATACAGCTGTGGAGACCTTGTTTTTTCTGCAGCAGTCACTTACTCTGTCGGTGTTGAGAAGACTGGAACTATGGGGTAATAGTTTCCTGATTCTACCTTCCTGATTGTGTCCATGAGCCAGTTTGTCAGTGTTACTTGGGGAGTTATGCTTGGATGCTAGACCTTCTCCAGCCTCCCCAATGATTGCGAATGTCCCCAGATTGCCCAGACAAATCCCCTTCTGCCTAGAGTAGCAAGCTGATTATTGCACTGAATCCGGATTGATTGACTTGTAAGCGCTTTATGGGCAGGAACCCTGTGATATAAAGAAATGACCTTGCATTTTATCTGGAGGGAAACAGATGATAAATAAATGATTAAGTATAAGTTTCAGTAAGATGTTTGAGTGCTACAGATTAAGTTGGTAAAGGGGGTGGGAGTGCAGGAGCTGGATGTTGCGATTTTAAATAGAGTGGTCTTGGAGAGCCTCGCTGATAAAATGACTTATGAGACCTGACTATTACTTCAATTGTGTGCAAGGCCGAAGAGTAGTTACTGTGCTAAAAACGCAATTACCCAATTATTTTGTTCTTAGATAACTCCTCTAAGCGGCTATTTACCCACAGCAAACATGGCGGAAGAGACTTCAGCCCGACACTTGAGCCCACAATAAAGATGGCTGCGGCACTTCCTGTGTTTGACCTCAACAAAGATGGCGACCGCACTTTCTGGTCCCGGTTTTCGCCTTCAATAAAGATGGTGCTTATGGCACAGGCTCCCTGACAGTCTGGATTCCGGTGGCAGTTTTATTTATTTATTTTTTAAGATACGTGTTCGCAGACGTAAGTAGCAGGAAACCAGGAGCCCGTATCCCTCTTTTCTCCAGGGCCCGCGGCCCGCGGCCTCCCCGCCCCGCGGCGACCCGAGCCAGGCCGGTTAGGGTGGCGATAGGGGTGCCCGGCGCCCCACTCTGAGGGTTGTTCCAAACCCTCTCTTTTTAGCGGCTCCGGTTGCCCCGAAAAACCTCCCGCAGCCCCCTTGTTCGTGATGCCCCAGGGCGTCAGCTGCCCAGACGGGGACTGAAAGACGTTCCGCCGGGCGCAGCCGGAAGCGCACGCCCCCTCACCTGCCCCACTCGGGTCGGCCGGGTTCCCTTCTGTGGTGTCCGCGCCACCGACACCACAGCCCTCGGCTCTCTGTGCAGTGGTCTTGGCAACATGCCTTCCAGCCGCGCGTGGCTGCGGACCAGGACCCGCCTGTGGACAGGTTTCTTTTACAGAAAAAGAAATCCCCTTGAGTGGCCCCTGCACGTGTGGTCCTGGCAGGGTCGCGAGGGCGACTCTGAATGCTTCGAGGGAAGGGATGGAACCTCTGACTACATATACGTTTTGCAGTAGACGGACACAAACCTTACGTTTTTCTTGAAGGTGATGGTGCATAAGCCTTTTCTCCTCTAGGCAGTGGTTCTCAACCTTCTGGCCCTTTAAATACAGTTCCTCATGTTGTGACCCAACCATAAAATTATTTTCGTTGCTACTTCATAACTGTAATGTTGCTACTGTTATGAATCGTAATGTAAATATCTGATATGCAGGATGGTCTTGGGCAACCCCTGTGAAAGGGTTGTTCTACCGCCAACAGGGTCGCGACCCACAGGTTGAGAACCGCTGCCTGGGGTACGAGATCCTTCAGCTTACGGCACCTGCTGGTCCCCAGCCCATGGCTGATCAGGTCCTGCCAACGCCGGCGTGCAGAAGGGCAGCTGCAGCGCACGGGCAGTTCCTGCAGTGGCGGGGCAGCTCTGCAGAAGGCAATGTTAGAACAGAACCACTGTTTCTTCTCCGCGATGTTGAATGAGACGTCGCTCTGTAATACTCGAAAAGAAGTTGCTTTTTAAGCAGGGTCTCGGGCCCACTTTTTTCCAAATCTCATAATAGATGGAGGAATTGACCCCCTTGTGTGGGAAGCAAGAACAGAACAGATGATGCATGCTCAGTGTAGCTCATTATGCTCAGAAACACTTGAAATGAACGAGGTGAATTAATTAGCACAGCCCCGTGTTCAGCACCGGTGGTCTGGCACTCTGCTAGGGTTGAATGGATGTCCATTTCCTTAAGGAGCTTATATTGCAGGGCGGTAGCTTTCAGGGCGCATCACTCCTGTCACCTGAACTTCAGTTTTGTCTCTCCCCAGGGGGAAATGGAGGCTAGAGACAAGCAAGTGCTTCGCTCCCTTCGCCTGGAGCTGGGTGCAGAGGTTCTGGTGGAGGGACTGGTTCTTCAGTATCTTTACCAGGAAGGGGTCTTGACGGAAAACCACCTTCAAGAAATCAAAGCTCAAACCACAGGCCTCCGGAAAACAATGCTGCTGCTGGATATCCTACCTTCCAGAGGTCCTAAAGCATTTGATGCATTCCTCGATTCCCTGCAGGAATTTCCTTGGGTCAGGGAGAAGCTGCAGAAGGCAAGAGAAGAAGCCATAGCGGAGCTGCCTGCAGGTAGGCCTCAACAAGATAATTTCAGACCAGCTCCCAAATTGTTGAACTATGGCCTTTGGATTTGAAGTTGAGGTTTTAGGGTAGGAGGGGATCAGCAGCTCCCGAAAGCGGGTAAGGAGTTTGGACTGCAGACATGGCGTGACAAGGATGGGATGAAGAGGTGGCATTAGGAAGCGCTGGGAAGGAAGGAAGAATGAACCATGATTGAGAGGGTGAGGAGGGAGCTCAGAGAATATATTTAGAAATGCTTCCAGGGAAACTTGGCAAGTCACTTGGGAGACATGTTCTCATCGGAGAGCCAGGCCATATCTCGGCCCTTGGCATCAGGAGCCATGTGGAAAGTGCAGATGGGAGAGCAGCGCAAGGCCTCCTGATAACTGCTTCATGGGGTGCCATCGCTGCCTGCTGGAAAAGGTCAGATTCCTGAAGGGGGAGGCAGCCTCTAGGAAGGCATGCCCTGCACCTGCTCCCTGGCCTGGCCTACATGGCCAGAAGGGATTGTTTGGAAGGCTGGCTTAATTTGTGTTTAAAGGTTATTGATTTAAAGTCATCCTTTTTAGTTTTGTTCAGACACCAAGAGTATTAACTTGTAAGGGTAGTAGTGCAGGGTCTCATTTTGTTTTTTTAAGCAAGTTGGGAGCAATGGAAAATAGAAATAGTCCTAGTGCCATTGATCTGGCTTGTAGCAGGAAGAAGATGCGATATGAAATACTTGTTCTTCTTAACAGCTCCCATGATTTATGCTGTTTACAAAAATTGAGCAGAGAACTGAACTGCCAAAAAAAAAAATTAATTAAAAGTTCACTTGTAAATTTTTAACAGTTAGGAAATCAACATTCTCTGGAGTTTTCAGTAGTAGTAATAGTCAGAATTTCTCCAAGTCAGTGGTCCCTAGCCTTTGTTATTATTGTTTTTAAAATAGCAGTATATCTGGCTAAAAAGCAAACACCAGTAATAAAAGACCACTTTTATTGTTTTTGCCTTGTGGACCTCATATTTTGAATGATTTTTCCAGACCACATTCAGTAAATACTCATGATTAATTTTTCTATTTTTATTAATGCCATATGTCTGAATATCTGATCATCATGAGATGACCAGTTAACTTGGGAAGGCCTAGTAAAATCCCAGTGTAAAAAAAAAATATTTTCATTTCTTTGCATGACCAAATTACAGGCAAATGTATATTTTATGCTTTTTGAAGTACTGAAAATAGCTGGCCTTTAAAGACCACAGGAATTCTCAAGTTGGATTGTCTTTACCAAATTAAATACTTTAGGTGCAAAGCCTAATTAAAGTATCTAAGACATTCCTACCACTGTATTGAAAGCAGAATAAATAATATAGAATTGGGGAGATGTTAAAAAAATATTAGGGTGTCCAGTGTCTTTTCCTGGTATTTGACGTAGAGGTTCCTCTTGGCAACACGTAGTTGAAAACAGCAAAACAGGCAAACTGAAAGTCTGTTCCAACCAAAATATTTACTTTAATTTTATAATCGTTTTGGGTGATGTAAATAGTACTGTTGTATCTTTTTAATAGAGGTATGACCTCATTGTCATTTCTTCAGATTCATTCAGAGAACAAGAAAAAAATTAAGATTTTTAAAAAACGAATGGTGAAAGTTACAGAGAAGTTGAGGGAAAAACAGTTTTGTGTGTGTGTGTGTGTGTGTGTGTGTGTTTAAGTAAACAGAAGGAAACAGTGTAGAGTGGGGAAAATCTAGTGTGTCTGTGTTGAAGTTCAGAAAAATAATGTTAGTTTGTGTAATTATGTGGAAGTGGTCAAATGCGATGATAGGTTGACTACTGCACAAATTAAGTACTCTTGTTTTCTTGTTGAGTCACACTACTATTGAAAAAATATTCTGAAGAGAGTTTGATTTACATATGCCTCTATATACTGCCTACAGTGACAATTACATAAACTCACTTTCTAAATAATTATTGTTAATTATTCAACATTTTAAATAAGATTACAAAATATAAATAAGGTATGGAGAATAATGGTGCAGTGAACATCCTTATCCCCATCACTGTTAAAAAAAGATACTACCATTGCCTTTGAGGACTTCTGGGTGCTCCTCTTCAACCCTCGCTTATCCTCAACCCCTACTCACTGATAAACCCTGAATTTGGAGTTTAAAATTTTCTTTTTCACTTTGTAGGTTTCCATTTCATAGTCACTTTAAAAATCCACATACATTATAGAAAATTCACTATGCCATAATTTTGTATGTATATGTAAGGGATGGAGGAAATGATATTATTTTAAAGGAATTGTTAGTTAACAACCTCCTCTTTTTGAGACCTTTAACTTTGTGTTTAAATGAATTAATTTGATGGCAGTATTTTAATTCTAAAATTAAATTGGGACTTAATTGAAATCTTTTTTCAGTCTTAGAAAAAAATTAAAATTAAAGTGCCTTCAATTTAATGTCCCTATAAAAATGTGAATGATCCCAGAGGCCTATTTCCCAGGACCTCAGTGTTTCTTCAGTGTTGTAACAGAGTAATTTTAATAAGCTTTTAAATAGTCCATTTAAATTTTTGTAAAGGCATTTTGAATTTTGAAGAACTAGGCTGCAGGAAAATGTGGTGCTTGTATATGTAGGTATATACATCAACCTCTCCTGACCTTTTATAATAATTTTGGTTGTAATTATTAACTAATCTGCATAGAAAAGAATGGTTTTCTCCTTGGCCAAGAGGTGAGTCTTTCTCCAACAATAAGCTGATTTTATTTTATTAAAAAGTTTTCTTGTTATGGTCTTCTCAGAGATTCTTAGTTTCCCTTTTATTAGTTGAATTTTGAGCTGCCTCAAAGGCCTTATTTGGTGATCCTACTTAGTTCTTTTTATTTATGTTCTGGAATTAAACCTTTGATTCTCTTAGAATCTGCCTAGATGACTGGTCTCCCTATCTCTGTTAATAAAACTCTAAGATGTTAATAGAAAATTGATTTTGTGTTTTTCTCACCGTATAAGGACTCATGTATTTTAAAAGAGGAATTCTGGCAGTAAAATGACGTAATCCAGCTTGGCACCGTGGCAGGAACACTTGACAGTGTGTCCCTTACTGGCCAGTAGACACTAGATCAGCTGAAAGTCGTCTCTGGGCACCTGTCAGGTCATTTAGGAGATGAGTATAAAGCTGAATTTGGGTGAAGGCAGCGTGGGCCTGCCTGTCTGCCTTCCCACTACTCATGGGCTCTGTCTACACTGCAGCCTCTCCAGTGCCTGAGCTAATCTGTATCTACAAAGGAGGTGGGTGTATGGGCAGCCCCAGTCTCACCTAAGTGATGATGGGAGTGACTTCTGGGCCCCAGGACTTCCTGTTCCATTGTGCTGGCCCTGGCTGTGGGACTGGGTTTCTGTCATGATTCTCACGTAACTGTCAGCCTGGCAACCCTGCCTTTACCCCTGTTTTCCTTTAGGTTTGGGAGTTATTTTCCTCCTCTCTAAGCTAGATTCCTGCTTCATATTCTCTTAGCGACTGGCAAGGATATCTTGGAACACAGCTCTGTGCCTCCTATGTTAGCATCCGATGCCTCAGTTCTTTAGCCTGCTGGAGTGGCTGTCCTGGGGTGACATTTGCTTCAACCTTGCCTGAGCTTGAGCTGGTCCTTGCCATGAACCCTGTGCCCCAGACTCCTTGGCTGCCCTCACTGGAACAAGATGCAGGGCTGGCCTGTTTTCCTTCTACTTACCATCTCCAGGGCTCAGCCTGTCCCTTTTGGAGCTGACGTTGCCTGATCATGTATACATAGCGACATTGGTCACTGTCTCGAGATGCACTCTGGCTCTCACATATATACTTGGATGCATCTGAAGTTACTGAGCAATAATGGCAAACATTTTAGGCATTGTTATAGGTTTATTAGATTTCTAGCCTGGGATTTTCCAGTCATACCATGTCTTGACCATACTCTGCATAAATTCAGTGTTGATCTCAGTTTATCTAGCTTGTGGTCTATCCAAGTACTTCTGTAGCTGAGTGGAGTTTACTTCATAGCATTGTGTGTACTAGAGAGGGAATGATGGGAGAACATCCACAGCAGGACCCCTTCTTGTGGTAAGGGCAGAGTCTACAGATTTCTGTGTATCCTCGACATGCTTATCATATCTTCCTGAGGACCAGTGAGGTGCCAGGTACTAGGTAAAAAAGACACATGAAGGACCTCTGGATCAACTGAGGGGATTCATTTGTTTGTTCGGCAAATAATGAGTATTGACCATGTGCCAGACATTAGGTGCTAGGGATATTATAATACACAAAGCCCCTACTCTTATGAGCTCACTATACTCTACAGTTCAATGGGGACAGAGAGCAAGCAGATGAATAAATAATACAGTCATGTGCCACTTAACAACCTTTTGGTCAATGGCTGATTGCATTTACGATGGTGGTTTCATAAGCTTATGAAGGAGCTGAAAAATTCCTATTGCCAGTGTTGTCATAGCTGTCATAATGTCATACAGCAACACATTACTCAGGTGTTGGTGGTGATGCTGGTGTCAACCTACTGCTGCCTGTTCTATAAAAGGATAGCACATATAATTATGTATAGTATATAACACGCGTGATAATAAATGTTACTGTACTTTTCTCATTCTTTTAGCATGTAATCTTTCTACTAATTAAAAAAATTGTGCTGTACAATAGTATGCTGTGCTACACTGTCAGCAGGTTCATGCACCTCATGTTTACCACATCTCTTGATTGCATAATTTTCTCTTGTACTTGATTAAATCTCATGTTGTTTGTACAATAACACGCTGTACAGGTTTGTAGCCTGGGAGAAACGGGCCGTACTATATAGCCTACGTGAGTAGTAAGATATGCCATCTAGGTTTGTGTAAGTGCACTCTATGATGTTCATGAAATGACAAAACCACCACAACCCATTTCTCAGAATATATCCCATCATTAAACAGCACATGACTGTACATCAGGTGATGATAGTGCTGTGAAGTAAAACAGTATGTGTGTGGTAAGGAAGGCCTTAGCATATTATTAGGCGAGGTCAGAGCAAGCCTTTCTGATGAGGGGATGTTCAGCAGAGACCTACATTCTGCCACAAAGTGGACACAGGAGGAAGAGCAGTTCAGATAGTGGGAGCCCCAGGTGACTGTGTGGCAGGAGCCCAGGCCCATCCGGGATAAGAACCTTCCTCCTGGAGATGAATCACAGCACAATGTCAGCATCAGTGCAGTTGCAACCATTTGTTGTTGTGTTTCCCAAAATGCAAGATGCGCGCAGAGCCATGATCTTGGTAGCTTTTAAAATGATTTTCGATGATAAGTGGAATGGGATTGAATCACATGGTGAGAAATTCATTTTCTTTTTCAATACTGATAGCCAGGTGAAAGCCTCTGTTTGGTACAAGTATTTCTGAAACATCTTGCTTGATACCTGCCAGCTTTCTTTTTAATAGAAAAAAAGGTCCTCATGCTTAAAGCCTTCTTTGGACAGCAATATTTAGCTCAAACTTAATTGTTTTGCTTTTTTTTCTTATATCCATTTAACATTTTTCTTCCATTTGTGACAAGTAAAACTGTTTTCTATTTATGAAGTTCCTTTTAAAAAACACATTGCTTTGCCCTGGCTGGTTTGGCTCAGATTGTTGAGCATCAGCCCGTGCATCTAACAGTCTTGGGTTTGATTCCTGGTCAGGGCACTTACCCAGGTTGGGGATTTGTTCCCTGGTCGGAGTGTGTATGGGAGGCAACTTATCGATGTTTCTCTCTCACATCGATGTTTATCTTTCCCTCTCCCCTTGGTTTCTCTTTCTCTTTCTCTCTCTCTCTTTCTCTCTCTCTCTCATCAAAGAAACCTACTAAAGAAACCCACATTACTTTTATTTAAGTTAAAATGACTCAACATAAAGAAAAATACTTAGAAAATAATAATGGTATGAGATTATGTAAATGGTATTTATAAAACATAAAGCTACTTTTCATCTATTTTCTCACTTAAAAAGAGTGACTGGAGTTTGGGGCAGGAACCATTGCCTGGATGGCATAGTTGGGGAAGGAAGACTCTAGCTCTAGCTCAGATAGAAGAGATGGCCATATTCAAGGTTTTTTTTTTTTTTAAATATATTTTATTGATTTTTACAGAGAGGAAGGGAGAGAGATAGAGAGTTAGAAACATCGATCGGCTGCCTCCTGCACATCTACTGGGGATGTGCCTGCAACCCAGGTACATGCCCTTGACCGGAATCGAACCTGGGACCTTTCAGTCCACAGACCGACGCTCTATCCACTGAGCCAAACCGGTTTCGGCTCAAGGTTTTTTTTTGTTCGTTTGTTTTTATTTTGTTTTTGTTTTTTTACTGTTTTGCTCATTCAGTTTATGTGTAGTGGCTGAGAACTGATTAAATTTATTAGTAGAATTGCCAGAATGACTTAATTTTAGGCTGCCTAAACTGTAAACACATTAATTTGCTAGTGTAACAAAGTCAGCAAGATGAAGACATATCCTGGTATTCCAGACTTTTAGACTGGGAGGGACTTACAGTTCATCTAAGTTTTCTGAGAAAACCAAGTCCTAGGGAGATAAAGTCAACACTTAGCCACGATCACATAGCTACTTATTTGTTGCCAGCACTGGAATCCAGGCCTCCGGATTCTTGATTTACGACCTTTTCTGCTGTGCAGTCTTGGCTCCCCACTGGGTTTGAAATGGAATTGTATATGCTGTGGTGTTAATAGTGGAAATTAGCTTTGTAAAAAATTGTGCTAATGGTTTGATTTACTTTTAAGAAGAAAAATTTCAAGGGCTTTTAGAGGTATTTTAGAATAAGATTTTACTAAAGTATTTTATATTAATTAATGCTAATTTTAATTATTTAAAAGAAAATTTTGATAGTTCAGTACTGCATTTCATCAAAAGATTTCCCGCCCCCTGTCCCTCTTCCCCATCCAAGGCTGACATAAAGGAAGAATTTTATTGAGTATTTACGGGACTGATGAAATAATGCATCTGTTGGCAGCTAATTGCAGCTCTTTCTAGGAATAGCAAACCATGTGACAGTTCTCTCCCCAGCAGGGATATATCCATCTCACTTTAAAAAGTGGATTTATTGTTCTTTCCTCTTAGAAATTATCACTGTGACTTTTTTCTCTCTCCTCTGGCTGTATGGGTCATTTGGCTACATCAGTCACCTTACTGACCATAAGAGGTTGATTTAGCTTCAACTTTGGCTTTTAAAAACTGCTGATCCCCAGACTTTACCAAGGTCAATTCATGCCAAAATCTGTGGAGGTGGGGTATGGGCAGTGGTATTAAAGATACACACTCACACTCTCACATGCACATATACCCATGCACATGCACAAATGCCCTAATAGGTTATTTTACAGGAAAACCAGGTTTGAGCATGTTGTTTTGGGACCCGCCAATTAGGTGCATGGCTTCTTTCTCCTTATTGCGCCCTAAGTATGGACCTCCCAAAGCTGTACACTTACTTGAAGAGCTGTTCTTGGTTTTGCAGGGGAGGAGGTGGAAGGATGGTAGGAATGGAGATGTAGAAGGATATAGAGTTTTGTTTTAAATCTATAATCACAGGTGTTTCTAATTCTCTGAATATCTTGAACATTGTTGCTTAAGAATATTCCAGAATCTTAGACCCCATACAGGTGTCACTCTAACATCAACCTTAAAATGCGTTAGAGCTCTAGGGGAATGCATTCATACATAGAACGAATTTGATCAGAGGGTTTTGAATTAGCTGGTGAATTTGGATTTGGGGAATTATTTTCATCATTTCTTCGCAATGTTTGGAAATTAAAAACCATCCACAATACTCTGTGCTCTGTAGATCAAGCTATGTCCAAATGGAGGCAGAAACTGCCAGTGGAGAATGAGTTGGATGCTGCTCTCAGATACAAAGTGAGCTGAAGAAGGCTGAGGATGGATGAGAGACAAATGGCCCGAGGGGAAGGCCAGCGGGGAAGACTAGGACCGGCGTAGTCCCTCTGTCTGTGGGTCGGTCAGACAATCTGTTTGTAATTAAGAATGAATTTTAGTATTTTCTGTGTCTCACAAAGAACCTCAAATAATATCAGTAAAATACTTACTCTGTGTCAGGCACTGTTCCAGGCCCTTGGCATTTATTAATTTATGTAATCCTGACAGTTACCGTTATTGCATAGATAAGAAGATGGAGGTACAAAGATGTTAAGTCATTTGCTCAAGGTCATAAATGTGGAATCCAGGCACTTAAATGTCAAAGCCTGATAATTCATAGCCTATAAAAACAAATTCTCAAAATTAGTTTTTCTTTCCTTCCTAATTCTGATTACTTGTGGCTGCACCAGAGCCCAACATTTATCAGCCCCATGCCCTCTCCTACTCCAGGCTCTCCCAGACGCACAGCACTAGGGGCTTTTCTGTCTTTCTCTTTCCTGCTTATTGTCAAAAGACTAATTCCTGGTTGGTACCTCTCTCTTCCCCATCTTACTTTATCTTTTTTTTTTTTTTGCTGGAAAGGTCTAATGTGAGGCCATATGGGGTCGAGGAGCAGAGCCCCCAGGTTGCTCCCATCCCATCTTGATACCTTGAGAGTAAAAAAAGGCTAAATTTTCTTGGCTGTGATCAGGAGACAGACATGGTGTCGGCTCTCCTGATACTGCAAGTCGGGTTCCACTTTTACAGCTCTTAAATCCTGCTATCAACAGTTCCAATAACCAGCTTTTCTGGTGGTGCAGCCTGAGAGTTTAATCATACACTTCGCAAGGTAGCTTTCTCTTTTTTTATGGGTGCAGTTCAGACTTGCAGGCTGTTGTTATAGCTAGCTGCAGGAATGTTTGCTTTTGCTTAATTTTAATAGGCAGCTGTGTTTATACTTGTTCTTCAGTTTGAGCAGCATATGATTCTTTGGAGGATTTTTGCCCCCAGAGAAAAAAAAGAGTACTATACTTTTCCAAACAGTAAAATTTAATTGAGAAGGAAATATAACCTCTAGAAGTTTGGGGCAGGTTTTAGTCTTAGGCTTTATTTTTTGTTAATGTTATAAAAGAAATCTTAACTCCTTATAAGAAGTGCCAAGTTGACAATTCCTGGAAATGTTCATGTTCTATTTATGCTCAGCACCATAGCAGAGAGGCTGGTGACGCTGTTACCAAAATAATATCGCTGAGCTGTAGTAAGTGGCAAACAGGAGGCTTGAGGTTTTATACCTAAATAGAAAGGCTTTAATAACATCTCTCAGTTCCACCATTTGTGCATAAGGTATATGAGTGCTGAATGGTAATGGTGAAGACGTTACAGAGAATTCCAGAGCAAGCAGACCACATCTGCTGGGACTTGTCCTGTTGTTAGAACTGCAGAAGGCTAGAGCTGGAGGGATCTGAGAGCCCCCAGTTTACAGATAGGAAAATAAGGAATGTAAGTCAGTCTGCTAGCATGTGTATGGACTCATTGGTTCAAGTGTAGACTTCTTTTTTAAAAAAAATATATTTTTATTGATTTCAGAGAGGAAGGGAGAGGGAGAGAGAGATGTAAACATCAATGATGAGAGAGAATCATTGATTGGCTGCCTTCTGCATACCCCCCACTGGGGATGGAGCCTACAACCTAGGCATGTGCCCTTGATGGAATTGAACCCAGGACCCTTCAGTCCGCAGGCCCACACTATATCCACTGAGCCAAACCAGCTGGGCAAGTGTAGACTTCTTGATAACATAAGCAAATATAGGGATTTTTCCACTGTGACTGGGTAGATCACAACTTTAAAGAATTCCTAAAGTTCTAGGAGTGGGGAAGGAACAGTTCCAAAAGGAAGAGGTGAAAGCTGACTAAAAGCTGTCTGCTGTACTCTGTCACTCCCATTCTTTTTATATTGATCAGGTTCCACACTTGCAGGCCTGAAAAGGAATGACAGCTCTTTTTTTTTTTTTTTTTTTTTTTATTGCTTAAAGTATTACAAAGGGTATTACGTATGTGTCCTTTTGACAGCTCTTTAAGGAAGGAGAATGTTCTACAGCAAAGCCCGGGTTGAAGGCCAGAAGTGGTAGGAAAAGTACAAGAGAGCAATGTTTAGAGCGACCTAGATCTTAAACTTTTTCAAAATGAGAAGATATTAGGGGAAAATGGATTGAGGATGTTAAAGTAGAGAGGAGATTAGAGAGAGAATTTGGATTGGGTTTTGGCTAAAGGCTTTACATATGTAAACTCACTTTATCCTCATATTTGAGGATAGGTCTTTGAGGTAAGTACTATTATAATTATTTGCATTTACAGATGAAAGTATTAGATAAATTGCCCAAGGTGGCATAACTCAGGTAGCAGCAGAGCTGAGATTTGAACATGGACAGTCCTCCAGTCCCTGCTTTTAATCACTGGGCTACCCTATCTATCCCTAATACCACTTGTTAGTTCTGCTCAGAGTCACCTGGGCAAGCTATAGCTTCTTTCTTTTCTGACCCTTTCTTGCCTTGGTTCTCACAGTTAGCCAACATTTCCATTGAGTCTTTTTTTAAAGAGCTTACCAAATGACAGCTCTTTAAGGAAGGAGAATGTTGGGATATTAAAAAACACACACACACACCAAAGAAGATAAGAAGTGTTTTCTAAGAAATGGGATTAGACAAAATAGAGATTTTGAATGAGATTGATATGGCAGTTTTTGTTTATTGAATCTTTAAATATGTATCTCTTTCCATTTCTTTTCATTTTTAATTGGCATTTGATGGTGCTATGGGGAAATGTGCTTTTTTCAGGCTTCTCATATTTGTTTGAGCCCTTTTATTCCTTTATGTGCCAGCCAGGATCCATCCAAGAGGCAAAAACCACACAATAATTTGAACAAGAAAAATTTCACATAATGAATTATTAACTAGCAAAAAGTTAACTGTGGTTAACTACTAAAGGGTAAATGAGGTCTCTAAGCAATATGGAAATAGCTATTGCAAGAAGCTGCTTTTTTTCTCGAGCTGAGGGAGAGTAAAGGATGGAAGCGAAGCTCTAAGAGCTTGCAAGAGGCCCCTCCCCACCACAAGACTTCCTTGGATATTAATTGACTGCCTCATTAATTTGTAGCCTGCTGGTGGCCAGTAATCTTGCCAGAGGGTATAGGGCAGTGGTTCTCAACCTTCCTAATGCCGCGACCCTTTAATACAGTTCCTCATGTTGTGGTGACCCCCAATCATAAAATTATTTTCTTTCTTTTTTTAATTAAATCTTTATTGTTTAGATTATTACATTAGTTACTCTTTTTTCCCACCATAACTCCCGTCCACCCAGTTCCCACCCCACCCTCCGCCCTCACTCCCCATCCACTGTCCTCATCCATAGGTGCACGATTATTGTCCAATCTCTTCCCTCACCCCACACCCCTCCCCCCCCCAAGAATAGTCAGTCCATTCCCTTTCTATGTCCCTGATTCTATTACAATCGCCAGTTCATACTGTTCATCAGATTATTTATTCCCTTGATTTTTAGATTCACTTGTTAATAGATGTATATTTGTTGTTCATAACTTGTATCTTTACCTTTTTCTTCTTCTTCCTCTTCTTAAAGAATACCTTTCAGCATTTCATATAATACTGGTTTGGTGGTGATGAACTCCTTTAGCTTTTTCTTATCTGTGAAACTCTTTATCTGGCCTTCACTTCTGAATGATAGCTTTGCTGGATAAAGTAGTCTTGGTTGTAGGTTCTTGGTATTCATCACTTTGAATATTTCTTGCCACTCCCTTCTGGCCTGTAAAGTTTCTGTTGAGAAATCAGCTGACAGTGGTATGGGTACTCCCTTGTAGGTAACTGATTTTCTTTCTCTTGCTGCTTTTAGGATTCTCTCTTTGTCTTTTGCTCTTGGCATTTTAATTATGATATGTCTTGGTGTGGTCCTCTTTGGATTCCTTATGTTTGGGGTTCTCTGTGCTTCCTGGCCTTGTAAGTCTATTTCTTTCACCAGGTAGGGGAAGTTTTCTGTCATTATTTCTTCAAATAGGTTTTCAATATCTTGCTCTCTCTCTTCTTCTGGCACCCCCATAATTCGGATGTTGGTACGCTTGAAGCTGTCCCAGAGGCTCCTTACACTATCTTCGTATTTTTGGATTCTTTTTTCATTTTGCTTTTCCGGTTGGGTGTTTTTTGTTTCTTCGTATTTCAAATCTTTGACTTGATTCTTGCCATCCTCTGGTCTGTTGTTGGGAGTCTGTATAATGTTCTTTATTTCAGTCAGTGTATGCTTAATTTCTAGTTGGTCCTTTATCACAACATTGAGGGTCTCATTAGATTTCTTGAGGATCTCACTACATTTATCAGCGGTCTCACCAGTCTTTTCGAGGGCCTTATTAAGTTTATTGGCGGCTTCTAGACAGTTCTTTAAAGACCTTAAAAGTGTGGTTTTGAACTCTGTATCCAGCAGTTTGCTTTCCTCCAATTCTGTCGTTTGTGTCCTGTTTCTTTGTCTCGGTATTTTTTATGCTTCAATGTGTCGATAGAGTGCCTTTCTGTGCTAAGTGTCCCAATTACCTGAGGTAGACACTCTTGGTGCACCCCCTTGTGGGCTTTGTGCACAGTCTTGTTGTAGTTAAGCCTTGATTGTTGTAGTTATCACTGTGAGGAATTGACCTCCAGGCCAATTGGCTATGAGAATCAGCTGTGTCTGCAGTGGGAGAACTTCTATGCTGGAGACACCCCTCTGGGGGTAGACTTGCTTCGATGAGGCTTTGGTGCTCACTGAGTCTGCCCCTTGAGTGTGTCTATTATGGTTCCACGGAGCTGCAAACTGGATGGTCCCACTCTGACCTCTAGGCTTCCTGGTTCCTGGATCTGTAGGGAGGTGCTAATCTAGCCTTTGCCTGAGGCTATCCAGCAAAAGTCTCCCTGCAGGGCTTAGGTGGGGCGGGTCCCACGGGATCAACAGTATGGGGTTAGCAATTATGGCTGCCCTCAGTCTTGCCCTCAGAGGCTCTGCTTCTCAGTGTCCCAGTAATTGCTGCAAGTCCCACGGAGAGAAAGCTGCCCTAGGGTTCTGAGCGATGCCAGACAGTCCCGCTTCTCCCATATGAGTCTGGGTACCTAGAGACTCGCCCGGAGCTGGAGCTCAGAGTCTGAGACTCCCTCTAGATTGAAAACAATAACCACACCCTCAGCCGCCAGCCCACTCACTCCGCATGCACTCCGCACCTTAGTATTTTACTTCAGCACTGCGCCTCCTCTGAGTCTCGGTATGTTTTTCTCTTTCCTCCTAGTTGTAGAACTTCCAGTCAGCCAGCCTTCCTGTGGTTCTGGATGATGTCCGTTCCGTCTTTTAGTTGTATTTTTGAAGTGGTTGTTCGAGGCAGCAAACTCCGGTGTTTACCTATGCCGCCATCTTGGTTTCTCCATAAAATTATTTTCGTTGCTACTTCATAACTGTAATTTTGCTACTGTTATGAGTCGTAATGTAAATATCTGATATGCAGGATGTATTTAGGTGACCCCTGTGAAAGGGTCGTTCAACCCCCAAAGGGGTCTCGACTCACAGGTTGAGAACCGCTGGTATAGCAGCCTACCTGGTTGAGAAACTTGGTAGGGAATGTAGGTGGACCTGAGCTGATCCTCAGAAAGCTTACTGCTGAGGGGCAGAGATATTCCCTGGAGAATGAGCACCATGGAGTTTTCCAGATGCTGCTGGCTGTGACTGTCCCCTTTAGAGGGCATAACACATCCCAAACCAGAATGAAAAGCCCCTCCCTCTGCTATGACCTTGCAATGCCCCTCTATTGATGAAACTAACACTGAACCATCTGGCAAAAGAGAAATGTTTATAGAGTCTACCTAGCCCCAGTATCACCAAGTAGGAGAAGAGGGTGAACTTAGAGCTGAGAAGTAATGCATTGCTAATTGAAGTACCTCATCTGTAAAATAGTGATAGTGCATAATTCCCAAAGTAGTTCTGGGAACCTCATTCATTCATTCTTTCATTCAGCCAACATTTATTGATTATCTACCATTTCTGGCTATTCTGCTATGGCTCTGAGATTATGGTTGTCATTGTCTATTGTTTGTCTCTGCAACTAGACTATAATCTCCTCTAAGGCAGAGACATTTTATCTCTGTACCTGCAGAATCTGTTTAGCATAGTGCTACATACATGTTAGTCTTAACATGTTTATTAAAGGAATGAAGGAATGACTATACAGATAATATAAATACAGTCATACCCTCAATGAGTTTAAATTGTACTTGGGGAAAGGTAGAGGTAAATAAATAAATAAATAAATAAATAAATAAATAAATAAATAAATAAATAAATATAATACAATACAATACAATACGGTATTCTAGTTATCCTTTGTTGCATAACAAGCTACTCCAAAACTTAGTGGCTTTAAATAACAATCATTTATTTTAGTCATGAATGTGCAGTTTGGGCAGGGCTCAGAAAAGGCAGCTCATTTCTGTTCTACCTGGTGTCAGTTGAGGTGGCTTACCTAACTGGAGCCATAGGATCCATTTCCTAGATAGGTCACTCACGTTTGTGGTAAATTGGTGCTGCTTGTTGGTTGCTCTCCACCTGGGCCTTTCTGCTTGTGGCTGGGGTTTCCTCAAAGTATGAGGTTGAGTTTCAAGAGGCAGGAAGTGGAGGCTGCCAGTTCCTTAAGGTCTGGGCCCAGACAATGGCATCCTGCTAACTTTTGCTGTATTCTTTTGGTTAAGCTGTCCCAAGGTCCAGATTCAAAGAGAGGAAATAGAGTTCTCACATTTCCTTGGGAGGTGTGTCCAATCATTTTGGGGCCTTATAGCACTTATCAGATGCAGTGATTTAAAAAATATATTTTTTATCATTATTGAGGAATTTGCTGTCATATGATGAGAATGATGTAAATTAATGACAAATGTTTATTATTAGTTTAATAGAAAATGTTTTTTAAAAAGTGACATAGCTCTATTTTTCTGAATGTAAAAGCAACACATATTTATTCTTTTTTAAAAAGGCTCTAGAAAGATATCAAGAAAACGGAAATCTCTCATAATTTTATTGCCCCCAGATAATCATGTTTTAAAATAAATGAATAGTGAAATGCAATATTTGGGTTTTTACCATAGGAAATTTCGTTTTTGAAGTTCTCTCTTTTCCAACTCCACTCATTTTCAGAAAGTTATTATTTACTTGATACTAACACTTAAAGATTGAATTTCTTATGTGATGTCAAATAAAGACTAAAATTTAGATTATATGTATGTGTGATACATACATATATATATATATATATAATATAGGAACAGTCATACCCTCAATGAGTTTAAATTGTTCTTGGGGAAAGGTAGAGGTAAATACAATACAATACAATACAATACATTTTTATAAATATATTCCATTTGGAAGGATATAAATTTATTTTAAAAAGGCACGGGTAGAGGCGTAATCACCTACAGTCTAACTGCTTAGGAAAAATAATAAAGAGAAAAGATTCAGAGTCATATATATATATATATATATATATATATATATATATGCACATTTTTTTTTTCTCCAGAGAGTAAAACTTCCTGAATCATCTTGAAATAGTCTTTTCAAATTATTACCAAGGCTAGTTGCTATTTCCAAGACTAGTTGCTATTTCAGTTTGCAGAGGCTGGGGTGGGAAGCACTGGACTTAAATGACCTTCTCCAAATGACTTTTAAGGAACTATGAGGAATATTTTTCACTCAGCTGTTTTTTTTTCTTTTCTGTTTATCTTTCTATGAGTTTTCTATGAGTATTCTATTTCAAAGTGTTTCACTAGATATTACATAACCTGATTTTTTTCAATGTCTCCTATTTAAATGCTTTTAAATATTACTACTCTGAATCTTTTCTCTTTATTATTTTTCCTAAGCAGTTAGACTGTAGGTGATTAAGCCTCTACCCGTGCCTTTTTAAAATAAATTCATATCCTTCCAAATGGACTATATTTATAAAAATGTAAGTGTTCTGGATAGTAGATTAGATTTCCCCCTCCCCCCTTGCAATTAGAAAGGCATTTCTAATGACCCTTTCACTTACTCAGAGTGTATTTCAAAGGAACTGTTAAAAGCTTTGGTGGAATAATCATATCCCATCCTCCTCACTTCTTGTTACCAGGGTAGCTACCATAAACCACGATAGGAAGTAGGAGGAGGTGACAGATAAGTCATTGGAAAGAGCACAGTACCTGAAACTCCAAAACTTTGCTTCCTGCAAGCATTTATTTAATATTTACTATGGGCCAGTTAAACAGGGCAAAAATCTGCGTTTTTGGTTTATTTTACATCCAGTCCCCTGAACTATTGCCCCATTTACTTCCCACAAATGCCTTAGAGACTTGCCCCCCTCCCCCTTTTTTATTGCTACCCCCATCCCCAACTTTCATCTCTTTTTGCTTGGGTTTCTCCTTTCTCAGGCTCTACTTTTCTTAATATCTCACGGACATTCCTTATTCCTTTTTTTAATTTACCTTCTTCTTTCTTCTTTCTTCTACAATAGCCTTCTCTTTTCAGAAACAAATGGAACGATTTCTAAGTTATTTTGACTATTTTTTCTCGCCACCTTGCCATCTTGCTTTTCGTGTAAAGCAGAGGTCAATTCCTTATGGGTGGAATCCAGTCCAATACCTGTTTTTATAGGGCCTGTGAGTTAAAAATGTTTTATTTTTCATTTTTAAAGGGTTGAAACAAAAACAAAATGAAAGAAGAATATTTCATGACGTGAAAATTATATGAAATTCAGATTTCAGTGCCTATAAATAAAGTTTTATTGGAATACAGTTGTACTTATTTGTTTACATGTTTTCTATGGCTGCTTTCACACTATACCAGCAGAGTTGAGACCTTGTGTCCTACAGGACCTAAAAAATATTTACTGTGTGGCCTTTTACAGAGAAAGTCTGGCCACTCAAGAGTGAGGAAGGCTGGAAAATAGCTTTGCCTGACAGGACTCAGCTTTGTTTACCTTTCTTTTCTTGGTGCTTAACAGAGTGCTAGATTAAACCTAATGCTGAGTTCTAAAATTGTTTTGAGAGTCAAAACTGGAGAAGCCTTTCTTCAGAGCAGACTTTTCCTGTGAAAGAATGTTATTATCTTTTCCATTTCTTTTGAATTTAATTTTGCCAGAAGAGGTTTATCATATCAGGGCCATCGAACCTTTTCTTTCATTTCTAATATTGTGCATAAGAGAGAAAGATTAGGTAAACCAAACAGACGAATTTCCTTTGTACTCGGCATACTCACAGGAGGATTTAATTACAGTTTCCTCATGGTTTAGTCTCAAGATTTTTAAGTATTGGGGCAATGAGATAATGTTAGCATTTGAGTACCAACCACAAAAAAAGTTAAGCAAGGTTTGTAGTCATGAGCATTTGCTTTTTGTTCCCATCCATTAGATATTTTTTTTTTTTTTTTTTTTTTTTTTTTTTTTTATTGCTTAAAGTATTACAAAGGGTATTACATATGTATCCATTTTATCCCCCCGCCCTAGACAGTCCCCTAGCCTCCCCTATCACCCAGTGTCTTATGTCCATTGGTTATGCTTATATGCATGCATACAAGTCCTTTAGTTGATCTCTTACCCCCCTACCTCCTGCCCCCCAACCCTCCCCGGCCTTCCCGCTGCAGCTCGACAATCTGTTTGAGGCAGCTCTGCCTCTGTATCTATTATTGTTCAAAAGTTTATAATGGTCTCTATTGTCCACGAATGAGTGAGATCATGTGGTATTTTTCCTTTATTGACTGGCTTATTTCACTTAGCATAATGCTCTCCAGTTCCATCCATGACGTTGCAAATGGTAAGAGTTCCTTCCTTTTTATAGCAGCATAGTATTCCATCGTGTAGATGTACCACAGTTTTCTAATCCATTCATCTACTGATGGGCACTTAGGCTGTTTCCAGATCTTAGCTATGGTGAATTGTGCTGCTATGAACATAGGGGTGCATATATCCTTTCTGATTGGTGTTTCTGGTTTCTTGGGATATATTCCTAGAAGTGGGATCACAGGGTCAAATGGGAGTTCCATTTTCAGTTTTTTAAGGAAACTCCATACTGTCTTCCATAGTGGCTGGACCAGTCTGCATTCCCACCAGCAGTGCACAAGTGTTCCTTTTTCTCCACATCCTCTCCAGCACTTGTCGTTTGTTGATTTGTTGATGATAGCCAGTCTGACAGGTGTGAGATGGTACCTCATTGCTGTTTTGATTTGCATCTCTCGGATGATTAGTGACTTTGAGCATGTTTTCATATGTCTCTTGGCTTTCTGAATGTCCTCTTTTGAAAGGTGTCTATTTAGGTCCTTTGCCCATTTTTTGATTGGATTGTTTATCTTTCTTTTGTTAAGTTGTATGAGTTCCCTATAAATTTTGGAGATTAGGCCCTTATCAGATATGTCATTGGCAAATATGTTTTCCCACACAGTGGGTTTTCTCGTTGTTTTGTTGATGGTTTCTTTTGCTGTGCAGAAGCTTTTTATTTTGATGTAGTCCCATTTGTTCATTTTTTCTTTAGTTTCAAGTGCCCTAGGAGCTGTATCAGTGAAGAAATTGCTTCGGCATATGTCTGAGATTTTCTTGCCTTTGGATTCTTCTAGAATTTTTATGGTATCCTGTCGTACATTTAAGTCCTTTATCCATTTTGAGTTTATTTTTGTGTATGGTGTAAGTTGGTGGTCTAGTTTCATTTTCTTGCATATATCTGTCCAATTTTCCCAACACCATTTATTGAAGAGACTATCTTGGCTCCATTGTATGTTCTTGCCTCCTTTGTCAAATATTAATTGAGCATATTGGTTCGGGCCGATTTCTGGGCTCTCTATTCTATTCCATTGATCTATATGCCTATTCTTGTGCCAGTACCAGGCAGTTTTGAGAACAGTGGCTTTGTAATACAACTTGATATCTGGTATTGAGATCCCACCTACTTTGTTCTTTTTCAGGATTGCTGCAGCTATTCGGGGTCTTCTTTTATTCCAGATGAATTTTTGGAAAGTTCGTTCTAGATCTCTGAAGTATGCTGTTGGTACTTTAATGGGAAGTGCGTTGAATTTATAGATTGTTTTGGGTAGTATGGACATTTTGATGATGTTGATTCTACCAATCCATGAACACGGTATGTTCTTCCATCTGTTTATGTCTTCCTCTATGTCTTTTTTCAACGTCCTGTAGTTTTCTGAGTAGAGGTCTTTTACCTCTTTAGTTAAGTTTATTCCTAGGTAGCTTAGTTTTTTCGGTGCAATGGTAAACGGGATTGTTTTTATAATCTCTCTTTCTGAAAGTTCACTATTGGTGTATAGAAATGCCTCAGATTTCTTGGGGTTAATTTTGTATCCTGCTACATTGCCAAATTCATGTATTAAGTCTAGTAGCTTTTTGATGGAATCTCTAGGGTTTTGTATGTATAATATCATGTCGTCTGCAAATAAGGACAGTTTTACTTCCTCTTTTCCAATTTGGATGCCTTTTATTTCTTCTTCTTGCCGAATTGCAATGGCTAACACTTCCAGTACTATGTTGAACAGGAGTGGTGAGAGGGGGCATCCCTGTCTTGTTCCTGTTCTTAGGGGAAATGGTGTTAGTTTTTGTCCGTTGAGTATGATGTTGGCTGTGGGCCTGTCATATATGGCTTTTATTATGTTGAGGTATGATCCTTCTACTCCCACCTTGCTGAGAGTTTTTATCAAAAATGGGTGTTGAATTTTGTCAAATGCTTTTTCTGCATCAATTGATATGACCATGTGGTTTTTTTCTTTCAATTTGTTTATGTGATGTATCACGTTTATTGATTTGCGGATATTGTACCATCCTTGCATCCCTGGGATAAATCCTACTTGGTCATGGTGTATGATCTTTCTGATGTACTGCTGGATCCGATTTGCTAAGATTTTGTTGAGGATTTTGGCATCTATGTTCATGAGGGATATTGGCCTGTAATTCTCTTTCATTGTGTTGTCTTTACCTGGTTTTGGTATTAGGGTGATGCTGGCTTCATAGAATGAGCTTGGAAGTGTTCCTTCCTCTTGAATTTTTTGTAGTAGTCTGAGGAGGATAGGTTTTAGTTCTTCCTTGAATGTTTGGTAAAACTCCCCTGTGAAGCCGTCTGGTCCTGGGCTTTTGTTTGATGGAAGCTTTTTGATGACTGCTTCAATTTCTTCCATAGTTATTGGCCTGTTGAGATTTTTAGATTCTTCCTGATTGAGTTTTGGAATGCTGTATTTTTCTAGGAATTTGTCCATTTCCTCCAGGTTGTCTAGTTTGTTGGAGTAAAGCTGTTCATAGTATTTTTTAACAATCATTTGTATTTCTGTGGGGTCTGTTGTTATTTCGCCTCTATCGTTTCTGATTTTATTTATTTGGGTCCTCTCTCTCTGCTTCTTGGTGAGTCTGGCTAGAGGTTTATCAATCTTGTTTATCCTTTCAAAGAACCAGCTCTTGGTTTCATTGATTTTCTGTATTGTTTTTTTGGTCTCTATGTCATTTATTTCTGCTCTAATCTTTATTATCTCCTTCCTTCTACTCACTCTGGGGTTTTCTTGTTGCTCTCTTTCTAATTCTTTGAGTTGTAGAGTTAGATGATTTACTACCGTTTTTTCTTGTTTTTTGAGATAGGCCTGTAGAGCTATAAACTTCCCTCTCAGGACTGCTTTCAATGTGTCCCATAGGTTTTGGATTGTTGTGTTTTCATTGTCGTTAGTTTCCAGGATGTTTTTAATTTCTTCTTTGATCTCATTGGTAACCCAATCAATATTTAATAGCATGCTATTTAGCTTCCAGGTGTTTGAGTATTTTGGGTTGTTTTTATTGTAGTTTATTTCTAATATTATGCCATCGTGGTCTGCGAAGACGCTTTTTATGATTTCAATCTTCTTGAATTTGGGGATACTTTGCTTGTGACCCAATATGTGGTCTATTTTTGAATATGTCCCATGAGCACCTGAGAAGAACGTATATTCTCTGGCTTTGGGGTGAAGTGTTCTGAAGATGTCTATTAAGTCCATCTGATCTAGTGAGTCATTTAGGATTGCTGTATCTTTGCTGATTGTTTGTCTATAGGACTTATCCAGTGCTGTCAATGGTGTATTAAAGTCCCCTACTATGATTGTATTGTTGTCGATCTCTCCTTTGATATTTTCCAGGAGTTTTTTTATGAATTTGGGTGCTCCTACATTGGGTGCATATATGTTTACCAGGGTTATATCTTCTTGTTGTATTGATCCCTTTAGTATTATGAAGTGGCCTTCCTTATCTCTTCTTAAGGCCTTCACTTTGAGGTCTATTTTGTCCGATATAAGTATTGCTACCCCAGCTTTCTTTTCCTTTCCATTTGCCTGAAAGATATTTTTCCATCCTTTCACTTTCAGTCTGTGTGAGTCCCTTCTAATGAGGTGGGTTTCTTGTAGACAGCAGATGTATGGGTCATGTTTTTTTATCCATTCAGCCACTCGATGTCTTTTGGTTGGAGCATTTAGTCCATTTACGTTTAAAGTTATTATTGAAAGGTACTTGTTTGTAGCCATTTCTTTTTGTGTGTGTGTGTGGCTGTTTTCTTTCTGAGCTTTTTATTTCTTCTTTTTATACCAGTCCCTTTAGCATTCCTTGCATTGCTGGCTTGGTGGTGACAAACTCCCTTAGTCTTTTTTTGTCTGTGAAGCTTCTTATTTCCCCTTCAAGTTTGAATGATAGCCTTGCTGGATAGAGTATTCTTGGATTCAGTCCTTTGCTTTGCATCACTTTGTAAATTTCAGTCCATTCTTTTCTGGCCTGATGTGTTTCTGTTGAGAAGTCATTTGACAATCTAATGGGAGATCCCTTGTATGTAACTTTCCGTCTCTCTCTTGCAGCCTGTAAGATTCTCTCTTTGTCCTGAACATTTGCCATGGTGATTATGATGTGTCTTGGTGTGGGTCTTTTCGGGTTCACCTTGTTTGGGACTCTCTGGGCTTGTGTGACTTTTTTCTTCCCCACCTCAGGAAAGTTTTCTGATATTATTTCTTCGAGTAGGTTTTCTAATCCTTGTTCATCTTTCTGTTGTTCTGGTACTCCTATTATTCGTATGTTGTTTCGTTTCATGTTGTCCCAAAGCTCCCTTAGGCTCTCCTCCTGTCTTTTAATTTTTTTCTCCAATTGCAGTACATTTTGGGTGTGTTTTGCTTCCTTGTCTTCTAATTCACTTATTCGGTCCTCCGCTTCTCCTAGTCTACTGTTGATACTTTCAATGGAGTTTTTCATTGCAGCTATATCACTCTTCATTTCTTCTTGGGTCTTACTTAGGTTGTTGATTTTTTCATCTGTTTCTTCTAGCTTCTTCCATATGTTATCGATTTTTTCATCTGTTTCTTCTAGCTTCTTCCATATGTTATCGATTTTTTCATCTGTTTCTTCTTGCTTCTTGCAGAGGTTGTCGATTTTTTCCTCCATCCGGTTTATGCACTCTAGGATCCTTATTCTGAATTCTTTATCTGTCATGTTGCATGCCTCTGTATTACTTAGCTGCTTTTCTGGAGAGTCCTCCTTCTCTTTCCTTTGGGGGTTTCTTTGTCTACCCATGTTTGATCTCACTGACATATCTAGACGTTGAGTTGTTCAGTGGTTGCTCCCTTGCTGGCAGTGACTCCTTGGTCTGTGGTTGCTCTTCGGGCGGTTGTGGTAGCAGCTGCTCTTCAGTTGGCAGCAGCTCCTCTGGTGGGTGCTGTTCACAGCTGTGGTGGCTCTTCCGGCTGGTGGGGCGAGGTTTCACGTACAGCTGCTGTTCCTCAGCAGAGGATGAGGTGCTCAGGAGGTTGCTGTTGCTTGGATCTGCTGCGTTGATTTAAAGGCACAAAATACAACACAACAAGGCACCACGTACCAGGCACTATACACAAATATATTCACGATATTAATAACCCCAATTAAAGGTGACCACCTGAATTAAGAGAATTAGGGGATAAGGAAGAAGGAAGAGAAAAAGATAAAAGAGAAAAAGGAAAAGAAAAGTAGGGACCAAAAAAAGGGAGTGCAAAAATGAAATTGGGAAAAAGGAAGGGGGAAAATAAAAGCGAGAAAAGAAAAGAAAAAAAAAAAAAAAAGAGCGAAAAGAGAGAATGAAGTGGAAGAGGGAAGAGACTTTTTATATGAGGAGAATACTCCTATAGAACAGCCATTAATCCCAACAAATTCCAGCAACAGCTCCCTGGATATGAATGCCAACTAGAAACAACCAATAATATAACGATGAAAATAGAATGGTGAACACTAATCCCAAAATAAAATGAAGAAAAAATAAAATGGCACTTTAAAAAATGGTAAAATGGTAGCAGTAATAATACTGGTTAAAAATAAGAAGGTAGTAATTAAAAGGGTAAAATCAGGTGATGGAAAAAGAAGAAAAGAAAGGAAAAAAAAAAAAAAAGAACAGAAAAAAAAAAGAATGAAAAAAAAATTGGTTTCTTAGTTAAAAAGTGAAAAAAGAAAAAAAAATTGCAGTAGTGAAGGTCCTTCGTTTCTTCTATTCTTCAGTGTGGCTTGCCTTAGACCTTCCAGGCATTCAGGAGAGTGTTGAGTTTCCCTGCGATATACTGTTCTTCTGTGTTGTAAACCACAGTCCTTATTTTAAAGCATGCCGCATTTATTTCCCAGACTGCCTTATTTTGTGTTTAGCAAAGAGTCAGTTTGTGGGTCAGCCTCTGGGTGGCAGTGTTCTGGGGTTGGCCTCTGAGGCTATAGGGCCTCTCTGTCCAGTGGAAGTTCACTGCCCAGAGCTGACTGCGTAATAGTTAGTTACCGGCGCTATGTTGTTGCTGGGATTGAAAATCCCCCTATAGGCCAGACCCTGTTAACTCCCAGGGACTGATCAGGTTATCTTAATCCTTGATCTCGTACAGGGTGGAATCTGGGTGTGGCTGTGCTCCTTGCCTGGGGGCTGGGGGGAGGAGACTCCCTCTCAGGAGCGGGTGGCTGCCCCAGTCCCGGCCGGGCTCTGGGGTGTCTCAGCACTCAATTCACTACCACCTCTCCCGGCTCCCCCTCTTTCCCCAGTCTCTCCCCAGATTCCACTCCCCAGCACACTCTCCCTCTCTTCAGCACAGGTGAGTGTCTGTATCCGAAATGTCCCATGAACAGGATTCAGTGAAAACAAACAAACAAATGCCGGCCGCGGAAACGGGGAAGGCTTGGTTTCTGTAAGCTTCTTCTCTTACCGGGACTGCATGGTCAGGTCAGCTCTTCAGGCTGCCCCCTTTAGGCTCAGTCCTCCGTGATCACAGAACCCAGCTCTCAATTTCCCTGGCGGCGCCAGGAATCCCGCGGATCTCCTTTCCCCCGTCAGGGGCTGTGCCTGTCCCAAGGGACGCGGCTGTCTGCCACGCGGTCTCCCTCCGACTCTCTGGGCTCAGAGGTCTGGCAAACTTTCCTGCCCAAATCCCTGGTTTTTTTTTTACCTTTCCAGGGGAGTTCTGCTCTTCCCGGCTGCAAACCCTCTCACCAGCTGAGCAATTTCGCCAATTCGGTGTGAGTGTTACTAGCTTCAGCTGCTCATTCCATTTGCTCCGGGACACGACCTGGGACACGTCTGCCTATATCGCCGCCATCTTGGTTCTCCCCTCCATTAGATATTTTGTGTATTTTTTTTATGCCTGCCCCCTACCCTCCAGCCAATCTTGTCTTTGTTTTTTTATCTTCTTTGAAGGAAATAATTTGTCATTGAAACACAAACCTGACAGGTAATGCCACGCAAGGGTAAGAATTTCTTCCCATTCCCCAAGATAGCCATTGTGCTTTTTCTCTCTGTTATTCAGAGTGTGGCTATATTGGGTTTCTTAATTCCCTCAGGCATTTGTTAATAATACCTTTAGAGTGTTCACCAAGTGCTGTGGCCTTTAAAAGGCATCAAAAGGATTACATCAGAAATAGAAGGTAGAGCCCTTGTCTTTCAAGGAGTTTGTAATCTAAATGGCAGGAGAGGGTGGCATGCATGTGAATTTCTGAACATTTAACAACAGGCTATAAGAATTATCAGTGAATGGAGTTCCACCAGAGCATGCAGCATGAGGATTGATAATGGGAAGGTGGGTAAAGTAGAGCATGCTCCTAGGGTGACTGAGTTTTTGAGGCAGGCAATCCTTGATTACTAGGGAAGAGGTTAGTCCAGACAGAGGAGATGCTGAGTACTTCCTCCTAGATATCTTCCCAGGATGCCTTGCTAGAATGTTAAACCTATTATGGAAAATGGAATGATTTTTTTCTCCTAAATTCAGGCCTCTTTTTGTCTTCAGTATTCTCTCAAAGTCATTTTGTTTCCTGAATTATGCACCTGTCTTTTACAAATTCAGTTCTTGAATGAGTGAGTTTTATGAGGGGAAGGACAACAAATAGATTGTTTGGATCAAATGAATTCGTGTGTGTGTGTGTGTGTGTGTGTGTGAGAGAGGGGGGGCGGTAAGAGAGAGGAAATGAGTTGATAGATGATCTTGATGTCTAGGCATTGGATCTGGGCTTGATAATTAGGGGAAGGAGTCTTGGGTGTGAGGAAACTGGCCTAGGGAGAAAGAAAAATACCACTCTAACTCCCACCTTCCAGGGCTGACTTCATTAACTGCCCCCACCAGATTTCTCCAGATTTTTGTTGAGATAGAGACTTTCATTCCACTTCTTATCTTAACTAAGAAAAGCCATCCTGAATTGGCTTCAGGTTGGTGCTGCTGGTAGGCCTGATAGTGATAGGCATTGGGGAAAACTGAGAATCTTATATCTTAGGTGATATTTGACTGTGTCTCTGCATGGCATGAAGATGCTCAACTCTGCAGTCTCCCTTGTGAGAGGGAAGTATCTCAGCCTTTTCAGGGTCTTCCTGCCTCCAGACTTCTTAGTGCCTTGTTTACATTGCCCTTGTTATGCCCAGATTTCAGGATCCCCAAAAGACCATCAGGGAGCCGAGTCCGATGCAAAAGCAAAAGAGCCTTTATTCGAGCTAACTCGAGCTCCCTGTCTACCACACTCGCCGACATAGCAGCAGGAGGGAGGGAGGGAAGGAGGGAGAGAGAGAGAGAGAGAGAGAGAGAGAGAGCGAGCTCTGTGGGGAGAGGGGTTTTATAAAGGCGTTGGAGTAAGGGGAGGAGAGAGGACTGTGGGCCCTGCCGATTGGCCAGGCGCAAGTCGGGATCTTGTTACACAGGATGTGGTTGTGTCTATGGCATGCACTTCCCTTGATTATCATTGGTTAGTTTAAAGAAATCCTAGGTGTGGCTAGCAGAGGCTTGGGCTTCCGGGAAGAAGCTCCTTGCTGAGCACATGGCTAATGGCTGCTGCCACAAAATGGAGGATCCGGGGCAAGATGGGGGGTGTAGCCCTCACCCTTTCATCCTGATGTTAGCAGCAATGTTGAACCTTGGTGTAGCAACCTCGGTTCTTGAGTTTAGCAAAGAAAGAATTCAGACCTAAGAACTCTAGCACAAGAGGAAGTTTATTTAGCATGACATTCAAAGAGAAAATTCAAGGGAGCTGCTCAGAGAGCTGCTTTGGTTTTCTAGAAAGAAAGTCATAGAGGCAGAAGAAGTGAGCCAGTTGGGCTGGGTGGACTCAAGAAACAAGGAATAGAGGCTTAAGAAGGGTTCTTAGAGCTTGGGAGAAAGAAAGCAAAGATATACGCCTGAAGAAGGAAGGTGTGGGTGTACACTGGGTCCTTTGTCTTAAGGGTTTTTATATGTTTTCTAAAGGAGGGAATTTTAGGGGAGGTCTACGGGGAGGATCTCAATAGAATATTCATCAGTTTTCCAAGTGTGTCCTTTAATACGCTGATTCATCAAAATGGGTCAGGGTGGTGGTCTCTACTGATAGGTCAGTGCTAGGATCATTGGTCATTGCATCTGGTCCTGATGCCATCCATTGCCTTGCTTCATTTTGTCTTGTTGATTTTCTAGGCCTGGAGCTAAAATACAACTGAGGCCTAGATGTTATCTCTAGTATGACCAAATCTCTGTTTCTGTGGTCAATAGACCTGAGGCTTTGTTCCTAAGATTATTTGATGCTGATCAGAACCTCATTGTCCTGAGGGCTCAATGCTTAAGGGAGTGGTCCTGCAAGGGAGAAGGAGGCAGGTGGTTCAGGGTGCTAGATGAAGCCAGTTTGAATTAGCTGCCTATCTCAGTTTCCCCATTCCACTTGCCAAGGAATTTTCCTGGCTTCTTACTATTCTTACTGCCTTACCACCACCCTGAATCTGTATCTCTCTTTTCTTCTCTACACTCTAAAAAACAAAGAAGCAAACCCCAAATCCCACAACACTTTTATGCAGAACTTGGCGGATTAAAATAACTTTTATTTTGCCCATGATTTTGTTGGGTTAGGAATTCGGGAAAGGCTGAATTGGGTGGTTTGTCTGATCCACAGCTGAGGCAGTTGGGGCTAGATGATCCGCTTCTAAGATTGCTTCTTCACTCTTATGTCTGATACCTGGGCTGAGATGGCTGACAGTTGGTGCTGGCTCTTAGGAAGGTGCTCAGCTGGGCCTGCTGGTCTGAGCACCGACAGGTGATCTCTCCATGTGTGCTTTTGTTACTCACAGCATGGCAACTGGGTATCTAGAGGGACCATTCCCAAAAGGTGTGGATAGAAACCTTAAGGCTCAAGGCTTCTTATGATATAGCTTCATAAGTTCCAGAACCCCATTTCTCAAATAACTTATTACGATTAACCCAGACTCAGAGGAGGGGAATTATTCTCCATATTTCACTGGGAGAAACAGCAAAGAATTTGAGGCCATCTTTATTGGCTGACAGTGGGATAATATCAAGATAGCATTTATTTCATAGCAATTTATGTCTCTCCTGAGGTTCAAGAGGCTTAAAGTACAGATACTAATATTTAGTTTCATGTAAGGGGACCCCATTCCAAGTGGTACAACCTTCATTTAAGCAAAAACTCTGATGTAATTCACCCCAGTCATTTAAAGAATAAAAACTCTAAAAGTACATGAGTGAAATCTCAAATATCAAGAAAGATGTCAGTCCTCTGAAGTCATTGTGCAAACTAATTTGTCAAAAGAGTTCTAAGGAATCAGATCTTACAGCTGGAAAGGACTCAAAGGGATTGCATCACCATTATCACCTTACAAAAGATTTATCGAGCACCAGAACCTGGGAATGCAAAAGATAGTAAGACAGAATTCTTGCCCTATATCTTGAGACATAGTTGAGGAAATAGGACTGATGCATAAAAGGTGAATATAAATCCATGTAATGGAATGTAGACTGAGTGGCAAATAAAAATATAGGTGATATGTGTATAAGAAGTGATCAGTAGAAGCTATTGGGGCTGGGTCGGGACTGGGAAAGGGTATAAGGAGATGGGTTTTTCATTATACTTAAAACATAAAATCCAAGTTATAGGCCATTACCTCTGTGACCTGGGCCCCTGCTTTATTTCCTTTTCTACCTCCTTTACCTCACTTGTAGGTCTGTTTCCTTCTTTGAATATGCAGGTGTTTCAAGACCTTTGCACTAGTTTCTTCCTCTGCCTGGAATGCTCTTTCCCCAGATATTCCCATGGTTCGCTTTCTCATTTCAATAGATCGCTGGTCAAATATGCCTTCCTCAAGCCTTTTCTGACCACCCACCCTATCTACTTCCTACCTCTCCTTACTATTTATCTTCATGAAGGAAGGACTGTTATCTGCCTTATTCATTATTGTATTTTTAGCACCTAGAAAAATGTCTGGAAAATAGCTTGTACCCAATAAAAGATGGTTGAATGAATAAATGAGTGAATGAAGAACCCAGAAACAGGAGCAGGATTTCGCAAAGTGGAGAACAGATGATGTTCCTGGCTGCCTGCAAAGTAGAGTAAAAGAGAATCAAAATGTACATGATACATTTATAGATTATCTGTTTCAACACATGACATCAGGTTCTCATTTTACAACTTGGGCCCTTCAAACCACCCTCTTTCTTGCTCCATGTGATAAACATTATAATAGGGCTTACACAGGGGATGATTCATTCAGACCAGAATAGCTAGGTCATGCCTGGTCTCAGTTGTAGGAAAACTTGCCATTTTTTGAAAAATACTCTGTACTATATTCCACTTTTTTGTCTTTGTTCTTGTTCATATTTCCATGTGGAATATTCTGTTTTTTGTCTTGAACTATTGAAATTCCACATGAATGATCCCTTTCCTCCATTGTACTTAATATTTACATGATTTGATTACCACATAAGCACATTCTTCTTCAGTTGGAAGTATTTGTGTACATCTATTTCTTTCCATTGAATATAAACTCTTAGAGGTCAGAGCTTGGGTCTAGTTTAGCTTTTATTTACCCATGTTAGCACATAAGAGAGTCTTACTAAAAATGTGTTAAACTTAATTGAAATGAGTAATCAGTACTTCAGCTTGTAATGTAAAATAAATACATATGCCTAGAAATCAGAAGAAGCAATGCTAAATTCCTGAAGAAACTAAACAATAATGAAGTATCTTCATTAGGGTTTTTTTCTGATTGGTTTGATCTGTTTAACATCTTCACATTGCATTCATGTTTACAAAGGGCCTGCAGAATCAACAATTCACACATTTTTAAGTTATCTATTGCTGCCCAGCCAGTTTGGCTCAGTAGTTGAGTATTGGCCTCTGAACCAGGAGGTCATGGTTGGATTCCCAATCAGGGCACATGCCTGGGTTGTGGGTTCGATCCTCAGGGGGAGCCTGCAGGAGGTAGCTAATCAATGATTCTCTCTCATCATTGATGTTTACAGCTCTCTTTCCCTCTCCCTTCCTCTCTGAAATCAATAAAAATATATTTTAAAAACTTATCTATTGCTGCATAGCATAATATCCCCAAAATTTAGTGGCTTAAAACAATAACAGCTTATTATTTCCCACAATTTTGTGGGTTGGCTAGGATCAAATGAATGGTTCTTCTTTTCCATGTGGTGTTGACTAGTATCACTAATATAGCAGATGCTTTGAGTTTTAGAGCTTGGCTGGGACTGGAATGTCCAAGAAAGCTTCACTCACATGTCTTATGTTAGCTATAGGCTGGGGCACTTTCATTCTCTTATGAAAATAAGAGAATTTTCTCCAGTATCTAGATTAGCCTCTTTATAGCATAGTGGCTCAGTTCCAAGTGTGTGAATATGGAAGATACCACTTCTCTCTAGATCTTGGACTGGCACAGCATAACTGCTACATTTTGTTGCTCAGAGGGAGTCACAAGACCAGGCCATATTCAAAGAAAGAAAAATGAACGCAACTTGATGGGATAGGTAGCAGGTAAGCAGATGGGAGGAATTAGTGGGCAGTGTTTGCAGATAGTCCACCTCAGAATGCTTAGATATTCATTAGAATAATTAATCTTTTCAGTGAGAAATAAAGCATTCTTTAAACAAACAAACACTCTACTGATTTCTGAGAGAGAGAGGGATAGAGAGATAGAAACATCAATGATGAGAGACTATCATTGATTGGCTGCCTCCAGCCCCTCCCTCCCTCCCTCCTGCCACCTGGGGTATGTGCCCTGACTGGGAATTGAACTGTGACCTTCTGGTTCATAGGTTGATACTCAGTCACTGAGCTACACCGGTCAGCAAAATAGAGTGTTCTTTGATAACTTCCAGAACTTCAAGTATTATTTGAACCCATGGTTTTTAATTGTGAATGTTTATAGAGAGAAATGCTGTGTACAGTTTGGGTTTAATTGAGCAGCAGCTGAAGATGATCACTGACTGTGTTGCCCTTGTTTTCTGCTTTTCTTGCCTTTCAATTATTTGTATATGTTCCCCTTGTTTGATTGAAGGTTGGCATCAGAAGCCGAAGGATCTGAAGGGTGGTCCTGGACTCATCTCTGGTTCTCAGTGTAACCTAGAGCAAGAGACTTCATCAGCAGGATCAGTAAGCAACAGGCCAAGAAGCAAAGGGAAACAAGCCTGTTGCTCTGGGCTGATGTTATACTGTTAACAGATGGCAGAGAGAAGCTAGAACTACTCAACTGCTGTTTGGCTTCCATTTTCTCTGTCCTGTTTTCTCTAATTTCTTTTTTTCCTCCTATATTTCCCCAAAGCAGCTACAGGAATCTTTTAAAAATATAAATCAGTAGGGGATAACGTGGGGATAAGGACACATATGTAATATCTTAATCAATAAAAAATATATTTAAAATATATATAAATGATAAATCATTCATCAGCTTAAAATTCTCCAATGGATTTTCACTGTACTTAAAATAAAATACAGACTCATCATTATCATAAATTGACTCTTGCTCTCACCTCTCCAACTTCACCTCCTACTGCTGTCTACTCCCTCTTTATGTTTCAGCCACATTTTATTTCTTTGTGTTCTTAGAGCCTCCACCTTTCCCTCCTGCCATGCATCCTGCCTAGAATTTGAGTTCATCCCATCCAAAGGCCTTCACACTTGGCGTTTCCTCTCTCTGGAACAATCTGCCCTGGATCTGTGTGTGTGGCTGGTGCTTCATTCAAGACCCAGCACATAGGATCTCAGAGAGACCTTTCTTGACCTCCCAGACTATAGTAGTACACCAGGAACTCTCACAATTTCTCTGTTTCTCAACTTTCTTATCTATACAATGTGGTTGATATGAAATATATTATATATGTATTTCATAGAGTTATAATGAGGATTAAATTATCTAATATTTAGAAGGGTATCTGGCATATAATATGCTCTCAAATGTTAGCTGTATTACTATCTTTACTACCTGAAATTCTGTTTTATTAGCTTGTTTGTTTTTCATTCGTCATGAGAATAGCTCTTTGCAAGCAGGAACTGCCTTTGCTTGTCTTATCGTATGTCTTACCTGTATTTCCATTGTGTTCACATATACAGTAGATGCCCAACAAATACTTTTAAAATGAGTAAATAAAAGATAGGAATGGTTATACTAAACAGAAAAAATTATTGGTGACATGAAATTAAAGCTTGTGCAAGTTGAATAGATTATACAAGACTGTCTAGTAGTTGCTCAAAATGAGTTTAAGATTTTTGATCCAGAAAAACTCTATTCAAGAGCACTGAAAAAACTCAGAGATCATTTATTAAGTTTTATTTTACAAAATTTTGATAGTGGAAAAATGTTGGAATTGTGAAGGTAGGTAAATGCAATCCTGATTTCCAATAGTGAGGAATATGGTTCAAAAAACCATAGACTGGGAGGGAACTTTATGCTACTTGTAGAAATAATTCTAGAATGGATTATTAGAAGGATGGTTTGTGAATATTTAGAACAGTGTTGTTTAGTGATAAAGTGGCCTGGAAATATAAATATATATATAATTTAATTCGATGGCAGAATTGAGGTGAGAATAAAGACCTGATTCTGCTCCAGCAGTGTTTTCAAAGTGGGATCTTAGAGCTCCTCAAATTCTATACAAAATAGAATATTTTTTTGTATGTTTTTATTTTGAGGATAAGCTAAAAAACAAAAGCTGCTTTTAAAGACAGTTTCTCAGTTGGGGAACATTGACCTCTGGAAGTACATAGGCATAGTCTCAGAGGTCCATGAAATGTAATTCCCCCTTGCAGTCCTTCAAAATAGGTCTGTGCAGTACTCTAGATTGAGAAACTTAGCACTGTAGTACTTTGCCAATTTATCTGATTAACTACCTATTATTCCTCTACAGAAAACAGCATATGTTCTTCCATCAGACCTGGACTATCCAATACAGTAGCTTCTACCACATGCAGCTGTTAAACAATGAAAATGTGACTACTACAAATTGTTATGCCCTGAAGTGGAAAAGGCATAGTGGAGTTCAATGACAGTAGCAAAAATGTAAAATCTCTCATTATTTATTTTATTTTGAGTGTTTGTTGAACTAATGTTTTTGACATATTAGAAAATATATTATTGAGGTTAATTTCCCCCTTTAAAAAATGTGGCAAGTATGCTACTAGAAAATTTAAAATTACATTTTTTTGTCTGGCATTATTAGATGGTGCAGCATTACAATTTGTTGCCTCATTCATGAGGAAAGGTTGAAGGAATTGGTGAACATCACTGTGCAGATGAGGTGATATGACAACTGTTTTCAACCATTTGGATGGCTCACATTCATAAAAGAGATTCTATTCTCTTCTGTATTCCTCAGAAGGTAAAGGAAGACAAATATAAATGTCAAGTTAATATAAGAAAGACCTTTCTAAAAGTATTGTCCAAAGATAGTACGGGCTCTGTCTAGAACTGGTGAATTCCTCATCATTATACATAATTTGAGCAGAGGCTAGACAGCTGCCTATTTAGGGTTAGAGAGTTCAGGTGTTCAAAATTTCATTCCTGAGATGAAAACAGACAAAGGGTTGATTTTATAGAATATGACATAAATGGATTCTGAAGTATACTTCACTTTTTATGTTCTTTTCCTCTAAACTTTCATATGAATACTAGAGGCCTGGTGCACGAAATTCATGCAGGGGGGTGAGGGTCCCTCAGCCTGGCCTGTACCCTCTCCAATCCAGAAACCCTCAGGGGATATCTGACTGCCGGTTTAGGCCTGATCCCTGCAGCCTGATCACCCCTAACTGCCCTCCCCTGCCGACCTGGTCACCTCTAACCGCTTCTCCCTCGGCCCCCGCCACCGTGGCTTTGTCTGGAAGGACGTCTTGCCCTCCAGTCCCCCAATATCCATGTATTTTTGTATATGTGTGTATGTATGAATATTGTTTTTTGTTAATCCTCACCTGAGGACGTTTTTCATTGATTTTTAAATTAGAAGGGAAGGAGAGAAACAGAGAGGGAACCATGGCTGTGAGAAAGACACATCAACTGGTTGCCTCCTGCACATGCCCTGACTGGCTCCAGCCAAAACAGCACCTCCGACAGGGCCAACTGCTGGCAGCCCACTGGGGCTCAGGCGTTGAGTGTATGGTAATTTTGTTTCTGCTTCCACTTCTGGTAGAGGTCCCACTTGTAGGAGCTGCTGATGTAGCGACCACTTTCTGTATTGATCTTCTTCTTGTCCTCCTGTCCTGACTGTCCCACAAACTGCTTCTTCTTCTGGTCCCACTTGAGCTGCTACCAGCTCTTGGTCAGGTTCTGGGCCTCATCCCCCATCAGGTCCAGGAGAGTGCCAGCCACCTGCCGCTCAAAGGCGCCTCTGTCCTTACCAATGCTCAGGCCCCATTCACTGTCAAAGTCCTTGGGCCCATAGGGAACATAGAAATCCTGGTCCAGCAGCAGGGCCTCCTCCTTCCACTTCTTGGCTCCACGCTCAGGTCCTGGCTGCTGCTGTTTCCGGCCCACAGCCTCTGTGAAGATGTCCTCTACGCGCTCTCTCTCTCCTTTTCCTTCTCTACCTTATCCTCCTCCTCCTCTTTCCCAAGCTTCTGCTCCTGCCTGGCCCTGCTGGAAGCTGGCGATGGCCTTGCAGTCCTTCTGCCACTTGGCCTCATTACCTAGCTGCTCAGATCCTGGCTGGAGGCATTGATCTCAAAGATGGTCTCCCGCCAGCAGTACTGCTTGATGCTGTCCATCAGCCTCAGCCGCTAAAGCTTCTCCTCCTCGAAGCTCAAGCTGAAGAGGGGGTACAGGCCCAGCCCCGTGAGGTCCAGCTCCTTGGCCCATTTGATGGACTCTGGTGAGGGTGCAGGCCGTCAGCGCACATACTGCTGCTGGGCGTTGTCAGCCTTTGCAGCCCAGGCCCCACAGCTGCAGTGACGCCTCCAGGGTGTTCCACAGGCCTCAGTCCCCGTCGTCCACCATGTTCTGTGGCACCCGGCCCAGCATGCCGTCCACGCCTACCACATCTGAGGGCTCCTTGTAGGGGCGGGCGAAGGTGAGGGCATGGCCCAGGAACAGGTGCAGGTTCAGCAGATTGGGGACCTCATCTGGGGCCACCAAGGAGTAGGCTGTGCCACTTCGGCCAGCCCGGCCACACGACCCATGTGGTACAGGAAGAGCTTGCCCTCGGCTGGGCAGCTAAAGTTGAAGACATTGTCCGGAAGTGGGATGTCCAGGCCCTGGGCCACCAGGTCAGTCACAATGAGGTGGAGCACTTGCCCTGGGTGACCTTGGCCAGGTTGATATTGTGGGCTCTCTGGTCCAGGGCACTGTAGATGTGGTCACAGCTCACCCTGGGACCTGAGTGGCTTCACTCTGGCCTGGGACCTGGGCGGCTTTGCTCCGGCCCTGTCAGCAGGCACCTGGGACCAGCGGCTTCCCTCTGGCCCCACTTTGTCCAGAAGGACGTCTGCCCTAATTAGCATATTACCCTTTTATTAGTATAGATTTTTTAGTTGAAGAGCTTTGTTGCATTCTTGGTTTCAGAAATATTCACTCTAAGCCTAGTGAATCTGGTGAGCAGCGTATCAGGAATGTGCTTGGCAACAAGTGGAAAAACAAAACACAAAAACAAACTGTCAATGGCAAAATAAGTAGGGATTTATTTTAATCATATAACAAGCCTGGTGTCCACTGCATCTGGTATTGGTTTTTTGGCTCAAAGGCATCAGGGTAGGTGACTCTTCTTTTCTCTTGGCTTTTCATTTTCTTGTGGTAACAAGATAGCTGCAGCTATCAATGTAGTATCTGAAAGGCTGGAAGATAAGGGGAAAGAGGCTGTCACTTTTATCAGGAAAAGCAGTAATCATCCCAGAAATAGGACCAAGCACACCCCCTCTTTTGTTTCATTGACCAGCAGTGTCACATTGCAAGGGAGGCTGCAAAGGGAATGTTTGCTCTTTGGGTATCTAGAATGGAGACAGTACAGAAGGAGGAGGTTGGAAATAGAGGTTGTGTTTTGGGTTCCTTAGCTCAAAGAACAGGGTCTGCTACAGGTAGTCTTAGGTGTGACTGAGGGCACTACTCCCAAACCAAATCCAAGTGTTTTGGAGTTAAAAGAGAACATGATCCAGTCCCCTCTTTTTATTAAAAAAAATTTTTTTCATCAAGTGGTTTTAGCTTCTACTGATGATTATTGCCTAGGTTGAGTTTTGTTAAACAATACCTTCTTTTTAGAGATGAAAAAACTGAGGACCAGAGAAGTTCATGCCTTTGATTCTTATATAAATTGCTTGTAGGGCAGGAATAAGACTTCTTACTTTGCTCCCTTTCAAATCTAATCTTCATTAGCAAGGAGAGCATATTCCTTGAAAATGATAAGACATGTAGGATATAATTGTTTCTAATATTGCCTTTTTTTTTTTTACAATAGATTTAGACATTAGACATTTGTCTTACTACAAAGGAATTCTGAGTATATGAATGTAACATGTATTTTATTTTTGTTCATCTCTCCATTAGCATCTTATATTACCCTATCAATGTTCCCTCTGACCCATTACTGGCAATGTTCATCTGAGTTTCTGGTTGTCATCAGCTGTTGCACTTGCTCCTTAGGTATGCAGTTGCATGTCCTGTTTTGAAGAAGAAATTATTATTGATTAATTAAGAAAATAGAATGGAACAAGATGCCACTATTACTTTTTTTTAAAAAAATCCTAACCTGAGGACATTTTTCCATTGATTTTAGGGAGGGTGGAAGAGATAGGGAAAGACAGAGAGAAACATCAATGTGAGAGAAACACATTTATTGGTTGCCTCCTGCACGCACCCCGACCAGGACCCAGGCTAGGGAGGAGCCTGCAGCCAAGGTATGTGCTCTTGACCGGAATCCAACCTGGGATCCTTTGGTCCGCAGGCCAATGCTCTATTCACTGAGCCAAACCGGCTAGGGATACTACTGCCTTTAAAGACTCAAGGCCCCCCACCTCACTATACCTTGCCCCACAACTACCCTTGCACATCCCTTATGAACTACTTTGGGAAATGATGGTGGCAATGGTATGTTCAAAAGAGTATGAAAATGAAAGGTTGGAAATGCATAAGAAATTCAAATTTTTCTGAAGAGGAGAATTGACTTATGAAGTACTGTAATTAAAAATGAGGTTGGTGTGTTGTAACAGAAGGAATTTGATATGTTAAACAGCAAAGGTTGAGAAGTTGGGGACCTGTTTTTCACTATTTAATGTGCAGAGAATTTGGATAGGGAACTAGCTGTGTGGAGGAGTGCCTCTGTCTTATCCATTGTTGGGCTTTATGTATACCCATTTCTCTTAACTCAAAAACCTCTCCCAATGAGGTAGGTATTTTCCTCATTTTGCAGAGGAGGAAGCTCAGAGAGATGAATATTTCCAACATCTCAAAGCTAAAACATCATAGTCATGTTATTCAAACCCAGGGCTAACTCTAACACCTGTAATTCTTCTACAGAGTTCATCTGAATGTTTCTAAGTTTGCAGCTCTAATTGTTTTTGTGGTTAATGTTCTTGAACTGGTAACAAGTAAAGAATTTAACTATTTAATGACTCTCAACTTTCTTTGGCTTATTTATTTGAGATCATGCATTTTTTATTTGGGACAATAAATGTAATTTTATATTTAACTAGATATATTTGATTTTTCTCAGGTCTTGCATTTTTTTATTAGAGAACCAGGCTTTACTAGTACTGTTTTTGGAGGGGTGCATTTCTTATGAGGCAAAAATCTTATTCGGATAAATACACGCCATGACAATTGAAGTCTAAGGACTACTTACTGCAAGTTGTTATTTTTTTCTGCTGTGAACCTTATCATATCATGACTCATATCACCAGTAGCAACTTTGTGAATTGTGGCATTTGAGATTAAAATGATAAACAGGATGGTGTACTACATTACCCTAGTTACCAGAAAGGAATAGAAGTGTTGCCAAAGACTTAGGAAGTTCTGTTGTAACTGAAAGTAATCTTTGGCCATCTCAGTTTCACCATAACACGAAGAAGCAGGAACCTTGGAATTGCTCTTCTTTAGATGCCATTCCTGGATAATCACCAACTTCAGATTTTGAAAGGTCCTTTTATTTTGTGATTGCATCTTTCAGCAACAACTCTTATTATCCTATTATGCAATTTGTTTCATTTATGATGCTCAGGTGGGAAAACTTTTAGTGTGAGCAATTGAGGAGATCACTGTGATTGAGCATTTTGTGGTGTTTTCACTTATTTTGCTATTGAGCAAGCTGGGTTCATGACAGGTGAATTCTTTCCAGATGTGCTGCTGACTAACTGGACAGATCCCTGGGGTCTCTTCAGGAGTAACACAAGTGACTGTGTATTCTCACCCCCTTCCTCCATGCGCAGCTTCCTGTGGTCACTCTGTGAAGGACTCTGTCGTTGTGCAATGATTCCACAGTTAATACTGAACTGAGGAGGAGTGGTAGATAGTTCATCTAAGCAGGGAATCTCTGGGTTTTGCTAGGTCTTCCTATTTGGGTACCAGAACCTATCACTATCCAGGAGACACATCGAAGTTTTGCTTTTGTTTGCTTTGTTACCATTTTAGGCATGAAATGGAACCATTTTCTCCCAAAAAGTAATGTCCCTCTATGGAAATAAGTGATAGCCCTTTATGGGATTTAAGGGATCTGGAGCCAGGCCCATTAGTAACTGAAGCTGCAATGACTCCACTTGACCTTGACGGCCTTTTCCTGAAGTTATTGAGGAGAGGCGGGTATGGGAAATGCAGCTCCTTGACCTACAGTGCCCAGTCTTCAGCTCCAAGACAGGCAGCGTGGATTGCTAAGCCAAGGGGAGAAGCCTTCAGATTGCAAGGATTTGCTTTGTTGTTCAGAAATGAAAGACAGCGTAGCATATTCAGCTCTATTTTAAAGGCATTCATTAAGTCTGGAGGACTTAATATAGTTTCTAGATGTACCTACTCATTGCCAGGCATGTTCAGGGGTGAAATTGGGACCCACCTCAGGACTTTGGGGTCAGTTCTTGAGGAAATTTTTCCTGATAGTACTCTACTCCTGGAGGAGGGCTTTTTTGTTTTTCTCCTGAGTTCTCCTTTAATACAGAACTTACCTTGCTATATTATGCTTGCCTGTTTCCCTACTTATTTCCCTCCCCAGATTTTGAACGTTTGAGGATAGGGATAGTGTCTTATCACTATTTGAATATTCAGTGCTTGGTATATATGAGTTAAATAGATGCTTGTTAAGTTAATGAAATAGTGATATTTAGCTGTTTTCTTCCAGATAGTACTCCATCCCTTCCAAGAAAAAAACTATACCAGTTAGCCACAGTTGGTAATCAGAACTAATGAAACATGGTAGTATAGACATGGGTGAAGTTGAAAAATAAAGGAGATTATAAAATATGTAGGAATTGGGTAGGACATATATGAAGATGACTTCCAAATTCACTGGAGGCACATAAAAGAACACGAATAAATAGAGAACATATCATGTTGACTGATGAGAAGTGTCAATATAGTAAATATACCAATATGACTTTCACCCACATTAATGTAAAATTTGATGCAGTTCAGACAAAAATTGCAATGGGATAAATTGTTGTATGGGATTTGATAAAATAATTCCAAAGTTCAGAAAGATATTGTTTGAGACTAGTGAAGAATGAAAAATGATGAGATTTAATATTTGATGAAGTAAGATCATTATACATTATAAAATATAGTACATAAAAACAAAAGGACATATAAATGTAGAAAATAGAGGCCAGTGTAACCTTGACAGGCATAAGAAAAAATTATAGAACTCATTAACACAGATGCAGAAGTTCTTAACAAAACACTAACAAGTTGAATCTAACAGAACAGAAAAAGGATAATACATTATACCAAATGGAATTTATACCAGAAATTCAAGATTGGTTTAGCATTCCAAAGTTAATGTCATTTATTATATTAATTAGAGGCCCGATGCATGAAATTTGTACAAGAGTAGGCTTTCCTTCCCCCAGCTGCCAGCACCAGCTTCCCTCTGGCACCCGGGACCCAGGCTTCCCTCTGACCACCAGCAGGCGCCCGGAACCCGGGCTTTCCTCATAGCCCGGTTTCATCCGGAAGGCCATCTGGTCTAATTAGCATATTATGCTTTTATTATTATGGTTTGTATTAGCAGAATAAAAGAAATTAGAATGGCATAGCTACAATAAGAAGTCTAAAAGCAAGTTTGAATATATATGGAAACCTAGTACAGATTCACAACTCCTTATATGAAATGTTTGGGGCCAGTCATGTTTCAGAATTTGGGTTTTTTAGAACATCTCATAGTCAAATTCATGGTTGTTTTCACAAAACATTAATAATGACACCAAGTTGAATAAATAAAGACTAAAAATGGCCTCAAAATTAGCTCAGGTCAGGCTTTGCTATTAAATTAATTTTGGTACCAAGCTTTAAAAACACACAAACAAACAACATATTCTTTGTTTTCAGAGTTTTATGATTTCAGAATCTCAGGTAAGGAATTATAAACATTTTTTTTATATCAAGGTGAATCAATGATGAAAGGATTTCTGAAAGTGTTGGGATTACACAATAGCATGTAAGAGAGTAAAGATAAAGTAAAATCTTACTTATTAGCAAAATTATTTCTGATTAAAGAATAATAATTTGGTGTTAAAATATTAAAGAATCTATAAAAGTTATAGAGTAAATTATATTCCCAATCTTTATTTATAATGTTGTGGTAGTAAAGATCTTTGTAAGTATGATGTCAATGGCAGAAATTGAAGAGTTTTAAAAAAAAGAAAGTAAAAGGAAAGAGAATTAACTTCTATATAATAAATAACACTAAAAAATAAAGTTAAAAACTAATGCTAACATTGGGGAAATGTTGGCAACATATATAGCAGCCAAAGAATTATTGCCCCTCTATACTAATAAAAGGGTAATATGCTAATTAGACTGGATAGACAGAGGTCTTTGGGACATCATTCCAGACGTCCTTCCTGACAAAGCCTGGGCCTGGGTGAAGCCTCCCGGGGTCCTGGGTTCCTGCGGGCAGCCAGAGGGAGGGAAGCCTGGGTCCTGGTTACCTGGAGCCAGCTGGAGGAGGGAAGCCTGGGTCCTGGGTGCAGGGGCCAAGGCAGAGGTGGTTAGGGGTGATCAGGCAGGCAGGCAAGCAGTTAGGGATGATCAGGCAGGCAGATGAGCAGTTAGGAGTGATCAGGCAGGCAGGCAAGCAGTTAGGGGCGATCAGGCAGGCAGGCAAGTGTTTATGGGTGATCAGGCAGAGTGGTTAGGGGCGATCAGGCAGGCAGGCAGGCAAGCGGTTAGGAGCCAGGAGCTAGCAGTCCTGGATTGTGAGAGGGTACAGGCCGGGCTGAAGGACACCCCTGCCCCCCACCCCGTGTACGAATTTTGTGCACCAGGGCTCTAGTAATTTATATTGAGCACTTACAGGTTAATAAACAAAAGATGAATTTTCTGGCACAAAATAGATCCCAGATATGAAAAGTCAGCATGCAGGAGTAGAAGTACAAATGGCTGCCATTACTACCACAACTCTGATGACAATTATGACTACTATAACTAGCAGTTTGTGTGCCACACCCTGGGCTAAGAATTTACATTTACTGCTTAAGAAAATACTGAGACAGGTATAATTATCTGCAATGAGGAGAGTCCAATTTAGGGAGTCAGGGCAGGATGTTTGGGGTCACACATTTAGTAGGGTTTTTGTAACTCAGGACGACCTCCAAAGCTTTCACTCTTTAGTGGACACCGACTTACTACCTCTTTATATCAATATGCTTATGAAAAGAAAATGCAGATGAAAGCAGCCTGAAGTTACCGTTTGTTTTGTCTATCAGATTGGCAACAATTTGAAGAGAATACTCATCACTAGGGAAGGTCAGGGTGTGGAGAAGCCTGCACCCTCTTCCATTGCTGGTGGGAGTGTCAATTGGCATGATTTTTCTGGAAGGCAATTTGGCAATATGTATCAAAAGCCACATCCTTTGACATAGTATTTCTACTTCTAGGAATTTGCCTGAAAGGACTAATTTGGCAAGTACTCGTCTATACAAGGATGTTTAATTTAGTATTGTTTATAAAAGCATAAAGTTGAAAGAAACTTATTTGCCCATCAGTGAAAAAATTGGTTAAATCAGTTATGGAGAACTGAACATGTAGAACTATATTTTTGAATTTTTAAATTTTGTTCCTGATTTCTTATTGGATGGAAAAATAAAACAAAAAAAGGCAGGTTGCAAAACAGTACATGTGGTGCAACCCTATTAATTGAGAAATTCAAAAGTGTTTATTTACCCATATATGCCAGGAAAAAAGTCGGACACAGTGTTGACAGTGGTGTAATTATGAGTGATTTATGTCTCCTTTATATTTTCTGCAGCATTTATTGATTTAATTTTACTATACATATATACTCTGAATTTTTAAAAGTATTTAAAAATACATATTATAATTTTCCCATATGATGGAATATCCCAACTTGAAGATTAAGCACAAAATTTGGTATTTCATCCTGGTTTGCTTATTTACTTTGCTTTTGTTAGGCAGTACTTAGGTACCCCCCGTACTTCCATCTTACTCTTTGAGAATTGATATAGGCATGAGTTCACACGTATGCATGATTTTCCACACATTTTCCCAAGAATTGCCAGGCTTCTTTTTCACTGATTGTGTTTAAAGTAATAGTTTGCCAGCTATTTGGTTTACAAATCCAGCTAATGTGAAATTGACGTGAGTAAACTTCTCAGTAGATATAAAGAAGTTCTATTCATGTTTGCCCAATCAGTAGATCAACAAGGTCAGGTTGCCTTATTGGGCCAACACCCTCTTAATAACAAATGGAATGTTTGAAAGTAGTTTTAACTAATAATACTGAGTAGCCCTGCCCAAGGAGACTCCTGGTTTAGAAAAGTATTATTTCTAATGAAGAGATAGTCATGTTGGGAATATCTTAAAAGCTTTGCTATAACCTAGAATTTATTATGAAACTTTGAAAACTAGTGTTTTATATGGCATGTGAGCAATTTGCACAGTGACTTTGAACACCTTCCTAACCATTCAACATTGTTTAATGATGAGAATTGTGAATTAGGTAACTTGTATACATTTTGGTGGTAATCTGAATATTTGGATGCAGAGATATGAGTTCTATTTTGATTGAACTAGATGTTTAAGAAATAGATTTTTAAATTGCATACAAGTGAAAAAGGAAAACACTTGTAATGAATATGCTGGTTGTAGATCCTTCTAAAGGCCATTTGGGGCAACAGAACAAGGTGACAGGTGCCAAGAAAGTAGTTAGTGATGGACTCTTAGAGACAGTGTCTTAATGTTGTAGTTATTTTGAATTATCTTTAAGATGGTTTATTGGCCCTGTTGTTCTGTTTTGACATTCACTTTCAAAGGCATACAAGTTTCACTGGTAATATTTGAATAGTAGAATTCTTATGCAGCAGTTAAGAGGGTGCATTTTGGAGTCAGGCAAACCTGGGTTAAAATTCAGGCTCCAATATGGAATAGTTTTTTGACCTTTGGAAAGTTACCCACCTATCTCAAAAATACCAGCTTTATAAGGCTATTGAGATTAAATGAAAAATTTTTTTGTAAAGAGCTAATAGCATCTGGCACAGAGTAAATACTCAGGTTGTTATACAGGGTGGGGTAAATAATACAATAATTATTTTGTGAACTCACAACTGTAAACCTACTTTTGCCCCACCCTGTATTATATTTCAATCTCTTTTAGAATCTTTTTAATAATAATACTAGAGGCCTTGTGCATGGATTCATGCACCAATAGGGTCCCTTGGCCTGGTCTGCGGGAATCAGGCCAAAACCAGCAGTCTGACATCCACTGAGGGGTCCCGGAGTGCAAGAGAGCACTCTGCAAAGTTGCTGTCATGCTGCAGCTCCTGCGTTGAGTGTCTGCCCCCTTGTGGTCAGTGAGCGTCATAACTACTGGCTTGTTGGCTGGTCACTTTAGGCTTTTATATATATAGATTGATATAATGGGTTCAGATTTGAACCCTGGCTTAATAACCCTATAATCGTGGGCAAGTCATTTATACTTTGAGCCTTAATTTTCTCATCCATGGAATGGCATTAGTAATGTTTACCTTGTCAGATGTGAGGATTACAGATAACAGGTCAAGTGTCAAACTCTATGTTTGGAACAAAGTAGGTATTCAACAAATGCTATTATTATTATTGCTATAAAGCGAATATCAAAGCACATCTTAAGGCTTTTTATGTTTTCTTTATCTTTTTTACTTCTAGTTACAATTTTTTAAGAAATTGGGTGCACATATCCAAGATGATGCAATGTAAGAAAAGTTTACAAAGTTATATGAAACTTGATCATTAAGAGTACATTTGGTTCCCAGCTGGCATAGCTCAGTAGTTGAGCATCGACCTATGAACCAGGAGGTCACGGTTCTATTCCTGGTCAGGACACATGCCCTGGTTGCGGGCTCAGCCCTTACTAGGGTGTGTGCAGAAGGCAGCCAATCAATGATTCTCTCTCATCATTGATCTCTCTCTCTCTCTCTCTCTCTCTCTCTCCCCCCTCTCTCCTCTCTCTTCTCTCTCTTAGCAGTACAGAACCAAGAGCGCATGAGCAAATTTAAATGCTATTGTTTGTTTTATTTCACTTCCCTCCGGAATATAATTCTAGCATTAAAGACTGTTTATGAAATGGTATAGGTTTGTCATGTTTTACTAATGTTTAACTAATGAATGGAAAAGCAATAACCAAGATTTGGAAAGTTAGTAAAATTGCTGCAAAAAGTGACAAATGAGGAAAACAAAACCCAATACAGAATCTGGGGGTAAAGAGAATAAACCAAGTTACTTGTTTTCATATCTCTTTCCCATCAAACTGTGAGCAGTTTGAAGTCAAGTACCAGAACTTGTGTTTATATCCTCAAACAGAGCACTATACCTGGCTCATAGTAGCTGCTGAGTAAATGTTAAATGAATGAATGATATACCTCTTACCTTTGAAGCTGACTTCTTGTATGGAACTTGAAAGGATACTGGAGTTAAGGTCAGAGATACCTAGATTTAAAACAGGGTTGAAAATGGGGATAATTATGCCTTTCAAGTGGGTGGTGCATAGGTGTATAGAACGTGCTTAGGAAGTGTCAGGCACGTGTATAGGTCTTCAGGAGATTTTTGCTCCCTTTTCTGCTTCTCTCCTTTTGGTCTATTCCCAGAAAGACTTTTAAGGAATATGGTCCATAATTGTTAAAAAAAGAGAACCTCAGAGTAGAATCATGGCAATAGAGCCATGACATGAATCAGTATACTAGTACAGCACTTGTGTTTATCAAAGCAACCTTGATGCTGGGATGCTCTAACAGTAGTGCAGTACATTGTGTAGGAATTGGGGAATAATATTCTTATTATTCCTGTCTGTGGTCAGTCTATTACTGAAAAAGAGAGATCAAGCTGATTTTAAAGTCTTTATGTTCAAAACTTTCTGTTTTGAACTCTATCACTTATGTTTTTCCCATCTTTACTTACAAATATCACCTAACCCCACCTCTTCCTCAGATTATTTCTACTAGTTTTGTTCTGTTCTTCACAGTAAAGTCTCTCTTTTATTTCCATCAATATCAATTCAAATAGTATGATAGGTAATGGAGGGTATGTTAAAGTTTTTGAAAGATCCACTGATTTTCTTGAGTTCCACACTTATTTCTTTTAGGATGTGACTAGGTAGGCCAGCAATTCTCTAGTCCTCCCTCATCTAATTATGATACAGAGGAGAGAGAACTGTGACCAGTTTTTCTTTTTCCTCTGAGGATAAATGTTTTCAGAATATAGCATGACAGACTTAGGATCAACCAACAGGATCTACATGAGCCTTATGCCAGGTTTATTATGGTTTAAAAGCTAGAAGTCATTTTATAGCCACATCAGTTTGGTTCTCTTGTATAGCACCTATTTTGGGGTGCAAAATATGTAAGTCACAAGGGATACAAAAACAATTAGTTCCTAAAGGAATTCGAGTCTCGCAGGAGAGATGGACACATGAACAAACATGGTACTGTGTGACAGAGGCAGTATAGGCACATGTGCAAGCAACAAAGGAGGCAATGATGACAGGGTTGGGACAGGTAAAGGAAGTGGCATATATTGAAGAATAAGTTAGAGTTTGCTATGTGCACAAAGTTGAAGAGGGTATTATAAGGAGAGGAATCAGTACATGGAGAGATAGGAAGACATGAATTATCATGGTGTGTGCAGAGAACTCCAATAGATATTGCTAAATTAGAGGCCCATGCACAGGTAGGGTCCCTAGGCCTGGCCAGTGATCAGGGACAATCAGGACCTTCCTTCCCCCGGCTGCTGGCTGCCAGCAGAGGCCTTCCTTCATTCCATGTTGCCCCTGCATTCCGTGCCACCCCCTGGTGGTCAGCGCATGTCATAGCGAGTGGTTGAACTCACAGTTGGTTGAACTCTCGAGGGGACAATTTGCATATTAGCCTTTTATTATTTAGGATTATTAAGTACAAAGGCTGTTGTGATGTCTGGCAAGGCCAAGGTGGGATATGGAATCTCTTTCTTTGGGGTCTTAAGAATCCTAACAAGGATTTCATATCTGCTTAATATGGTTGGGGTGGTATTTTTGCCAGAGGTAGAGACATATACTGTATGTATCAGATAAAATTCAATGATTGTTATGTAAACATTGAAATTGTATTAATTAATTTAAAAAAAGACTCAAACTTTGTGCTTTTCTGTATTTGCTATTTTGTTATATACAGCTTTCAAGTCACCTGACGACGGCAGTCTTTTGTATGAGACTTTGCTCCCTCTTAGTGAAACAAATGCCTTTATAAAATGCAGTACAAATGCAGTGTCACCCTTTCCCCATGGAGGGATGGTTTCTTTTGCAGCAGAGGTAGTTCCTTGGGAATCGGAGTAAGAGTCAGAGAAAAATGGGAGGTGGCCTCTCCTTTGTCCACCTTTGGCTACCTGGGAGTGAAATGGAACCTTGGACACTATATAACTCTAAATCATCCATGTGGCTTGGTTCACAGCCTTCCCAGGCCGAGGTGCTGGGTAGTCAGTTTATAGTTCTAAGAACTGGAGCAGGACTGCTGTGCTTGCAGATGCATACTTTTTATGGAATAGGGGATGTTGTTTAGGGAATTTAGGCAGCTGGAACCTGCTGCATTAGCAATTTGGACTAAGGAAGAATTTCAGAGTGAGAAAATAAAGCTCATTATGTAATTTCATTTGGGCATTTAGGAGCCTGAGAGGGGAGGGGATGAGAACATTATGAAGGCAAGCAGGAGAGTTTCATAAACAGCTCCCTCATTTTTACTGTAAGAGCTAGATTTAAATAGGGTGATCATGTGGCCCATTTTGAAAAGGGCAGTCATATTCTGCTGTTTCTTAGCTGTCTGTCAGTTGGAAGAAAACAACAGCACTGCTCTCTTTTTTTTTGCAGAGTTGGAGGAAAAACGAAGGGCTGGCAGAAGAGTGGGGTGGGAAGCTGTAGGATGAAGGGCTGGCAGAAGAGTGGGGTGGGAAGCTGTAGGATAGTGGAGAGGCCAAAAGTGTCGGACTGTGGGGACAAGGACCTGAAGGAGCCCCGCTTGGCCTCAGGGATGGGGCCTGGAGCTCTGCCTTTCCGAAGCCTGTTGACAACTTCATCCTAATTTAGTCTTTTGTGGAATCTTCCACTAGATGCAGTTGCCAACTTCAGTCTTCCTAGAGAATAGAGCCTGCTGACTCTGTTATGAAGTCTACCCTGAAGGGCTGGCAGAGCAGGCCCGTTCTCAGAACTAGGATAACCCCAGCATGAAGTGAAATCCTCTCCTCCTTTAAGAAAACACTGGGTTCCTCACACCTGCCTCACCCACCCTCATTCCCACGTCCCTGCAAAAGAAAACACTAGCCCTCAGCTAAACGAAAACTGACGTCACTGTAACCTTTGGTTATTCTTTTTTGTCCATAAAGCGTCAACCTCCTGTTTTATCTTCATAAACAACAGAAATCGTCTTTCTTTCCAGAAAATCACAAAAGATAACAAACAGGGCCTGATTCAAACAGAATAAAATCATTAGTAAGTCAGAGAGTCTGGCTTTTTAAAAAAAGGGAAACAAAAAAAAAAGGAAAGAAAAAAAAAGTGTCCTCTCGCTGGCTATAAAATGTATCTTTAAGGGGCAATCATTTAAATTACTGGTGGTTTCTTTCTGCATCATACTAACTTAAATTAGTAAAGTGTGATTTGAAAGGATATAGGGAGTTGGGGAATAGATACTTTTATAGTTTTTGGGTTTTCCCCTGCTTCTGACAGCAGAATACATAGGTATTTGACTGTAGAGATACTTGAGCTGAGCTATTCTGATTGACTTGGACAATATTCAGGACATAGTGGCAAGTGTGGTGCCATGGGATAGGCAGGTACCCCGATAAAGAACCGGGCTGGCCGTACATACTTTCTTTTCATGTCTTTCCTACACTCAAATGTGAAGACTTTGAGCAGTGGTAATATAGCCTTGTCTCCTTTAAAAAATGTGTACTCTACTCATTGCCAACACAGATTTGAGGTTGGTACCCACTAACCTTAACAGGACATGTATATTAAAGTATATAACATATATTATTTAAAGTACAATACAATGTATTATTTAGATTTTGTAAATTATCCTGTTTTTAGGATATGCCACTGGGTTAAATTTGTCTGAACTACTGCGATTTAGATTATCTGGATTTTATTGGCAGTGAGGATTTCTTTTTAAAAAAACTATTAAGATTAAATATGAAAAAAATATTAAATATCACTATCACATAAATCTTTCTAGGAAAATATAATTGAAAGCATCAAGGCTATCTCCTACAGTTGGTGGTTTCTATTATGCTGGTTCTCAGAGCTCTGACAGCGTGATTGAATTTAAAAAGATAAATAAAAATAAAACTTGTAGTTTTGAAATGGAGAAGGGGAAAGACCCTGGAAATTGTCTTGTTTTTAAAATAGTCATTCTCATCTTAAAAATAGGAAAAAAAAGAAAATTATTTTTCATTTATTAAGAAACTAAGCTTGTACTTTTGCACTAATACAAAGACCAGTCAATATATTATAGGTAAACATTAATAATCATTATAGAGGCTACTAATTACAATTATCTTGATTTATTGTAAATATGCCTTCAATTTCCTTCTGTATTACCAATCATTTTCCTTAGCGATAAAAAGGTCTTCATTAAAACATTTTAAACATTTATTTTGAAGCATCTACCTTTATAAGTTTAGTGCTTTTATAGCGTAATTTTTGTTTTTTATTTTAGTATACAAATTATAAATAAGAACTTTACTGGGGGAGTTTGGCCAAATATATAAAAGTATATAGAAGGGAAAATATATTTAACTAAAACTGTTGACATTTTTACAACAGAGTATATGGCATTTGGATTCAGAGTTTTAACTAGTAGTAACCTCATCTGCTTAGTAATGATTTAAAAAAACCCAAAACATCTGCCCAGGCAGACCAGGCACTTAACTAGATATTTAACTTCGAAAAGCTAAAATTAGATAATGAAGTAGGAAAATTAGAATAATTTTTAAAAAATCAACATCTAAATATTTCTCGTTTTCTTTAACATTTCAGTTAAATTTGGAGCAATCCCAGAAATGAGATACCCGTTAGCTATGTGAAAGGAATTCTGAAGACTAAAGCTATCCACATTTTTTATGGCATGAAGACTCTTTTTTCAAAAAATAATTTGGAGGAGGATTTTTAAATCTGTTAATCTTCCCTAATGTGTGATTTACCAAAGGTTTTGTTTTAATAAAAGTTTTTATAAGAAGCTTTCTGATTCAATTCATTTTTGTTTGTAGATTGTTACTGTGATTAATACATGAAAATAAGGTAGAATGAAATATATTTTATGAAGCCATATTCTTAAATTAACATCAATACCTACCTAGAAAATATAGAAGTCACACTTGATTATTCATAATCATTTTGAAATTCTCTGGTCACTTTTTAAAAAGCCAACCAATAATATTGTGTGGCTAGTTATTCTTATAGTAGTTTAGTTATTTTTGTGTAAGTATAGTTTTTTCCTAATAGTTAAGAATAAGTCTACTTGTGATATAAAAGAAAGTCTACGCCTTTGATAATTTTGTTGTATAAAATACTTAATACCTGTTAAAAGCTGACTTTCGGTTTTAAAATAGCTCTGTAGTTTGGTGAGTCCTGCAAAGTTTCTGGCTTTCTCCATGGCCTGCCAGCCAAATAATTTTTGAAGCATTTTTCTTTGCTTTCTTATAAACACTTAAAATTTTTACTTACTTTTCCATAAGTCCAACTATTAAGTTAGAAAGCTCTGAAGTTATTATGAAATTGCCCTTTTTTTTTTTTTATATATCAAGGAGAAATGATAAATTTTGTGTATCCCCTGAGTTAAAACAAAAATACTTAGGGCTGCTATTTTCATGGAGCTGTGTGCTTGCTTTATTACTGATGAAATGATTTTGTCTGATTGCCTTACTTTAAAATGAGTTTTGTTGTTTTCATGCTTCAGCAACATATTTATATCATGCTTAGGCAAAGATATTTAAATTTATTTTTGTTGAGAATATTTGTACATCTCGTACTCCCAAATTTGGGATAAATATAGACTCCTTTTTGGACTGCGGGTTATTGTCTGATTTACTAGAAAGCATGACATGTAAAATAGTGGCTAAGGATTATGGAGTCCTGCCTTAAAAGTTATCAAGAAAAAAAGTTAAAATAATCAAGGAAGGTACGACTGCAGTCAAAACTTATTTCTTCTGTGAAAGTCTGATCTCTCATAGGAAGCCGTGGCTCTTAACCTCAGCTATCAAAAATGTTTAAATATGAAAGTAAAGATAACATGACTGTGTAATACATTCTGTACTGAAGGCCTACTGTTCTCAAGGTGTATGGTTATTAATCTTGGTTTTATATTTACAAATTATATGGTATGTGATTAATTTGCAGATAAGGTCAATGGGGTTTAGAAAGAAGAGGCTGGTAAAATATTACTCAGTCTGCTTGTTTTTGACTCTGGAAATGCTATTAGATAGTTTCACTCCTTTGTGTTCTCATAGCTGTGGTCAAGGTAAATAGGCTTAAAAAGAAAACATATATTATTTTCTCCTTTGTAAAAATAAAAGGTCTGGGAAGTGCTTCTAGAGTTTACAGAGACGTGAATCCCCGGTTCTGAACTCACCACTCCTCTGCTCCACCTTTCTACTTTGCCTGCCATCTGATTTGCAAGTCAATGTTATGGAAAGTTCTGTATTGTAATGCAACAAGCTTCAGCTTTGGGTCCTTGCTGGGATCTGTAACCCTAAGGCGCTATTCAAACCACATCGGAAAGAAAAATCTTTTTAAAACTTTGCCTTCACGTTAGCCCCAAACGTAGTTCTCTAGTAGCATCTGGCGGTGCTGGGTAATCCAATCTATTTTAATGCAAAGATTTTCCAAGAAGGCAGGAAACAGTCAAGGGGAAAGCTTTCGGGCATCTGCTGTTTCGTTTCCAGATCCCTTGTGTTAATTTAATGTTTCTAGGGAACTGGGCTCTTTCTATTTTCTCAGAATCCCTTCTCTAGGAACTGGTGAGTGCGGTGGCGCTGTTCGAACAGCAGATAAGCACCGCGCTTGGCTCCGGGCGCTTGGCGGTCCAGTGCAGCCGGGTCGGCGAGGCCGCGAGTCGCCCTGCAGCCCCCAGGGCAGCTTCCTTCTCCCCTGCACATTACGCAAAGGCGGCGCCCGAGTGACAGAGGTATACTTGAAAGACGTGTTTATTTGCATTTGCCCAATTTGGCTTTAGTGAAAGGTAAATATGAAGTGATTGGCTCATTCCCACCCCACCAAAACCAGTGAAATCCAGCCAATCTCAAGGAAACAAACCAAAGCAAACACGAACCTGAGTGAAATGTGAATCTTGCATAAACACTTGCATTTGTGTTTAGGAAAGAGAATACAGGGCAAACTGGCATTCCTTTCAATAGCCTGCCGCCCATCTTCTGTAAATTAGCAATCACAGGTTGCCGGGAAATTTCTTGTTATTGTGATGAGCAAGTTCCCCGGATTGATTTTGTTTTGAAGGGGCAGTTGGTACTAGTAGAGTCCTGTTTCTGTGCCACTCAAGGACATTAACAGGTTGTGTTCCGAGTCCCGTCTCACGGCAGGTTAGCCAGGGCTTTCTCCCATTCTCATCTTCTACTTCAGAACCAGAGGGTACTGAACTTCACGTTTGAAAAGGAATTCTGCAGAATCAAAAATAAAAGGCTGTTCTTTAAAATAGTTTTGTTTTTGTATATTCTGTATGTATTATTCCTGTTTAGAAACTTGGACTGCTAATAATTTATGTTGCTGTGAAAATTGCCCTGCTTACCTAATGTTAAAGTTTAATGAGTTCACCTGGCATGCAGAATAATAGTAATTTAGTGAGTTCTCTCATAATGCCAGTGTTCTTGTAGCGGCCAGGATAACTGTTATTGAGTAGATCACATTTTGGAGTTGGAATATAGTGTGGAGGTCATTTAGGCCAATTTTTGTTGGAATTGTAAGAATCTCTTTTATAACATTTCTGACTGCCTTTCTTTTTTTTTAATCCTCACCGAGGATATGCCTTTTATTGAAAGAGAGAGAAGGGAGAAAGTAGAGAGAGAGAAACATTGTTTGCACCCTGACCGAGAACTGAACCCTCGACCTTTTTGTATACCAGATGCTTCAACCAACTGAGCCCCACCTGCCAGGGCTTGACTGCTTTTTAAGACACTTCATTGCATTGCTGGAGAGCTCTAATTATTAGAATGTTATTCCTTATATTAAATTGAATTTTCTGTTCTTGTCCCCCTTGGTTCTTGTTCTTTCTTAAATAATACACATATAATATTATTCTTTCAAAATTTTTTTTTAATTGAGTTTATTGGGGTGACATTGGTTAAAAAAATTATACAGGTTTCAGGTATACAATTCTACAGTACATCATCTGTAGATTGTATTGTGTGTTTACCACCCCAAGTTAAAATTATTCTTATTTATATATTTTAGTGATTGTGATATATACTTGACGATTATGATAAAATAAGAGATTAGATTCATAGTAATGATAACCACATTTTAGGTTCCAAGTCCTTGCTTTATGCCTTATGAGCCTCCCTTGGAACTGCTTAAAAACAATGGCAGAATTTCCCATTTCAAGGTAGTACTTGAGATTAAACAATAAAATGTTATATTGGCAACACTTTTTATTTAAAAAATCCCTTCAATGATTTCACACTTATATTCTAATTGTATGTTCTATGTAATGTTCTCTGTTTTAGCTGAATTCATTAAATAAAGATAAATGAGTTTAATAGACTCAGAAATGCTAGTTTTGGGGGGTTTATTTATTTATTTTGCTTTACCTCTGCAATAGTTTTCTGTTGCTGCTATAACAAATTACCACAAAGTTAGTGGCTTACAACAACATTTATGTATCATCTCACCATTTCCGTGATCAGAAGTTTGGGCACAATAAGGCTCTTCTGTGTTCTCTGCTCAGGGCCTCATAAGGCTGATGTCAAGGTATCACTAGGCCTGGGTTCTTATCCGGAGATCCTGGGGAGATAATCTACTTCTAAACTCACTGGCAGAATTCAGTTCTGTGTGGTTGCAGGACTGAGGTCCTGCTTCCTTGCTACTTGTCAGCCAGGGGTCTTCCTCAGCTCTTCATTCTTTAACTCATGGCCTTCTTCCATTTTCAAAGCCACTAATGGTGTGTGTACCATCGTGCTTCAGATATCCCTGCTTTCTCTTTCTGTTTTCTTCTGTTGCTTTTAAAGTACTCAGGTAGCCTGGTCGGGGTTGTTGAGTGTCGACCTATGAACCAAGAGGTCATGGTTTGATTCCCAGTGAGGGCACATGCCCGGTAGCAGGCTCAATTCCCAATGTGTGTGTGTGTGTGGGGGGGGGGGGGGGGGGCGGCACGCGGGAGGTGTGTAGGAGGCAGCCTGTCGATGTTTCTCTCTCGTCATTGATGTTTCTATATCTCCCTCTCCTTTCCTCTCTGAAATAAAAAAGTATATATATTAAAAAAAAATAAAGTATTCATGTAATTACCTTAGGCCCATCTGGACAATCCAGGATAATCTCTTTGAAGTCATCTGGTTAGTAACCTTACTTACACGGGAAAATCCTTTCCCTTCACAGCAGTACCTAGGTTTAGTGCTCGATTGAATAATTAGGGGATGAGAATCTTCGGAGAACATATTTAGAATTCTGCTTACCACACCTTTCTAAGTATAGCTTTCCTGTGGTGGCAATAGTCATAAACCATCATTTTAAAGAGATTTGAAACATCTTAATTCTCAAAACTTTGCAAGATAAAATTAAAACTAAAAAGGCCAGTTAGCATCAAATATTGCTTATAAAGAATTTTTTAGAGGTTTAATAAAACAACATTCATTTATAAATTGTTTTATTTAAAAACTCAAACCTCTCTACATTGCAAAAACTTCCCTAATCTTGTTTTGTTTTGCTTTGGCATTATAATAGGATAGCATCAGAAGCAGTCATTTTATGCCATATTATAAACACTACTAACAATTGCATTTTAAAAACAGTGGTGTTCCTCTGCAGTCCCATTTTAGCCTTGGAGAGTTTGTGATATATTCAAATTAAATTCTATTGGAGTCTAGTTTTGGATAAGAGATCAGGTCCCCTGACCTAGCTGCCACTTACTCATACCTAAAATGTCCTTGAATATGCAACTTCCTCATTGTAGGGCACATGTAAAACCGCTCCTCACTTCTTATAGAGCTGCATGATTCTTACAGTTTGGGGTAGGTGGAGGGTAGGCTTACATTGTATATCCTAATTTACTATTTATAAATCTTGATTACCATTTGTTACTTAAATTCTAATTTTTTTCCTTCAGAAATTTTAACTAAACAACTCTTCAGAATATGGATTACACTTGGGAAAATTCTAGTGCTTTGGAACTACTGAAAAGAAAATCAAAAGACAATCACCAGATGTAGCAGTAGAACAGAAAGTGTTTGGCTTTCAGGGGAGTTTTATGAATACTCTTTGGGAGTTCCCCATCTTTCACTTACTCCAGTGTCTTCCAGTAACTCCAGCAAGTAGGAGGGCCTGGTGCGAGAAGTGGGGATGTCACAATCTCTGACTCAGATGTGGTGCTCTGAGGAAGTAACTACTAGAGATATTTGGCAGTGGGACAGGAAGCACGTGTGCTGAGACTGGAAACTCAGTCTCCTCTGCCCTCAGGGTAACCTGATGGTCAAAGCTTGACCACATATCTTTGTGTGACTATATATATTTGAAACAGAGCATAGCTAAGGTGCTTATTTTGCTTCCCCTACTATATGATTATTTTCATGTCATGAATGATGGTCATGGCATTCGGTATAGAAGGTTTTAATTATGGCTCAGAATCCATGCATGTTTTTATAACTGGAAGTAAATGGATCTACGCCAGTACATTATTAAGTGTACAATTACTTATTTATTTATCCATACTCTACTTTATTACAAAAATACTTTATGAAAATTTACACATACATACACACTCACCACCACCATTACTACCATCACCCCATAAAAGAAATGAGGCAAAAAGAAAGTAAGGTCAGGAGAAAAATAATAAGGCTGGTATGGGTGGGGTTAGTGCAAAGAACATTTAGTATAAAATTCTATACAGGTGCTAGAACTAAGCTATACCTTTGGCTCTAGGTTTTCTAGCAGCCAACAGAAAATTGGAGATAGATAATAGGCTACAAGATTCATCACATTTGTAAGATGATTATAAGATGATTGGGATTTTCCCTTGAACTCATCTTGTATTGAAAAGGGCATTTGATGCTTTCCTTCTGCTAGAAAGATTAACTTTGAATTGCAATAAAAGTAATAAAAACATAATTCTGGCAAAAAGATAAATGAATAGAATGACAGAATGGGAGCAATTACAGGATTTCTAGTGTTGCATCTCTTTTCCTTGGTCCGTATTCTAATATCCCCGCATTCTCCTCAGTGCACAGAGGGCTCCAAGAAGATTGGCCATTCTTTTCAAAAGCTGAAGACTTCCCTAAAGAGTCTGTGGGAATGGGAAGCAGAATCTGATCACCATTTTTTTTTTTTTTTCAGAATGGAAAACTTCTACCATGAAGAATATATATTTTTTATTTTTTTTTAAAAAAATATATTTTATTGATTTTTTTACAGAGAGGAAGGGAGAGGGATAGAGAGTTAGAAACATCGATGAGAGAGAAACATCAATCAGCTGCCTCCTGCACACCCCCTACTGGGGATATGCCTGCAACCAAGATACATGCCCTTGACCGGAATCAAACCTAGGACCCTTCAGTCCGCAGGCCGACGCTCTATCCACTGAGCCAAACCATTAGGGCAAGAATATTTCTTTATGTACATTTTTATGTAGCTTCCAACTTATGAATTGTGGTGTTCCAAAAGTTCATTTATAAGTTGCTTGTTTGAAATAAAAAAATATTTTTTTCCCAAAGAAATGATGTTTACAACTTAATTTCAGATTTGCAATGAACCCAAGTTTCAAAGAGGTTAAATCTGAATAAATGCAGATCTACAATTCTGTATTCGAAGACTTTAAGGTCAGTTTTTGCTGACTTTGGATTTTTTTCCTTTTTTTGAGAAGGATAATACTGTGTATATACCAGTTATTACATAGCACTGCAGTGTGGTCTGGAGCAGGATACTATAGTCAAACACATTAATACTTCTGCAGTGAAACTGATGAATATTCACACTCAGTGGGATAAATAAAAACTATAAATAGCCTCATGTCAGTTCAGGTCGGGTCTTGTCGCCAAATGAATTCCGGCCAAATGAGTTCAGGTCAGGTCAGGTTTTGCTGCCAAATGAATTATGAAAAACCTTTTGGTTTTCAGAGCGTTTTGGGTTTCAGATGAGTAGATCTCTATTATACTTTTTAAAAAAAATAAAAAAGCCACTGGTATTATAAGTCCTAACCACAATATAATGTTATTTTATGGAAAAATATGTTGAATTCCAATTAGGGAAGCCAATAAGTCATCAGTATGCCGATCCTGCAGCAAGAGTGAAGAGTTTCCATCCATCTGGCTGGAGTCAGAGCAGTGCCCTTCTGTAACATAGGAGAGGGCTCTTGTCAGACAGGTGCTGGTGAAGGTACAAGGCCAAAGGCAAGGGGTAGGTAAGAAGCATGAGATGGGGAGATGGAAGAACAGAGGTGGGGACTTTCTTTCTTGTCTCCTATTATTCATTTCTCTACTCTTTTTGCCCTCCTTTTCTCTTAATTTTTCTTTCCTTCCAATGTTAGGGCAAGGAGCACGATATCAGTGTGACATTTTCCCTCCCCTCTACTCCCATCCTTTCCCCCAAACTGCCTATCTATATATATAAAAGCCTAAGTGACCGTCCAACCATCTGACTGGTAGCTATGATGAATAATTACCACCAGGGGGCAGATGCTCCAAACAGTAGCTATGACGTGCACTGACCATTAGGGGCCAGACACTTGACGCAGGAGCTGCGGTGACTTGGCAGCTGTGGTTCTCAGGTGACACACCTGGATCCAGAGAGGAGGGAGCCCAATTCTGGGGTGCGTCACCTGAGAACCGCCCTCTTGCAATCCGGGACCCCTTGGGGGATGTCGGAGGGCCAGTTTTGGCCCTATCCCTGAAGGCTAGGACGAAGGATGCCACCGGTGCATGAATCCATGCACTGGTCTTGTCCTATCTAATAAAGAGGGAATATGCTAATTGACCCTCACACAGTCACAAAGATGGCGGCGCCCACGGCCAATAAGGAGGGAATATGCTAATTGGCTGTCCCGCCCTCAAAGATGGCGGCGCCCAAAGCCAATAAGGAGGGAATATGCTAAATGACTGCTCCGCCCTCAAAGATGGCAGCACCCACAGCCAATAAGAAGGGAATATGCTAATTGACTGCCACACCCTCAAAGATGGCGGTGCCCACAGTCACAAGATAATGGAGCTTAGTCCCCTCAGCCCCGCTAGGACGGCAGGTGCACAGCAAGTCTGGGGCCGCCCCCAGGCAGGCCCGGCTGCTCCCTGTGCCTGCCTCCAGAGTCCCCCAGTCCCCTGAGCCCCCCCTCCCCTCCCCCCAGCTGCCCAGGGCTGGCCCGAGGTGCAGGCAAGCCTCGGATGTTGGCTACCCAACTGCTCAGGGCCACCCGAGGCTCAGGTAACCAGGGCCAGCTAAGGCTTGTGCTGCCGGCAGTGGCAGCAGCAGAGGTGTGATGGGGCGTTGCCTTCCCCTGATGCCAGGTTGCCTCCCACCACTGAGGGTTCCTGGACTGTGAGAGGGGGCAGGCCGGACTGAGGGACCCCCTCTCCAGTGCATGAATTTTCATGCACTGGGCCTCTAGTAAAGATAATAAATGGTGCCAGAAATAATATTGCTTTTAAAGTTAGTTAAATCTTGTTACCTATGCCACCCTCTAGCTGTATGACCTCAGGTGGTTTGCTCAACTTGTAAAATGGGTAAAAAAAATCGATCCGCTTCTTATGGTAGTTGAGAAGACTTTAGGTTCTGAGGTCATTGTGATGCTATACCCAAGTGCCTCACACAGAATAGGTGTTCAATAAGTGCTGGTATCTATCCTTCAGCATTGTTGTCCCCTCTCATATCTTCCAGTAATTCTTTCCATCTCCCCCTGAACATTGGCAAGAAGCATGGAGATCTGTAAGGGGCTGAGAGAAGCTTCTCAGGTGATGAGTATGATAGCTGTGATGGAGAAGTGGTCTGCAAAGCCATGAAGGCTCCAAAGTGTGAGTGTTTGTATCTGGCCGGAACAAGGCATCCAATCTCCCTTTGGGGCTCAATCTTGGCTTTGGTAAACCCTAGGAATTGAAAGTTTCTGGAAGAAAGAACAATCTCCAGGCTCTCTGGGAGTTAGGTGGGAAGCAGCTATATTTTGGGCTTACCTGAAGCAGTTTGCAGCCACGAAGGCTGATGTTGCCCCGTTGGCCAGAGCCAACCAGGAGTCCACAGTAAGCCTTGTAAAAATATTGTTGACAGTATTACAGATGTCTCCCATTTCCCCTTCCCCTTTTACTCCCTCCAACCAGCCCCTACCCACCCACCACCGGTCTTCACCATCCTATTGTATGTGTCCATGGGCTATGCATATCTATAATAATAAAAGGGTAATATGCTAATTAGGCTAGACATCTTCCAGACATCTTTCTGGATGTCCTCCCTGACAAAGCCAGGGCTGGAGGGAAGCCAGCCGGTGTCCTGGGTGCCAGCAGGCAGTCCGAGGGAAGCCAGTTGTGGTCCTGAGTACCTGCCAGCAGCCGGAGGAGGGAAGCAGCCCAGGTCCTCAGTGTCGGAGGGAAGCCGGTGCCGACAGCCGGGGGAAGGAAGGCCTACTCTTGCACGAATTTTTGTGCATTGGGCCTCTAGTAAGTATATTAGTTCTTTGGTTTATCTCTCCTCATCCTCCCACCCCACATCGAGATATGTCAGTCTGTTCCATGCCTTCATGCTTTGGGTCTTATCTTGCTGGTCAGTTTGTATTGTTCATTAGATTCCACAAATAAATGAGATCATATGAAATATGTCTTTCTCAGATAGGCTTATTTCACTTAGCATAATAGTCTCCAGGTCTATTCATGCTGTTCCAAAGGGTAAGTTATCCCTCTTTTTTATAGCTGCATAGTATTCTATTGTGTAAATGTCCAACAGCTTTTTTATTCATTCATCTACTGATGGGGACTTGGGCTGTTTCCAAATATTAGCTATTGTAAATAATGCTATGAACATAGGGGTGTATATATGCTTTCTGATTGGTGTTTTGGGTTTTTAGGATATATTCCCAGAAGTGGGATCACTGGATCAAACGGAAGTTCCATTTAAACATTTTTGAGGAAACTCCATACTGTTTTCCATAGTGGCTGCATCAATCTGCATTCCCACCAGCAGTGAACTGGTGTTCCCTTTTCTCCACATCTTTTTGAGCACTTGTTTGTCTTCCTTTTGTTGAGTTGTATGAATACTTTATATGTTTCAGATATTAACCCCTTGTCAATTGTTATATCACCTCTTTGGTTTCTAATTTTATTTATTTGGGTCCTCTCTCTTTGTTTGTTGATGAGTTTGGCTAAAGTTCATCAATCTTGTTTATCATTTCAAAGAACAGCTCTTGGATTCATTGATCTTTTGTACTCTGTGTGTGTGTGTGTGTGTGTGTGTGTGTGTGTGTTCGTTTTTTTAGTGTTTATGTCATTTATTTCTGCTCTGATCTTTATTATTCCCTCCCTTCTACTTCCATTGGGATTTTATTCCTGTTCTCTTTCCAATTTGTTTAGTTATAGTGTTAGATAGTTTATTAATGCTTTTTCTTGTTTCTTGAGGTAGGCCTGTAGTGCTATGAACTTCTCTTTCAGGACTGCTTTTGCCATGTCCTATAGGTTTGGGATGGTTGTGTGTTCATTTTCATTTATTTCCAGGAAGTTTTTAAATTCTTGTTTGATCTCATTGTTTAATAACATGCTATTTAGCCTCCATGTATTTGAGTGTATTTGAGGTGTTTTTTTTTATTGTAATTGATTTCTATCTTCATGCCATTGTAATCTGAGAAGGTGCTAGGTATGATATCAATAATCTTGAATTTGTATAGTTGTTTTTTTTTGTATTTGTATGTGTGTTCTAACATGTGGTCTTGCTTTGAGAATGCTCCATGTATGCCTGAGAGGAATGTATTTCTGTTGCTTTGGCATGAAATGTTCTGTAAATGTCAGTTTGATCTATCTGATCTAGTGTGTCATTTAAGGCCTCTGTTTCCTTGTTGATTTTTTATCTGGAAGATCTATCCAGTGATGTTATTGGGGTGTGAAAGTCCCCTATTATGACTTGTTGTCGATCTTTCCCTTAAAGTCCATCAAGAGGTATATATATATACTAGAGGCCCGGTGCACAAAAATTCGTGCACTCGGGGGGGAGGGGAGTTCCTCAGCCCGGCCTGTGCCCTCTCGCAGTCTGGGACCCCTCAGGAGATAACGACCTGCTGGCTTAGGCCTGCTCCCGGGTGGCAGAGGGCAGGCCCAATCCCTAGGTGCAGGCCCTGGTCGGGCTCAGAGCAGGGCCGATTGGGGAGTTGGGGTGCCGCCCCCTGTCATGCACAGAGCAGGGAGATTGGGAGGTTGTGATGCCACCCTCAGTCACGATCAGGGTAGGGCCAATTGGGGGGTTGGGGCACCGTCCCCTGTCACACTCAAGGCAGGGTCGATGGGGAGGTTGCGACGCCACCCTCAGTCACGCACAGAGCAGGGCCAATCAGGGGGTTGGGGCACTGCCCCCTGTCACTCACAGAGCAGGGCCCATCAGGGGGTTTGGGGCTCTGTACCCTGTCATGCACAGAGCAGGGCCTATCGGGGGTTGGGGCGCTGCCCCTGTCACACACAGAGCAAGGCCCATCAGGGGGTTGGGGCACCGCCCTCTATAACCCACAGAACAGGGCCAATCAGGGGGTTGGGGCGCCGCCACTATCACACTCAGGGCAGGGCCGAGGGGAGGTTATGGCTCTACCCCGTCACACACAGAGAAGGGCCCGTGGGGGGGGGGTTGGGGAGCTCCCCCCTATCAGGCACAGAGCAGGGCTTATCAGGGGGTTGGGGCGCCTTCCCCTGTCACGAACAGAGCAGGGCGGATAGGGAGGTTGTGCCCCACCCCCTGTCACACACAGAGCCGCAGGGCAATCAGGGGGTTTGGGCGCTGCCCCCTGTCACGCTGATCCCAGTGCCGGGAGGCCTCATGGCTCAGCTGATCCCGGTGCTGGGAGGCATATTACCCTTTTACTATATAGGGTAGAGGCCTGGTGCATGGGTGGGGCTGGCTGGTTTGCCCTGAAGGGTGTCCTGGATCAGGGTGGGGGTCCCCATTGGGGTGCCTGGCCAGTCTGGGTGAGGGGATGATGGCTATTTGCAGCTGGTCACACATCCTTCAGGGTGGGGGTCCCCACTGGGGTGCCTGGCCAGTCTGGGTGAGGGGCTGAGGGCTGTTTTCAGGCTGGGGATGACTGAAGCTCCCAACTGCTCCTTTTTTTTCTTTCTTTTTTTTTTTTATTCTGGGCCAGCTTTAGCTTTGAGGCTTGGCTCCAGCTCTTAGGCCTCCACAGCTGAAAGTAGGTTTCTGGCCTCTGCTTACAATGTTGCGAATCTGCGGGCTGAAGTCTGGTGGTATTTGTTACAGAGTTTCTTAAACTGCCTGCTCAGAGGCCTGCAGCGGCAGGCGGGGAACGTTGGTTTCCTCCATCACTGAGGCAACCAAGCCTCATGTTAGTTTCAAGCTGCCTGGCTGCTGGCCGCCATCTTGGCTGACAGTTAATTTGCATATCTCGCTGATTAGCCAATGAAAAGGGTAGCGGTCGTATGCCAATTACCATGTTTCTCTTTTATTAGTCTATATATATATTTGGGTGCTCCTGTATTGGGTACATAAATGTTTACTAGGGTTATATTTTCTTGTTGAATCATTTCCTTTAGTATTATAAAGTGGCCTTCTTTGTCTCTTGTTATGGCCTTTGTTTTGAAGTCGATTTTATCAGATATGAGTATTGCTACCCCAACTTTTTTTTCCCATTTCCCTTTGTGTGGAATATTTTTTCTATCTGTTCAGTTTCACTCTGTATCTTTTGTCCTGAGGTGGGTCTCTTGTAGTCAGCATACATATGGGTCATATTTCCTTATCCATTCAGTCACCCTATGTCTTTTGATTGGAGCATTTAATCCATTTACATTTGAGGTTATTATTGATAGGTCTTTATTTATTGCCATTTTTATTTTCTTTTACTTTCTGTGATCCTCATTCTCTCCTTTTTTCTTCTTAAAGCAGTCCCTTTAACATTTTTTTGAATTGCTGGTTTGGTGGTAATGAGCTCCTTTAACCTGTTTTTGTCTGGGAAGCTTTTTATTTCACCTTCAATTTTAATGATAGCCTTGCTAGATACAGTAGTCTTGGATTCAAGCCCTTGCTTTTCATTACTTTAATACCTGATGCCATTCCCTTCTGTCCTGATGTGTTTCTATTGAGAAGTCAGCTGACATTGTAATGGGACCTCCTTTTTAGGTAATTTTCTTTCTCTCTTACTGCTTTTAAGATTCTTTCTTTGATATGTATATATTTCAGAGAGGAAGGGAAAGGGAGAGAGATAGAAACATCAATGATGAGAGAGAATCATTGATTAGCTGCCTCCTGCCCTTGACCAAAATTGAACCCAGGACCCTTCAGTCCACAGGCCGATACTCTATCCAAACCGGCTACGGCTTTCTTTGTCTTTAACATTTGCCACTTTAATTATGATGTGTCTAGGTTTGGTCTCTTTGGGTTCTTCTTGATTGGGATTCTCTGTGCCTCTTGAACTTGTGTGACTTTTTCCTTCACCAGGTTGGAGAAGTTTTCTGTCATTATTTGTTTGACAGAAGAAACAGATTCTCTGTTCCTTGCTCATATTCTTCTCTTTCTGGTATTCCAATAGTGTGGATGTTATGTTTTATGTTGTTCTAGAGCTCCCTTAAGCTATCCTCCTGCATTTTAATTGTTTTTTGTATTTGATGCTCTAACTGGGTATTTATTTCTATCTTGTCTTCCAGATTTCTGATTCAACCCTCTGCTTCATCCAATCTATTTTTAATTCCTTCCAGTGTGTTCTTGATGCCAAATACATTATTCTTCATTTTGTCTGTTTCTTGTTCATGGTTTCTATTTCCTTTTTCATGCTGTTGTAATTTGCACTCAGTTCCTTAGGCATCTTCATAATCATTACTTCAAACTCTCCGCCTAATAGTTGAGTGTCTCCATTTCATGTAGTTCTTTTTCTGGAGATCCCTTCTTTTCTTTCATTTGGTTTTTTTTTTTCTTTGTCTTTCCAATTTAGCTGTCTTTTTGTATTTGTTTCTACGTATTAGATTAAACTGTTATATCTCCCAGTCATTGTGGGATGGCCTTATCTAGAAAGTGTCTTGAGGGAGTCCAGTGGTGCAGATTATTTGATCTCCTGAGTTGGTTGCTCTAGGGATTCCCCTTGTGTGTTATTTGAATTTTCCTGTTGTAATTGGAACTTGATTATTGATGTTCCTTTCTTGAGAGGGATCTCCCATCCGACTTGCTGACAGTGAGGCTTAACCCCAACCTTGCTGAGCCAGCTGTTATACAGGTGCTGACAGAACAGGACAGGACACAATAGGATCAAACCAAAGACACCACAAATATCAAGCTACGCAAAGCAGCAACAGGAAAGTTTAAGCAGGAAAAAGAAGAGAAAGCAAAGAAAAAATAAAAATGATACCAAAAGTCACAAGACCAAAGATTTAGAGGTGGTATAAAGAAAAAGAGAGAAAGCTGGAGAAGGCAATATGGAAGCAAGAAGGAATCTAAAAGAACTAGTATAAGAATAAAAAAAAAAAAAGGAAACAGAAAAGAAATTAAATAATAATGATGAATTTAAAATGCAATAAGAATGGATATATTAAGATGTAGATAGGAAAAGTTAAATGGAAAAAAAGAAAAGAAGAGAAAAATAAAATAAGAAAAATTAATAATACAGTAAAAAGAGACAAAAGAGAATAGAATCAAAGTAAAGAAAGAAATTAGAGATATGCAAGAAAAAAGAGAAGCAAGAAAACAAGAGGGAAAAGCAAACAAACAACAAAAACAAAGCCACTCACTCACACACACACACACACACACACACACACACAAACCAAATCCACATACACTTATACATTCAAAAACATTTTGGTGCACATTTGTGGAGCTCACTGGATTTTGCTCTGATGTTGTTGAATCTGGTTCCTTTGTGTGTCTGTCCTGGGCCTCCCAGGATCTTCTCTCGTGCAGGCCAGTGTGAGTTACTGTCCCTGGGCAACCTACAGATCTGCAGCCTCTTTAGTATTCTCAGGTCTTTAGTTCTAGTAGGTCCAGCATAGGGGATACTACATCCCGCTCCCCAGCCTTCAGCACAGTTCCTGCCCCTGAACCTTGCAGTGTAGCAGAGCAGCTGGGGCCTAGAACAACTGTGGCAGCATAGTGGCGGTGGCAGCACAGTAGCGGTGGCAGTGAGTAAGTCCACAGCAGGGGGGGAATTCTTGCTGAGTCAGTGGCGATTGTGTGGGTTAGACCTGGGCCATGGTGAATCCGTGTGTTGCTAGGGTTGGTGCCTAGCCACTGCCACTCCCCACAGCCTCCTCCCGAGGATGATCTTGTAAAACCTTCAAGATGGCATGGTTTCCAAGCTGGAGCTGTGCCTGGGGAGTGGCTGTGGTGGTAGCAGTGGGTCCCAGGCCCAGAGAGCCCAAACCACTCACCCCTGAGACTCCCACATGTGATCTGACTGACCTTCACACACACACACACACACACATGCCCACACAATCGCCCTCTCCCTCACTCCCTCACTCATTCTCTTATCCTCACAGTAAGCCTTTTAAGAAGCCAATAGATGTGAGAAATCATCAGATTTGTATGGAACCACAAAAGACCCCAAAGAGCCAAAGCAATCCTGAGAAAAAAGAACAAAGCTGGAGGTATCATGCTACCTGACTTCAAACTATACTACAGAGGTACAATAATCAAAACAGCATGGTATTGGCAGAGAAACAGACACAGAGATCAATGGAACAGAATAAAGAGCCCAGCTATAAAACCAGATGTATATGGACAGATAATTTTCGACAAAGAAGCCAGAAATGCACAATGGAGTAAAAAAAGTTTCTTTAATAAATGGTGCTGGGAAAACTGCAAAGCCATATGCAAATGAATGAAACTGGATTACAGTTTGTCCCCATGTACAAAAATTAATTATAAATGGATCAAAGACCTTAATATAAGAGCTGAGACAATAAGTTACATAGAAGAAAATATAGGTACTAAACTTATGAACCTGGGTTGTAGAGAACGTTTTATAAACTTGATCCCAAAGGCAAGGAAGTAAAGGCAAAGATAAATGAGTGGGGCCATATAAAACTACAAACCTTCTGCATAGCAAAAGAAACTGACATCAAAACAAAGAAGCAGCCAACCAGATGGGAGATGATATTTGCAAACAGTAGCTCTGACAAAGATTTAATTTCCAAAATATATAAAGAACTTGTAAAACTCCACACCAAACAAGCAACCCAATAAAAAAGTGGCCAGAGGACCTGAAAATACACCTCTTCCAAGAAGACATATGAACAGCAAGTAGATATATGAAAAGATGTTCAACCTCACTGGCAGTTAGGGAAATACAAATCAAAACTACAGTGAGCTACCATCTTACACCTGCTGGAGCAGCCACTATCAACAAGACAAGCAATAACAAGTGTTGGAGAGGTTGTGGAAAAAAGGGAACCCTCATTCACTGTTGGTGGGAATGTAGACTGGTACAACCACTATGGAAAGCAGTCTGGCTATTCCTCAAAAAATTAAGAATAGAGCTACCATACGACCCAGCAATCCCACTCCTGGGTTTATACCTGAAAAACTTGAAATCATGTATTCACAAAGATATATGCACCTTTACGTTCATTGAAGCATTATTTACTGTGGTCAAGACATGGAAACAATGAAAGTGTCCTGCAGTAGAGGACTGGATAAAGAAGATATAGTATATATACACAATGAAATACTATCCTATATAATAAAAGGCTAATATGCAAATTTCTGGAATAGCAGAACAACCAGTCGCTATGACGTGCACTGTGGCCAACTGGCCTGATCCGCCCCCATTGGCCGTCCCCACCCCTGGCTTAGGTGTTGAGCATCTGCCTTCCCCTGGCTGCTTGGTCTTGCGGGCCGAGGCTGCTCCACTGGGTGAGCTGTGCCCACATGTACAGTGCCCTGGACCAGATGGCCTGTAAGATCAACCTGGCCAGGGTCACCCAGGGCAAGTGCTCCACCCTCAATGTGACTGACCTGACGACCCGGGGCCTGAACATCCTGCTGCTGGACAATGTCATCAACTTCAGCTTCATGGCCAAGGGCAAGCTCTTCCTGCACCACGTGGGTCATATGGCCTGGGCTGGCCAAAGTGGCACAGCCTACTCCTTGGTGGCCCCTACCTGCTGGACCTGCACCTGTTCCTGGGCTGTGCCTTCACCCTTGCCCGCCCCCATGAGGAGCCCTCTGGTGTGGTCGGTGTGGATGGCATGCTGGGCCAGGTGCCACAGAGCGTGATGGACAAAGAGTACTATGGCCTGTGGAACACCCTAGAGGGGTCGCTGGAGCTGTGGGGCCTGGGCTGCGTGGCTGACAATGCCTAGCAGCAGCATGTGCGCTTGCAGCTGGCGCCCTTGCCAGAGTCCATCAAGCATGCCAAGGAGCTGGACCTTGTGGGACAGGGCCTGCACTCCTCTTCAGCTTGAGCTTTGAGGAGGAGAAGCTGAAGTGGCTAAGGCTGGTGGACAGCATCAAGCAATACCACTTGTGGGAGACCATCTTTGAGATCAACATCTCCAGCCAGGACCTGAGCAGCCAGGTGATGCGGGCCAAGTGGCAGAAGGACTTCAAGGCCATTGCCAGCTTCCAGCAGGGCCGGCAGGAGTGGCAGGAGAGCCTGGCTGGCCCAGCCCCAAGCTGCCCAGTGCGGCAGGTGGAGCAGCCTGGGAAAGAGGAGGAGGTGGAGGAGGTGATGGGAGAGAGTGTGGAGCATGTCTTCACAGAAGTTGTGGGCCAGAAATGGCAGCAGCCAGGACCTGAGTGGGGAGCCAAGAGATGGAAGGAGGAGGCCTGGCTGCTCACCAGGATTTTTATGTCCCCTATGGGCCCAAGGACTTTGACAGTGAACAGGGTCTGAGCGTTGGTGGGGACAGGTGCACCTTTGAACAGCAGGTGGCTGGCGCTGTCCTGAACCTGATGGGGGATGAGGCCAGAACCTGACCAGGGGCCGGCAGCAGCTCAAGTGGGACTGGAAGAAGAAGCAGTTTGTGGGACAGTCAGGACAGGAGGACAAGAAGAAGATCAAGACAGAAAGTGGTCACTACATCAGCAGTTCCTACAAGTGGGACCTCTACCAGAAATAGAAGCAGAAACAGAAAATCGCCATACGCTCAATGCCTGAGCCCCAACAGGCCTCCAGCGTTCGGCCCTGTCGGGGGTGCTGTTTCAGTCAATCCGGTTGGGGCATGTGCAGGAGGTAACCAATTGATGTGTCTTTCTCACATCCATGGTTCTCTCTCTGTCTCTCACCTTCCCTTCTACTCTAAAAATCAATGAAAAATGTCCTCAGGTGAGGGTTAACAAAAAACAAAAACAAAATATGCCTACATCTATACTAATAAAGGGTAATATGCTAATTAGACCGACATCTTCCAGACATTTTTCTGGACAACACCACGGTGGTGGGGGCTGAGGCAGAAGTGGTTAGGGACAATCAGGCCACAGGGGAGAGCAGTTAGGGACAATCAGGCCAGCAGGGGAGGGCAGTTAGGGGAGATCAGGCTGGCAGGCAGAGGTGATTAGGGAAGATCAGGCAGGCAGGCAGGCAAGTGGTTAGGAGCCAGCAGTCCCAGATTGTAGAGGGTGCAGGCCGGGCTGAGGAACCTTCCCCTTCCCCACCATGCACGGATTTCATGCACTGGGCCTCTGGTCCTATATAATAAAAGGAGAATATGCAAATCGATCAAATGGTGGAACGACCAGTCACTATGACACGAACTGACCACCAGGGGGCAGATGCTCAATGCAGGAGCTGCCCCTTGGTGGTCAGTGCGCTCCCATAGGGGGAGCGCCGCTCAGCCAGAAGCTGGGCTCATGGCTGGCGAATCCAGTGGTGGTGGCAGGAGCCTCTCCTGCCTCTGCGGCAGGGCTAAGGATGTCTGACTGCCGGCTTAGGCTCGCTCCCTGTGGGACATCCCACAGGGACTCCTGGACTGCATGAGGGTTCAGGCCAGGCTGAGGGACACCACCCCCCCCCCCCCGAGTGCACAATTTTTATGCACAGGGACTCGAATACACACATATACATAAATACTGAATATTGGAGGGCTGGAGGGCTGGGGGGCAGGGCCCCACAGGTGCACAAATTTTGTGTACTAGGCCTCTAGTTCATCCATAAAAAGGATGAAATAGCACCATTTGCAACAATGTGGATAGACCTTGAGAACATTGTGCTAAGTGAAACAAGTCAGTCAGAGAAAGCTAAGAACCATATGATTTCACTCTTATGTGGGATATAAAACTGAAACTCATGAACATAAACAGCAGTGTGGTGGTTGCCAGAGGGAAGGGGTGGGGGAAGAAAGGGGTCCTAATATAACGTGACAGGAAAAGATTTGACTTTGGGTGGTGGGCACATGGTACAATATACAGATCTTATAACATAGAAACCCACACCTGAAACTTATATGTTCATGTTGGCCAATTGTCACCTCAATTTAACAACAACAACAAAAAAAGGAGCCTCTAGAAATTTTACAACTATTCTAGGAATTTTCGATGGGCCCTGTTTTGTGGCTAGCTAGTTCTTCACATTGACTACATGTATCCTTTCAATAATATTTAAGTGTTTAGGGTATGTTAGGCACTGTTCTAGGGCTATAATGATTAAAGACATAGATAAGATCTCTACTGTCATGGAAAAAAATGAGGGTATTATATTAGAAAATAATAGGGTGTTGATGGGTGGGTGTGGATGAGGTTCCTTGAGATAAGGTGGTCAGGGAAAGTCTGTTCAAGGAGATGATATTAGATGAGTCCTGGAGGATAAGTAGGAGTTAGGCACACCAGGAACTTCATAGAGAGAGGGCCCAATAAGTTCAAAGGACCTAAGATAGGGAGGAGCTTGGTGTGTCCTAGGACCTGGTGGAAGCTGTTTTGTTGTAGCTTCATGAGCAAAGGGGAGAGGATCAGGGGTGGAGGAAAAGGCAGGCTGGGGCTCGATCTTGCTGAACCTTGTAAGCTCTGGACAGGAGTTGTGTGAATTTCAAAAAATAAGAAGCCCCTGAAGGTTTTTAAGTGTGGGGTGGGAGTGGGGAGTCATGATTTGCATAAATAAGAGTCCACTTTGCCTCACAGTTCGATGTCATGCAGTATTAACCAGCAGAGTGCTAGGCTCCTTTGGTAATATTCCCGTGTTCCCGTTTTCCTCTCAAATATAAATGACTTGCAGTCACTTGTCTCTCTTTATTGTTAAAATTTTTTTCTTCAAATGCAATGAACTGTCATCATTAATTTAGCTCTTTGGTGAAAGAATACATGACCAGTCACCTCTGTAATGTTGAGCAGTTCTCCTATTACCTGTGTTTTTGTTTCCTACTATGGATTTTTTCTGTTTATCTTCCAACACACCCATCCTTTGCTACCAGCTTTTACATGCCGCCTCTTCTAATGCTTTTTGTTTTCCTTCCCAGTTTTGAATTGTGATAGAGTTTTTTTTGTGTGTGTGCTCATTTCTTAAACGACCTTTGGGGCATTCTCTCTTGGCCACGCAGATTTCCTGTATAGACCTCAGTTCAATATAACCACCCAACACAGCTCCTTGAACATAGTAGGTACGCAGTGAAGCTTTTTAATACAAACCAATGACCCTTTTGGAGGAAGATCTTCTGGGCTTTGTGATGAACAGGAAGATGAATATGTTATGTTGATGCCCTTAAACCTGTTGTCTAAGAAGGGTCACTTCAGAACCTAAAGTCAGTGTTTGGCATAGAGCCATAATAAGGGAAATGAGTACAGTGTGGAAGGAACTGGGAATATAACTGTGACACTAAATCTAGTCTTCGTTCAGGCTTTTTAATTAGGTGGATTGGATTTTTTTAGGGAGAGAGAGGTATAGTTGTTATCTTTATGGACAGCTGGATGAGAATTTTATTTATATTAAGAAAAGTGATCTGATAATTGGTAATAAGATAACAAAATGAAGGTATAATCTTTCAAAGTCATAATATAGCATGTCTAACAAAACCTAAGTGTCATCTGATTATCTAGAAAGTATAACTTTGTCTTACTTACTATTTGCTATTAATTAGTACTCACTGTGTTAAAGTTAGAAGTTTAACTTACAGAAAATTGTTGTGAAGAAAATGATTTCTTGCAGGTAGAAAGATAACCCCAAATTTTAAGTTTTATTGCTCTATAGAATATTAACTAGTTTTGTATATAATTTAGCAATCTTGTACCAGAATTTAAAAAAAATGCACTATATCAACTTCTTTGCCACCTTGCTGTTTTTATCATGAGTTACATGTCTTTAACATGTGCTCATTATATATTTGTATGCACATTATATAACCTTTTAAAATTGTTTCAACTTTCACATTAAGTAAAGTACTAAGACATGAATGTATATGTCACTATCCAAATTACCTAGTTATGTGCTACCAAAAAATTTCTGAATAGAAATATCATAGATGTCACAATGGGGGGAATTACACACAGAAGTAAAAATGTCACTAATAGAAAACCTGTACTTTAATTAAGAGGTCCTCTGAGGGCATCTGTCCCTACAGTATACACAATTTAATGAATTTTAGGCCAGTCTCAGGGAAGGCTCTCAGTGAACTGGGAATACTGGTCTGTATTCACCATATGCTTTCATGTATGGGGGGAAAAATAAATAAGTAAACTTGAGAGACATTCCACAAATACAAATCTTGCTTCTTTGACCTTAAAAAACACACACAACACAACAGCATGAACACAGTTACAGGAGTTGTTTACCATAAAGACCATTAGCATCAGAAGTCACTAAGTACAGATCACAAAAATTTCACCAGTCACATTTGAAAGTGCAGTGCTGGATGGTGCTTATTTCCTCAAAGTTCCTTTCATACAAAGAAGGCAGGCTGTCTCTAGCTGATGCCTTATAAAGTTCAAGGAAAGTCACTATTAAGCCTACATAGTATGTGTTCTGCCCCATTAAAAACCTAAGAAAAGGCAGATTAATATTGTATTTGAACAGATGACACATTAAGAGAAAAAATGAGGAAATAAAACATTCATTTATTAGTTTTTGGTAAATTGTTACCTTCCCGATCACTGCTTAAAGGAATCCTTGTACAGACTTCAGCCAGGGTTTTACTATAATGCTTTACTTACTTGACTCTAAACCCTTACCCTTGACTATTCCTCTCAGGATTGCTCTGGAACTTCACTCTCCTTTCCAGAGATTTATTCTCCACTGCAACAGTGATTTCATACTGTAGTTATGTAAGGGTGTTTATATACCTTGTTTGCTAGGAATTTTTATGCCTGTTTTGTCAATACCATTCTTAATAGGGCTCCTTTTCACTCCCAGAAGTACCCCTGTTTCTATTATAAATTATATGGTCACCCTACTTTGGCCAGGTGTAGTTAAGACTTATTTACCTAAGTCTTATCGACTTTCTTTGGTCTCTCTGTCCCTTTTTTCCTTCCCAACATGTGGCAGAAGCTCCCCTATCCCCCAAAGGAGAGCCAACAGCCAAATGAGTGTGTTTTCCAATCAATGTTATTGTTATTTTTTTCCTTTTATAAGGAACACCCTTTTTTTATTCATATATTATAATAGCTAGCATTAATTGAACACTCAGTATGTTCCTGATACTGTTCATTATTAGGAATAACTTTGTTTTTTTAAAAAAATATATTTTTATTGATTTCAGAGAGGAAGGGAGAGGGAGAGAGAGATAGAAACATCAATGATGAGAGAGAATCCTTGATGGGCTGCCCCCTGCATGCAACCCGGGCATGTGCCCTGACCAGGAATTGAACCCTGATCTCCTGGTTCATAGGTTGACACTTAACCACTGAGTCATGCCAACCAGGCAGGATTAACTCAATTTTCACAACCACCTTATGTGTCAGTACTAATATTATGTCCACTTTACAAAATTATATAGATAAATAACTTGTCTTGGGTCTAACAATATGGAGCATAGCTTTGAACCCAGTCAGCCTTACTTTAGATTCTATGCTGTTAGCTACCAGTTTATATGTATTGTTTATTCAAGTGTATGTACTTCCTGGACCTAGTATAAGTTGATAGTTAACATCTAGTGGTTTATTTGTCAGCTAGCAACTTAGCAATGTAAAGTTTTATATTAGTTATGTGTCACTATGTAACTAACTAATTATCCCCAAATCTAACATCTTAAAACAGCAAGCACTTACTATCTCACACAGTTTCTCTTGGTCAGAGATTTATTAGTACCTTAGTTAGGTGAATCGCTCTGCCTGGGGTCTCTCATGACATCTCATGTGGTACAGTGACTAGAATTAAGATTTCTGATTGTAGCCGTAACCGGTTTGGCTCAGTGGATAGGGCATCGTCCTGTGGATTAAAAGGTCCCAGGTTTGATTCTGGTCAAGGCCTGTATCTTGGTTGCGGGCACATCCCCAGTAGAGGGTGTGCAGGAGGCAGCTGATCAATGTTTTTCTCATCATTGTTTCTAAGTCTCTATCCCTCTCCCTTCCTCTCTGTAAAAAAATCAATAAAATATATTTTAAAAAAAAGATTTCTGATTGTAATCTAAGTGGCTAGCATTAAGCTTTAGATTCCCAAAGCATCCATTTCAAAGATATCCAAATATGTTTTAATCAACATATTTTTGACTGTATAATACAGCTACTAGCAAAACAACTAGATTAGGGACCGAGGCATCCTACCCCCGCCCATGAACTTCCTTTTTTAGAGAGTCCTGGACCTAGATAACTGACCACTTCAGTGACCCTACTTCCCCCTTCCCACACCCTAATTCCAGCTCATATTCTTTAAATTCATTAATAAAGAGTGGCCCTGTAAAATCCTAGGCAGCTTTCCCCTCTAATCCCAGACCCTAGTAAAGACAAAGCCCCAGGTCCTCACTTCCTTTCTCTGTTTCTCTCCAAGACTTTGCTGTGTGGCCCTCATGGCGCCATGGACCCTCCAGGGCCTGTGAGTAACAAATGTTGCTTTTCAGAGTCCCCCGATGGTTTGCTAAAGTGTGTCCTGTGATCATAATAAGAACCACAAGGGCCCGTCCAACCACAACATTGGCATCAGTTCGGGAAATGTCCACAGGGGTTCCCCACAGTAATACAGGGGCCCCGATAAGTGCCTCAGACATTCCTAGCTGATAGCATCACTGTCAATGGGCTGAGACTGTCACGGCAGCTCACATGGTACTGGTTGTTGGCAGGTCTCACTTTCTTCCCGTTTGGGCCCTTCTGTGAGCTGCGTAAGTGTCCTCCTGGCACGGAAGTTGGCTTTCTGCCAGAGCGAACCATCCTGAAGAGCAAGGTGGAAGCCACAATGTCTTTTATGACTTAGTCTTGGAGGTCACAGTCCTTCGTCATATCAGCAATATCCTATTGGTTACACAGGTCACCTTGGGTGGGTGGGGTGGGAGGGCTACACAGGCCTGTGCAGGAATCACTGGGTCATTTTGCAGGCTGGCTATCACAAATGGGCTAATATGTTTTAAAACAAAGAATTTTTTAAGGCTTGACATTTTAAAACCTAAAACTTAGATTCTTTTACTCACAAACTAACAAAGTTTTTAAAGTATACCCATATCTATTGTTTTGCTTGGTTTCCATCGATAACAGAATATCCTTGCATTTGCTTTAAAATCTATAGTTACGATTAATCTTCTGGTACAGACTGAACTTGGAAGTGCTATCCAAAATGTGTGGCAACCAAGCAGCAGCTTCTGAATACCTGACTCTGAAGAAGGTAGTGGAGAAATAAAAAGTAGAATCACTTCGCCTTCTGAGGGTGAGGTAGAGGGCAGGCAAGTAACTGCCTGCACTGTCCTTGAGGAACCCTCGGGAGCGTCTTTACTTGGCAAGTGTGGGCCATGGCCATTTTCCTGGGACTTTATTTCCACTGAACTCCAGTGGAGACTAAGCAGGGCTTCTGCTGAAGGTTTCCAGGTAGCATTCCAAGTTACAGTTGTCTTTCTAATGCTTCCCACATGCCTGACATGGGAGCTTTAGTCCCCAGCAATCTATTCTCTCTGGTTATGTATAGAAAAAATGGATGACTAAGGTTTGTCTAAAGTATGGGGACCGTTAAGGTAGGGACTTTGGGAGAGCCATGAATCCCCTTTCTCATCCCTCACATCTCTGGTTCTTCCCAGCAGTATTTTGGGTCATCAGACATGTGGCATTAGTGACCTGCAATTTTTCTGTTCCAAGTTTTGAAGGTAGGAGAATATCACTACTAAAAATATGCTAATTTGGGGGACCACTTTTCTTAGCCCCATTTTCATTAGAACTTGAGAATGAGAAAAGAACAATAGGATGTTCTTTATCTAACCTCTTTATTTCTGCAGTAAAGGAAAGATAAGAAGGAGGAGGAAGGGGAGGGAAAATGTGCAGGTGAGTGTCATGTTCTTAGAGATAGTTTTGAAGATTCCTCAGGCTTTGGAGTGGAAAAATGGATTGTAGGTGATTGAGGAGGGAGCAGGGAGATCAGTTAGGAGGCCACGATAGTTGCCCAAGTGAAGGAGGATGTTGGCTTGGACAAGAGTGGAAATGGTGCAGTTAGGAAAGGGTGGTTCAGCTAAGAGTATGTAATGTAGGCAGAGCCCACAGGGGCATGTGCTGGGCCTGAGTAGATATTATGGTTCATTGCTCCTATTATTAGAGTTTAATGATGTGTAGTCACACCCTGCATTTGTTTTTTTGTTAAGAAATTAAGTGTAAGAGTTTATTCTCATTGCTACTATTATTACTGTGGCTGGATTTGCTTCAAAAAGTATATTACTGCCTGGCCAGTGTGCTCAGTGGTTGAGCGTCGACCTATGAACCAGGAGGTCACGGTTTGATTCCTGTCAGGGAACATGCCTGGGTTGCAGGCTTGATCCCCAGTGTGGGAGGTGCAGGGGGCAGCCAATCAATGATTCTCTCTTATCATTGATAGATATTTCTCTCTCTCCCTCTCCCTTCCTCTCTGAAATCAATAAAATATATATATGTTAAAAAGTATATTACCAAATATAGAATAAAAACTGTCCAACCTTATGGGCAAGCAATACAAATATGTGACATTAGAATCTACAATATGGTTCTGAAGATTTATCAGAACATATGTTTAGCAATGAATATGAGATTCCCCTCCTTGATACCCTTATTATGTTATTTATCAAATAGATAATTTGGGGGGCTTGTTATAGAAACTTGACATTTGACCATTTTTAAGGAAATACACAAATATCCAAACCAAGAATTAAATATTTCTCATAGGCTACTAAGAAATACAACTTATAATTTTACTCCTTTCTTTTAGTTAAAATTTTTTTGGTTCTTTAAAGTTGAATAAAATAAGATCATCTCAGTGTTTCCAAGAAATGTAGTGGAAAGTAATATACTTGGCATTATTCAATTTGTTTGATTTGTTATTAATTTGATTTGCATGAAAATGTTATTAATTTTAGATTTGTTAAATTTTAACTTGATACCATTTTATATCAATTTACATTTGGAGCCTCCATTAAGATCTTTGGGGTATATAGTTTAACCTTAAGTGTCGAATCTGATTATAAGAAAGAAAAGTTTGGAACCTTGAGGCTGGAACGGTTCACAGCTGACTCTTATGAAATCAAATAAGTTCTCATAATCATTTGCAGCCATTATTTGTGTGCTTTTGCGGTACCTTATTTCTTCTGAGCTATCCTTACATGTTTCCAGGAATTCAAGGGCTAAGGAACATTGTACTAAGAATTTGAAATAGAAGGCATTTAATTTTGTGGGAGTGTAGAGTGTTTATTAACTTTTACGTTTAAGGATCAGCAAAATGGAGAAGTGTATTGTGTTACACAACATATTTTGTTATAAGTATGTTTACTTTTATTGTACGTGATGTAACCAGAATGGAAAAACACACACAGAAACACTAGTTGTTGATATAATTTGCCTCAGAGGGGCATGGGGAATGGGGAGTATGGCATAAGAAGAGAAAAAAAAAAATCTGTTTACTAATTAGAGTAAAACTACTAGTTAAAAAGAGTTGCATAGATGAATGAATAATAATAATACGTTCACTTAATTTTCCTGAAAATTTACAAACTTCTTTCTTTGTTTAGGTACTAGGTAAAGGAATAAAGTTTCTCTGGTTCATTGGATGAACACTAATTCCATTTATTTTCTCTCTGAAGCTCTTCACCTTTCATTTTAATCACCAGAGGATACTATTTGGCTATTTTGAAATCATTTCTGTTTTCAGCTTGCACTTTGCCCAGTGAGAGCCTTTCCCCATCTCATTCTTCCTGTTCCTTTGCCTCACTGCTCATTTTACGTCTACCTCTTTTCCTATAGCCAAGGAAGGAACTTGTTAACCAGGACTTTCTTACGAACTGACTGAAAAAATCTTTTTGATATGATACATTCATAGTCACCATACCTGGGTCTGATCCCAGAAAAGCAGACAACAGGAAGTACAGGAAAACATACAGCTCATATTTGGAAGGGTCTTTGTTCCTTCAACACAGATAGAAGTGGACAAAGGAGAATGAGAGAACAACAAAGGCTGTTGTTGATTTGATCTCCAGGAATGGAAAGTGTTGCTTGTCTACTTTTTCCAAAATAAACTTTGATCCAGAGTTGACTGCCCTGTTAGTTACTTCCTTCTGATGCTGAGGAGTGGCAGCTACCCTTGTTAGGTTTTCAAGGTCAGTCTGCTAAATCGTAGATACACTGGACTAACCCATCCCCAAAAGAAGTGGAAAATACTAGTCACTTGCCAATCTGGGTCCCAAGGTAAAAACAACACAAGGGTATGAAGAGGATATTTAGTTGAAATGAAAAAAAGATGGAAAAGATGATAGGGAAAGCTGCAGAAATGTTGGACAAAAATTTGTTAGGATAAAACCATCACCTTACTAATCTCTGTGTCATTAATCAATTATAAATAAAATTTTTCTAATATTCATGTTCCGTCTAGACTCACTTCTTTTCCTATCTCTTATGATTTATTTCCCATTTTCCCCTCTCCTCTGTTTTCTCTTTCTTCTTTGCTTTCTCTCCTGATTCTCTTTTTTTTTGTTGTTCTTTTGTAATCTTCACCCAAGGATATGTTTTTATTGATTTTGGGAAGAGGAAGGGGGGTGGAGAGGGAGAGAAAGAGAAAGAGGAAGGGGGTGGGGAGGAAGGGAGGGAGGAATTTGAGGGAGAGTGGGAGAGAGAGAGAGAGAGAGAGAGAGAGAGAGAGAGAGAGAGAGAGAGAGAGAGAGAGAGAGAGAGAGAGAGAGAGAGAGAGAGAGAGAGAGAGAGAGAGAGAGAGAGAGAGAGAGAGAGAGAGAGAGAGAGAGAGAGAGAGACCTACTTTTTGGCTTTTTTGGTGTACGGGGCAAGGCTCCAACCAACTGAGCCACCAGCCAGGGCTGTTGTTTTTATGAGCTAAATGTGGTACTGTGGTGATCAGAGATGATTAAGTACAAATTTAGCTTGGTTTGTGATGAATTCACAAGGAAATAACTGTCATATAGCACTCCATGAGAATATTACTAGAGGTAGAAAACAAAATTCCATGGGGGTTCTGGGAAAAATGACTTCATTTGATGTAGAGACCAAGAATTAGACATGACTTTTTGCACTCCTTCATTCATCCCCACTTGCCAGCCATTCTCCCATGAACTGAGGGGACAGTTGAACAATGGTTATAATGCAGGTGTGGTCACCACCTCCCAGGAGCTTGTACGCCAATGGAGAGACAGGAAACAAGCAAGTAAATAGTACATAGTTACAGGTTGTAAAAGGGTTAGGAAGGAAGGGGTTTCTCTCTGCTGTGGCAGAGAGGTAAGGGGGAAGCTGCCTTTCTAGAGCAGGCTGGGAGGGCACCTCGAGGAGGGCTATTTCAGGAGACACCTGAAGGATTAGAGCAGTGGTTCTCAACCTCTGGCCCTTTAAATACAGTTCCTTATGTTGTGACCCCCAACCATAAAATTATTTTCATTGCTACTTCATAACTGTAATTTTGCTACTGTTATGAATCATAATGTAAATATCTGATATGCAGGATGGTCTTAGGCGACCCCTATGAAAGAGTCGTTCGACCGCAAAAGGAGTTGCGACCCACAGGTTGAGAACCGCTGGATTAGAGGAAGCCAGTTTTGGGGAGAGCCAAGAGAAGAGTTTCCTGGTAAGAGGGAATGGTAGGTGCAAAAGCCCTGAGCTGCAGAGTGGGACACTCTGCCTAAGTGGCAGGAGGTGGGGATTGGTGGAGCTAGCACGATAGGAGTGTCTAGGATAAGATCCAAGAGGGAGGTAGGCCTGGAACCATAAAGATTTGGGGTTGTGTTTTAAGTGCAGTAGGAAGACCTTGAAGTGGAGTGTCTTGCTGGAATTTTAGTTGTAGAAGTCCAAACTTTTTGATGAATAGAGAGTACATTTTATGGAGCCAGAGCAGAAGCATGGAAATCACAATAAAATCTCTATACTATAGGCGAAAATGGAGTATTAGGAACTTGAGTTATAAAACGGGATTAGGAATCCTATCTAATAAAAGAGAAACATGGTAATTAGCTGTACCTCCGCTACCCTTCCATTGGCTAATCAGGGCGATATGCAAATTAACTGCCAGCCAAGATGGCGGCCGGCAGCCAGGCAGCTTGAAGCGAACATGAGGCTTGCTTGCTTCAGTGACAGAGCACTCCAGCATTCCCCGCCTGCCGCTGACGGCCTCTGAGCTTTCAGATTGAAACATTGTTACAAATATAGAAGCTAAACAAAACCCCAGAAACCTGCTTTCAGCCAGCCAGGATCTCAGAGCTGGAGTTGAAACAGAGTTTTGATTATAGAACACAAACAAACCAGATACCTGCTTTCAGCAGCGGAGGCCTAAGAACTGGAGCCAAGCCTCAGAGCTAAAGCTGGCCAGAATAAAAAAAGAAAAAGAAAAAAAGAGCGGTTGGGAGCTTCAGTCACCCGCCAGCCTGAAAACAGCCCTCAGCCCCTCACCCAGATTGGCCAGGCACCCCAGTGGGGACCCCCACCCTGAAGGGTCTGTGACCAGCTGCAAACAGCCATCATCCCCTCACCCAGGCTGGCCAGGCACCCCAGTGGGGACCCCCACCCTGATCCAGCACACCCTTCAGGGCAAACCAGCTGGCCCCCACCCGTGCACCAGGCCTCTACCCTATATAGTAAAAGGGTAATATACCTCCCAGCACTGGGATCAGCAGAGCCGCAGGCCCTCCCGGCACCGGGATCAGCGTGACAGGGAGCAGCGCCCAAACCCCCTGATCGCCCTGCGGCTCTGTGTATGACAGGGGGCGGGGCCACACCTCCCTATCCGCCCTGCTCTGTTCGTGACAGGGGAAGGCGCCCCAACCCCCTGATAAGCCCTGCTCTGTGCCTGATAGGGGGTGCTCCCCAACCCCCTGATCACCCTGCGGCTCTGTGTATGACAGGGTGCAGCGCCCCAACCCCCTGATCGGACCTGCTCTGTGTGTGACAGGGTGCGGCGCCCCAACCCCCTGATCGGCCCTGCTTTGTGTGTGACAGGGGGCGATGACCCAACCTCCCAACCGGCCCTACCCTGAGCGTGACTGAAGGTGGCATCGCAACCTCCCGATCCGCCCTGGTCTGTGCATGACAGGGGGCAGCGCCCCAACACCCCAATCAGCCCTGCTCTGAGCCAGACCAGGGCCTGCACCTAGGGATTGGGCCTGCCCTCTGCCACCCGGGAGCAGGCCTAAGCCAGCAGGTTGTTATCTCCCGAGGGGTCCCAGACTGCGAGAGGGCACAGGCCGGGCTGAGGGACCCCCCCTTCCCCCCGAGAGCATAAATTTTTGTGCCCCGGGCCTCTAGTTGTGTTATAAAACGTGGTGACATTTTATTTGGGCTTCTAAGAATGGTTGGAATTTTGACAAGCAGAGATTTAGAGAGAAGATCATTCTAGAGCAAGAAGCAGGATGTCAAAGTACGGATGCAGGGTGAGAGGTATGTGGCAAGATTAGGAAAGGGCCGTCCTACTTAGTATGACTGGAGAGAAGGGTGTATGTAAGGGGAGAAACATGTACCTTTTTGGTTTATAATATAAGGTCTTGAATGCCAGACTACATTTTTGGGAGTTTGGCTAATATATATAGAAGGTTCGTTGCTTATTTTATTTAGGCATGTTTTATCTATAATAATAAAAGCATAATATGCTAATTAGACCAGACAGCTGAGCAACCTTCCGGATGTCATTCCGATGAAGCTGCAGTGGTGGGGGCCGAGGCAGAGGTGGTTAGGGGCAATCAGGCAGGCAGGCAGGCGAGTGGCTAGGGGTGATCAGGTAGGCAGGCAGAGTGGTTAGAAATGATCAGGAAGGCAGGCAGAGTGGTTAGGGGTGATGAACCGTCAGGCAGCTCAGAAGCAGAAAACGGAATTTTTAAGGATTTCAGAAAGGTTAGTGGGCAGAGTGTGAGGGGCCAGCCAGAGTTGAGATATGACACTGAAGACATTTGCATGCCTCAGATTTGGAAGGGTCTTGTAAACCACATTACGGATTTAGGACTTTTTCCTTGTGAGTTAATCAAGGGATCAGACATGATCAGGTTTTTGGCTTAAGAACAATCTCTCTGGCTGCACTGTGAACAGTGACTTGGAAGTGACAAAACTGGAAGTAGGGAGACCTGTTTGAAGGTTATTACAGCAATCCCAGTGAGTGGTGATCATTGCAGTGGGCATGAGGGAAGTGAGAGAATTCTAGAAATGTTTAGGGATGGAAAAGAACAAGGCCTGATGTTGAGGAAGAGGGAGTTGGAGGACTCAAGAGTGACTCTGGCCAGGCCATAGTGGCTCAGTGATTGAGTGTCGACCTATGAACCAGGAGGTCACGGTTCAATTCCTGGTTGGGGTACGTGCTCAGGTTGTGGGCTTAATCCCCAGTGGGGTGTGTGCAGGAGGCAGCTGATCAATGATTCTCTCTCTCATCGTTGATGTTTCTATCTCTCTTCCTCACCCTCTTTCTCTCTGAAATCAATAAAAATATATATTTTTTAAAAAGAGTGACTTTGGAGCTTCTGGTTTGTATAACTGGTTGGATCGTGTTCTTAGTTGATGAGCAGCATAGAGAGGGGGCATTTCTTAGTCCTTCTTTTATTACTGGATTTTAATAAAATAAAACCATCTCAGAGTTTTAAATACCACATTTCTTCATGCTCTTTCCCTTTTTCTTCTTAATTTTTCATGGGAGAAGGGTTTAAGAGTCTTGGTTGTTCAGGAAATTCACTTTCCTGCTAAGAAAGAGTCTGTGGTATGCTAAAAACAGTTTTCTTCCTAACTAGAATACTTTGTGGTATTTAGTAATTATTATTATTATTATTATCATTATCATCATCATCTATAGGGAGTGGGATGGAAATCATTATAGTATGTAAAAATTAATCTTATCTTTCCTAATCATTTTTTGTTTCAAATTTTATGTGTAAGGGAATTATCTTTATGGAATTCAACCTTCTGTGAATTCGGTAAAGAAGATAACTATCTCATATAAATGAAAGGCATATATCCAATTTTGAATTATTTGGGAAAGAAATCCCCATGGAGAAATGTACTTAAGGGTTTAATAAATTTCCTCAATTCAGAAACTTAGATAAGGCTAAATGGATTTTAAATCTTGAGTGTGGTTATAAATTGAAAATGAAAGGTATAGTCTAGTCAGTGATGGCGAACCTATGACACACATGTCAGAGGTGACACGCGAACTCATTTTTTTTGGTTGATTTTTCTTTGTTAAATGGCATTTAAATATATAAAATAAATATCAAAAATATAAATCTTTGTTTTACTATGGCTGCAAATATCAAAAAATTTCTATATGTGACACGGCACCAGAGTTAAGTTAGGGTTTTTCAAAATGCTGACATGCCGAGCTCAAAAGGTTCACCATCACTAGTCTAGGTCCAACCCAGAGAGCATAAAAGGCTCAATATTTTCTGAAATTATCAATGTTTAGATTGTGAGCTTGATATGCTTGTAGATAAACATTTTAGCACAAATTGCCTATTGCATGGAATAAAGGTTTTTCATACATATATATATATATATACATCAATGATGAGAGAGAATCATCGACTGCCTCCTACATGCTCCCCATGGGGATTGAGCCTGCAACCTGGGCGTATACTCTGACTGGGAATCGAACTGTGACCTCCTAGTTCATTGGTCAGCAAACTGCGGCCCCTTGAGTGTGGCTCTTCCACAAAATACCATGTGCAGGCATGCACGTACAGTGCGATTGAAACTTCATGGCCACACTCAAGGGGCCAAAGAGCCACATGTGGCTCGCAAGCCGCATTTTGCCGACCACTGTCTTAGTTCATAGGTTGATGCTGAGCCACACCAGCCGGGCATAAAGGGCTTTTTGTACAGTTATTCAAGAGGTCAAGTGGGACTCAGTGGTGTTCTTTTTTGCTTTTAATGAAGGTGTTTTTTTTTTAAATATATTTTATTGATTTTTTACAGAGAGGAAGGGAGAGAGATAGAGAGTTAGAAACATCGATGAGAGAGAAACATCGATCAGCTGCCTCCTGCACATCTCCTACTGGGGATATGCCCGCAACCCAGGTACATGCCCTTGACCGGAATCGAACCTGGGACCTTTCAGTCCGCAGGCCGACGCTCTATCCACTGAGCCAAACCGGTTTCGGCAATGAAGGTTTTAATTAATAATAAAAGTAATAATAACAATGACTTATATTTGTATAGCATTTTTTAGTTTATACTGTTGTTAAAAGTACATGACCCATTTAGCCCTCTGTGAAGGAGACAGGGCAATATTATCTCCATTTAGGAATCAGGAAACCGGGATCCAAGAAGTGCACCTCAGGTCATCTGATTCCTGGAACAGTATTTTTTCAAGCAAATACCAATGTTCTCTGTGCCTAACAGTGGTATGGCAGTGTGGCTGTGTTGCGGAGAGGGTGAGCCTCTTTAGGGAGGGTGAGGGAGTGAAGGGTCTCCTGTTTGTTCTCTCCTAGGATTATGTTAGAGATCTGCAATATAAAAAGCACAGCTCAGATCACACATGAGAATGGAAAAAGGAAGATGTGGACTAAGCATGATCAGCTATTATTTTTTTCCAGTATAATTTATTTGTTCTTTGTTTCCTTATCTCCCTCTGGCATTCTTTAGGGAAAGCATTAATTAGTACTATAGATTTAAGGAAAAAAAATTAAAATACCTTACATTGAGAATGTTTTATTTATTAACTTCTTTTCTGTGAATTGGTAAAGACTGCGTGCATGATTTTAGCCAGTTATCTTAGTCCAGTTACATAATTTCAACCAGTTTGAGGCATAGTTTGAGAACCACTAACAAATATTTTTAAAGTGATTGAAATGAAATTTCTTGAAAAGATAATTTATTGCCTTCTGAGGAACATTTGTGTAGATTTTTAAATTATTTGTATTCAAATTTTCTCACAGGAAATTTCAAATTCCTGCCCATTATACTTGTCTTCCTTCATCTTCTGACAGCTTAAAAAAGCATTGTTACTAGGTCTCTGGTAATTTTTGACTCTTTTATCCTAAGATTTCCTTAGGGAATCTTAAGATTCTGGGGCCAAGCTTATTGCCAGGCTGTGTCTTGTCCTCACCCCTCCCATGTGCACTTGAGAAGAATGTGTATTCTGTTCTATTGGATTGAATGTTCTTTTATGTCTGCTAGGTCAGTCTGGTCTAATGTGTAGTTTAAGTCCAGTGTTGTCTTATTGATATTTTGTCTGGATGGTTGGTCATACTGTTGAAAGTGGGCCCTGGCTGGTGCTCTGATGTTGGGTGCATAAATATTCACAATTGTCATACCCTTTCTTTTGTTTTTTGTTTTTTTTTTTTAAATTAAATCTTTATTGTTCAGATTATTATAGTTGTTCCTCTTTTTTTAGCAACTGTCATACCCTTTTGATGAATGATCCCTTTGTCATTATATGGTGAACTTCTTTGTATCTTTTATTTTTTCTGTTCATCAGATTATTTATTCACTTGATTTTTAGATTCACTTGTTGATAGATGTGTATTTCTTGTTCATAATTTGTATCTTTACCTTTTTCTTCTTCTTCCTCTTTTTAAAGGATACCTTTCAGCATTTCATATAATACTGGTTTGGTGGTGGTGAACTCCTTTAGCTTTTTCTTATCTGTGACGCTCTTTATCTGACCTTCAATTCTGAATGATAGCTTTGCTGGATAAAGTAATCTTGGTTGTAGGTTCTTGGCATTCATCACTTTGAATATTTCTTGCCACTCCCTTCTGGCCTGCAAAGTTTCTGTTGAGAAATCAGCTGACAGTCGTATGGGTACTCCCTTGTAGGTAACTGACTTTCTTTCTCTTGCTGCTTTTAAGATTCTCTCTTTGTCTTTTGCTCTTGGCATTTTAATTATGATGTGTTTTGGTGTGGTCCTCTTTGGATTCCTTTTGTTTGGGGTTCTCTGCACTTCCTGGACTTGTAAGTCTATTTCTTTGACCAGGTATGGGAAGTTTTCTGTCATTATTTCTCCAAATAGATTTTCAATATCTTGCTCTCTCTCTTCTTCTGGCACCCCTATAATTCGGATGTTGGTATGCTTGAAGCTGTCCCAGAGGTTCCTTACACTATCTTCGTATTTTCAGATTCTTTTTTCATTTTGCTTTTCCGGTTGGGTGTTTTTTGCTTCTTTGTATTTCAAATCTTTCACTTGATTCTTGCGACCCTCTGGTCTGCTGTTGGGAGTCTGTATAATATTCTTTACTTCAGTCAGTGTATGCTTAATTTCTAGTTGATCCTTTATCACAACCTCGAGGGTCTCATTAGATTTCTTCGTGGTCTCATTAAGTTTATTGGAGGTTTCTAGAAAATTCTTGAAAAACCTTAACAGTGTGGTTTTGAACTCTATATCCAGTAGTTTGCTTTTCTCCATTTCTGTCATTTGTGTCCTATTTCTTTGTCTTCGCATTTTTTATGCTTCCCTGTGTTGATGAAGTGGTTTTCTGTGCTAAGTGTCCTCTAGGGCCCAGTGGTTCAGCCTCCCCAATTACCTGAGGAGGACACACTTGGTGCACCCCCTTGTGGTCTTTGTGCATAGTCTTGTTGTAGTTAAGCCTTGATTGTTGTAGGTAACACTGGGAGGGATTGACCTCCAGGCCAATTGGCTGTGAGAATCAGCTGTGTCTGCAGTGGGAGAACTTCTGTGCTGGAGACATCCCTCCAGGGCAAGACTTGCTTCAATGGGGCTTTGGTGCTCACTGAGTCTGCCCCCTGAGTGTGTCCTTTATGGATCCAAGGAGCTGCAAATCAGATGGTCCCACTCTGACCACCAGGCACACTGGCTCCTGGATCTCTAAGGAGGTGCTAATCTAGCCTCTGCCTGAGGCTATCCAGCAAAAGCCTCCGTGCAGGGCTTGGGCAGGGCGGGCCCCACGGGATCAACAGTTTGGGGCTAGCAGTTATGGCTGCCCTCAGAGGCCCCGCTTCTCAGTGTCGTGGCATTTGCTTCAAGAACCTCCGAGATAAAGCTGCCCTTGAATTCCGACCGATGCCAGACAGTCCCGCTTCTCCCGTCTGAGTCTGAGTCCCCAGAGATTCGCCCGGAGCTGGAGCTCAGAGCCTGAGACTCCCTCCTGATTGAAAAAGATAACCGCTCCCTCAGCCACCAGCCCGCTCCGTGTGCGCCTCTGTACCTCTGTATTTTACTTCCGCACTGCGCCTCCTCTGAGTCTTGTTATGCTTTTCTCTTTACTTCTAGTTGTAGAATTTCCACTCAGCCAGCCTTCCTGTGGTTCTGGATGATGTCCGTTCCGTCTCTTAGTTGTATTTTTGAAGTGGTTGTATGAGGAAGCAAACTCCGGTGTTTACCTATGCCGCCATCTTGGTTTCTCCCTCCCTTCTTTGTCTCTTATACTTTTTGGCTTAAAGTTTATTTTGTCTAATATAATTATAATTATGGCTACTTTACTTTCTTTTGGTTTCTATTTGCATGAACTAGCTTTTTCTTAACCCAATACTTATCTATTTATGTCCTTAAAGCTAAAGTGAGTCTCTTATAGGTAGCATATGATTCAGCATATGATTCAGTCTTTTTGTTTTGTTTTATTTTTTGTTAATCCTCACCTGAGGATATTTTTTCCATTGTGTTTCAGAGAGAGTATAAGGGAGGGATAGGAGACACAGAGAGAGAAACATCAATGCAGAAGAGATACATCAATTGGTTGCCTTCCGAACACTCCCCTACTAGGAGTAGGGAGTGAATCTGCAACCAAGGAACGTGCGCTTGCCTGAGAATTGAACCCATGACCATTGATATGCAGGGTGACATTCTAACCACTTAGCAACACCAGCCAGGGTGTTTTTGTTTGTTTGTTTTTGTTTTTTATCTATTTGGCCACTCTGTGTCTTTTGTTTGGATAATTCAGGCAATTTACATTATGGACTTGCTATTATAGATATATATGGACTTACTATTGCCATTTTATTAATTGTCTTCTGGCTGTTTTATAGTTTCATTTTTCCTCTCTTGCTTTCTTTCTTTGTGATTTGATGATTTTCTGTTGTGGTATGCTTAGATTTCTTTATCTTTTGTGTATCTACTGTAGGCTTTTGCTTTGTGGTTACCATGAGACTTTTATAAAACATCTTATCCTATCTAATAATAGACAAATAGGGTAATTAACCATACCTCCGACACGCTTTCCATTGGCTAATCAGGGCGATATGCAAATTAACTGCCAACCTAGACGGCGGCCGGCAGCGAGGCAGCTGAAGCGAACAGGAGGCTTGCTTGCTCCAGTGATGGAGGAAGCCAAGGTTCCCCGCCTGCCGCGGCTGGGCTCTGATCTGCACTCTAAGAAACAATGTTGCAATTATAGAAGCTAAACAAACCCAGATACCTGCTTTCAGCAGCGGAGGCCTCAGAGCTGGAGCTGTAACAGTGTTTCAATTATAGAAGCCAAACAAACCCAGATACCTGCTTTCAGCAGCTGAGGTCTCAGAGCTCGAGCTGGGCCTCAGAGCTAAAGCTGGCTCTCAGCTCCAGTGACAGCCATAGAAGGTAAATAAGTCCCAGAATAAAAAAAAAAGAAAAAAAGGAGAGGTTGGGAGCTTCAGTCACCTGCCAGCCTGAAAACGGCCCTCAGCCCCTCACCCAGACTGGCCAGGCATCCCAATGGGGACCCCCACCCTGAAGGGGGTGTGACCAGCTGCAAACAGCCATCATCCCCTCATTCAGGCTGGCCAGGCACCTAAGTGGGACCCCCACCCTGATCCAGGACACCCTTCAGGGCAAACCAACTGGCCCCCACCCGTGCACCAGGCCTCTATCCTATATAGTAAAAGGGTAATATGCAAACTGACCCTAACAGCAGAAGGACTGGGAATGACTGGTCACTATGACACACACTGACCACCAGGGGGCAGATGCTCAATGCAGGAGCTGCCCTCTGGTGGTCAGGGCGCTCCCACATGGAGGAGCTCTGCTCAGCCACAAGCCAGGCTGATGGCTGCCAGTACAGCAGTAGTGGTGGGAGCCTCTCCTGCCTCCTCAGCAGCGCGTAGGATGTCCGATTGCAGTTTAGGCCTGCTCCCCGCTGGCAAGTGGACATCTCCTGAGGGCTGCCGGGCTGCCAGAGGGATGTCTGATTGCCATCTTAGACCCAATCCCCTGGGGAGCAGGCCTAAGCCAGCATGTGGTCATTCTCTGAGGGGTCCCAGACTGTGACAGGGCACAGGCCGGGCTGAGTGCCCCCCCCCCCAAGTGTACAAATTTTTGTGCACCAGGCCTCTAGTATTTATTATAACAGTCTATTTTAAGCTGATAACAACTTAACTTCACATGCATACAAAAGCTCTATATTTCTACACTCCTTCTTTCCCCATATTTTATGTTTTTGATGTTACCTATTTTTATATTATGTCTCCATTAATAAATTATTTTACTTATAGTTACCTTTAATACTTTTTTTTGTCTTTTGACTTTTACACTAGAGTTATAAGTGACTTATCCACCATTACATCAGAGTATTCTGAATGTAACTATATATTTACCTTTATCAGTGAGTTTTATACTTTCATATGTTTTCCTGTTATTAATTGGCATCCTTTTATTTCAACTTGAAGAACACACTTTAATATTTCTTTTATGGCCAGTCTAGTGATGATGAACTCCGTCAGCTTTTGTAGATCTGAAGAATTTTTTTATTTCTCCTTCAATTCCAAACGATAGCTTTGCTGGGTTGGGTCTTTTTAGCTGGCATTTTTTTCTTTCAGCACTTCGAATATATCATTCTACTCCCACTGGCCTGCAAAGTTTCTGTTGCTACATGTGTTGATAATCTTATGGGGGTTCTCTTGTATGTAACAAGTTGCTCTTCTCTTGCTGCTTTTAAGATTCTTTGTCTTTAATTTTTGATAGTTGAATTATTATGTGTCTCTGTATAGTCTTTTTGGATTCATCTTACTTGGTCCTTTGAGGTTTCTTGCATCTGGATGTCTATCCCCACTCCTCTCCCCTCCAGATTAGGGAAGAATGAAAGCCCTAATGGCTATCAAGCTTTGTGATTCCCGGGCTGTCTAGCAAGTCAACCATAAAAGTTGGGGCATTAGATGTATGGCGGAGTTCCTTCCAGGGAGATACTAATGACTTGATTTTATTGTTGGAGTGAGCCAGAGGGAGAAGGAGGTGGAAGTTCCTACTGGCTCTTTTGGGAGGATTGCAGTCAGCCCCTATATGTATGCTAATTAGAAGCCAAATCCTCAGGCAGCATCTTATGGAGTATGCAGTTAAACCCTTTGCAGTAATAACTAGGAGATTTGCATTCTTGCCTGCTTCCACTGCACTAAGCCTTGAGGGTATAGTTGCAGTGAGTACTCATTTGTGTCTGTTAAGAACTGCTTCTTTGTTTGATATAGTCCTGTGAGACTCATGAATGCAAGCTCTATTGGCTATCAGAACTAGGCAATCTGGAGGCCATCTCTCAGGTGGCAGCTACAAAAGCTGGGGTGGCAGACATGTGTATAAGCTCCTTCCAGACAGATGATAGTGACCTAGTTTTGTTGTTGGAGCAGGCCAGAGGGAGAAGGTGGGGGAAGTGCCTGCCAGCTCCCCAAGGCTCCGGGATGGGATGGATCCCAGCCAGCCCTTAGATGCCTGCCAAATTAGAAGTTGGACCTTCAGGCAGCAGCTTGTAAAGTATGCACTCAAACCCCTTCTAGGTAAAGACTGAAAGATGGCAGTTTTTACCTGCTTCCTCTGTGCTGAGCCCTTGAGGGATAGCCTTGGCAAGTGCTCATGTTAAGAACTGGTTCTTGCCGAAACCGGTTTGGCTCAGTGGATAGAGCATCGGCCTGCGGGGGGTCCCGGGTTCGATTCCAGTCAAGGGCATGTACCTGAGTTGTGGGCACATCCCCAGTGGGAGATGTGCAGGGGGCGGCTGATCGATGTTTCTAACTCTCTATCTCTCTCCCTTCCTCTGTAAAAAAAATCAATAAAATATATTTTTAAAAAAAAAGAAAAAAAAAAAAGAACTGGTTCTTTGCTAGTCTTATGGGCCTCATGGACACAAGCCCCGCTGGCTTTTAGAGCTTGGGTTTTGGGGGCCTGCCCCTTCAGTGGGAGTCTTAAAAGTTGGGCACTAGATGTGCGGTCCAAACACTTAATTTCTCAGGGAGAAACCGAGGGTTGGAAGTTCCTTCCTGATTCTGTGGCACATGCTGAGGGTATGGTGTTTGGTGAGAGTGTGTCTCAGCTTTCCTAACCATTTCATTGTGGGTGTTGTCTCATTCACTCATGTGTAGGAGTCACTGAGCCAGTTTCTGGATTTTTCTCAGAGGGAATTGATCTGTGTGATGCTGTACATTCAGTGAGTCCATGGGAGGAAGGAAGTTTAAGAACCTTTTATGTTGCCTTTTTGGACCCTCCTGTTTTTGTTTTGTTTTTTTATATATATATTATTGATTTTTTACAGAGAGGAAGGGAGAGAGATAGAGAGTTAGAAACATCGATGAGACAGAAACATCGATCAGCTGCCTCCTGCACACCCCCCACTGGGGATGTGCCTGCAACCAAGGTACATGCCCTTGACGGGAATCGAACCTGGGACCCTTCAGTCCACAGGCCGACGCTCTATCCACTGAGCCAAACTGGTTAGGGTCTTTTTTTAATTAATATTAATTGAGGCTTACTGTGTGTGGGGTACTGTGCTTAGGCTTTTGATCCTACATTATCACAGTAATTCTCCTAGCAACTGTTTTCAATAGGTGGTATTGGTGCCATTATTATTTAATAGGAAAGGAGGAAAGGGAAGATTGGATATAGGCATGACATTTATACAGCTTTGCCAAAAAGCTGCATTTAACACTCTCTAAATCTGTTCCCTTCTGATGGATGGGGGAAGGGACTGGACAAAGAAAATTTATATTTTAAAATTTATTTTTGTTTAAATATATTTTGATTGTTGAGAGTATTACAGATATCTCCCATTTTCTCCCTTCCCCCCTACCTGCTCCCGCCCCCCCCCCCCCCCCGCCCGACAATTTAGACACATGACCAGTGAGGCCTGATGTGGAAAGGTACCACCTGTCTGCCAGTCATACCTGGGAACAAATTAGTGGCCAAGATGGGCGTGGTCACTGCAAGTGTATGAAACCTAAATATTTGAAACTTCCACACAAAGGAAGCTTCATGCACTGGGTCCCTGGGTGTCCTGTGGATTAATGGGCGTTAATTAGCTTGGATGCAACATGCAACGAAAGCTCTGGACACTGGCCATGTTTCTGGCTCTGCTGAACTCCCAGCTACCTATCTTTCAGGACTGGCTTGGAGGAAATGGGACATTGGGACCCGAGAAATATTAACCTCATGCAAATAAAGCCTCTTCCACATCCCGTCCTCCCGTCCTCCCATGGGAATCTTAGAAAATTCATTTTCTTTCTTTTTTTTTTTTATTAGTTAAGGTATTACAAATGTGTCCTCATCCCCCGCCATTAACCCCCAGCCTCCCCCTCACCCCCCGCCCCCCCGCCCCTCACACTCATGCTCCCATCCCCCTGTTGTCCATGTCCATTGGTTTGGCTTATATACATGTATACAAGTCCTTCGGTTGATCTCTTCCCCTTACCCCCGCCCTCCCCGACTTTCCTTCTGGGGATTGATAGCCTGATCGCTGTTTCTCAGTCTTTGGGTCTGTTCCTTTTCATCAGTCTATGTTGTTCTCTATAATCCACAAATGAGTGAGATCATGTGGTATTTATCTTTCTCTGACTGGCTTATTTCACTTAGCATAATGCTCTCCAGTTCTATCCATGCTGTTGCAAAAGGCAAGAGTTCCTTTTTTTTTTTTTTTTTTTACCGCAGCATAGTATTCCATTGTGTATATGTACCACAGTTTTCTAATCCATTCATCTGCTGATGGGCACTTAGGCTGTTTCCAAATCTTAGCTATGGTGAATTGTGCTGCTATGAACATAGGGGTGCACATATCCTTTCTGATTGGTGTTTCTGGCCTCTTGGGATATATTCCTAGAAGTGGGATCACTGGGTCAAATGGGAGTTCCATTTGTAGTTTTTTGAGGAAGCTCCATACTGTTCTCCACAGTGGCTGCATCAGTCTGCATTCCCACCAGCAGTGCAGAAGAGTTCCTTTTTCTCCACATCCACTCCAACACTTGTTGTTTGTTGATTTGTTGATGATAGCCATTCTGACAGGTGTGAGATGATAACGCATTGTCGTTTTGATTTGCATCTCTTGTATAATTAGTGACTTTGAGCATGTTTTCATATGTCTTTCGGCCTTCTGTATGTCCTCTTTCGAAAAGTGTCTATCTAGGTCCGTTGCCCATTTTTTTTATTGGATTGTTTATCTTCCTTTTGTTAAGTTTCATGAGATCCCTGTAAATGTTGGAAATTAAACCCTTATCGGTGGTATCATTGGCAAATATGTTCTCCCATGTAGTGGGTCTTCTTGTTGTTTTGTTGATGGTTTCCTTTGCTGTGCAAAAGCTTTTTATTTTGATGTAGTCCCATTTGTTTATTTTCTCTTTAGTTTCCATTGCCCTAGGAGCATTATCAGAGAAGAAATTCCTTCGGCATATGTTTGCGATTTCACTGCCTGTGGATTCCTCTAGTATTTTTATGGTTTCCCGTCTTACGTTTAAGTCTTTTATCCATTTTGAGTTTATTTTTGTGTATGGTGTCAGTTGGTGGTCTAGTTTCATCTTTTTGCATGTATCTGTCCAATTTTCCCAACACCATTTATTGAAGAGACTGTCTTGATTCCATTGTATGCTCTTGCCTCCTTTGTCGAATATTAATTGGGCATAGTGGTTTGGGTCGATTTCTGGGGTCTCTATTCTATTCCATTGATCTATATGTCTGTTCTTGTGCCAGTACCAAGCTGTTTTAAGAACAGTGGCTTTGTAATACAGTTTGATATCTGGTATTGAGATCCCACCTACTTTGTTCTTTCTCAGGATTGCTGCAGCTATTCGGGGTCTTTTTTTATTCCAGATGAATTTTTGGAACATTCGTTCTAGATTTGTGAAATATGCCGTTGGTAATTTAATGGGGATTGTATTGAATCTATAAATTGCTTTGGGTAGTATGGACATTTTAATGATGTTAATTCTACCAATCCATGAACACGGTATATTCTTCCATCTGTTTATGTCTTCCTCTATCTCTTTTTTCAGTGTCCTGTAGTTTTTGGCATATAAGTCTTTTACCTCCTTAGTTAAGTTTATTCCTAGGTATTTTAATTTTTTTGGTGCAATGGTAAATGGGATTGCTTCTGTAGTTTCACTTTCTGTAAGTTCACTATTGGTATAAAGAAATGCCATGGATTTCTTAGCATTAATTTTGTATCCTGCTACATTGCCGAATTCATTTATTAAGTCTAATAATTTTTTGATGGAGTCTTTAGGGTTCTGTATGTACAGTATCATGTCATCTGCAAATAAGGACAGTTTTACTTCTTCTTTTCCAATCTGGATACCTTTTATTTCTTCTTCTTGTCTGATCGCAACGGCTAGTATTTCCAGTACTATGTTAAACAGGAGTGGTGAGAGGGAGCATCCCTGTCTTGTTCCTGTTTTTAGGGGGAATGGTTTTAGTTTTTGCCCATTGAGTATGATGTTGGCTGTGGGTTTGTCATATATGGCTTTTATTATGTTGAGGTATGATCCCTCAATTCCTATCTTGCTGAGAGTTTTTATCAAGAAAGGGTGTTGGATTTTGTCAAATGCTTTCTCCGCATCAATTGATATGACTATGTGGTTTTTTTCTCTCAATTTGTTTATGCGATGTATCACATTTATTGATTTGCGGATATTGTACCATCCTTGTATCCCTGGGATAAATCCTACTTGGTCATGGTGTATGATCTTTTTGATGTACTGCTGGATCCGATTAGCTAGGATTTTGTTGAGGATTTTGGCATCTATGTTCATGAGGGATATTGGCCTATAATTCTCTTTCATTGTATTGTCTTTATCTGGTTTTGGGATTAGGGTGATGTTGGCTTCATAGAATGAGCTGGGAAGTGTTCCTTCCTCTTGGATCTTTTGACATAGTCTGAGGAGGATAGGTTTTAGGTCTTCCTTGAATGTTTGGTAAAACTCCCCTGTGAAGCCATCTGGCCCCGGGCTTTTGTTTGCTGGAAGCTTTTTGATTACTGCTTCGATTTCCTCCATAGTTATTGGCCTATTGAGATTTTTAGATTCTTCCTGGTTAAGTTTTGGAAGGTTTTATTTTTCTAGGAATATGTCCATTTCCTCCAGGTTGTCTAGTGTGTTGGAGTAGAGTTGTTCATAGTATTTTCTAACAATCCTTTGTATTTCTATGGGGTCTGTTGTTATTTCTCCTCTTTCATTTCTGATTTTGTTTATTTGGGTCCTCTCTCTTTGTTTCTTGGTGAGCCTGGCTAGAGGTGTATCAATCTTGTTTATCCTTTCAAAGAACCAGCTCTTGGTTTTGTTGATCTTTTGTATTGTTTTTTTGGTCTCTATGTCATTTATCTCCACTCTGATCTTTGTTATTTCCTTCCTTCTGCTTACAGTGGGCTTTTTTTGTTGCTCTCTTTCTAGCTCTTCGAGTTGTAGAGTTAGGTCATTTATTCTCATTGTTTCTTGTTTCTTGCAGTAGGCTTGTAGAGCTATGAACTTCCCTCTCAAGACTGCTTTTGCTGTGTCCCATAGGTTTTGGATTGTTGTGTTTTCATTGTCATTTGTTGCCATGATGCTTTTTATTTCTTCTTTGATCTTACTGGTAACCCAGTCATTGTTTAATAGCATGCTATTTAGTCTCCATGTGTTTGATTTTTCTGGATTGTTTTTGTTGTAGTTGATTTCCAGTTTTATGCCTTTGTGGTCTGAGAAGATGCTTGATATGATTTCAGTTTTCTTGAATTTGAAGAGACTTTGTCTGTGACCCAATATATGGTCTTTCTTTGAAGATGACAAATGTGCACTTGAGGAGAATGTATATTCTGTGGCTTTGGGGTGAAATGTTCTGAAGATGTCAATTAATTCCATTTGATCTAGTGAGTCATTTAGGATTGATGTTTCTTTGCTGAGTTTCTGTTTAGAGGATTTGTCCAGTGGTGATAATGGGGTGTTAAGGTCCACTACTATGATTGTATTGCTGTCAGTCTCTCCCTTGATCTTCTCCAGAAGATTTCTTACGTATTTGGGTGCTCCTATATTGGGTGCATATATATTTACCAGAGTTATTTCTTCTTGTTGGACTGCTCCCTTTAGTATTATGAAGTGGCCTTCTTGATCTCTTTTTATGTCCTTCACTTTGAGATCTAATTTGTCAGATATAAGTATTGCTACCCCGGCTTTTTTTTCACTTCCATTGGCCTGAAAAACCTTTTTCCATCCCTTCACCATCATTCTGTGTGCGTCTCTTTTTCTGAGGTGGGTTTCCTGTAGACAGCAGATATATGGGTCATGTTTTCTTATCCACTCATTTACCCTATGCCTTTTGACTGGGGAATTTAATCCATTTACATTTAAAGTTATTATTGATAGAAACTTGTTAGTCGCCATTTTTGTTCTTTACCACTGCGTTCCTTCTTTGTTTCCTATTTTTTCTATTTACAGCAGACCCTTTAGCATTTCTTGCATTTCTGGCTTGGTTGTAATAAACTCCCGTAGACCGTTTTTGTCTGTGAAGCTCCTGATTTGACCCTCAATTTTGATTGATTGCCTCACTGGGTACAGTATTCTTGGATTCAGACCCTTCCTTTGCATGATTTTGTATATTTTATTCCATTCCCTTCTTGCCTGATGTGTTTCTGTTGAGAAATCGGTCGCTAGTCTGATGGGGGATCCTTTGTAGGTAACTTTCTGTCTCTCTCTGGCTGCTTTTAAGATTCTTGCTTTGTCGTTGGTGTTTGCCAATTTAATTATTATGTGCCTTGGCGTCGGTCTTTTCGGGTTCATTTTATTTGGGACTCTGTGAGCTTCTTGGATTTGTGTGAGTTTTTTCTTCCCTATATCAGGGAAATTTTCTGTTACTATTTTTTCAAACAGGTTTTCTATTCCTTGCTCAGTTTCCTCTCCTTCTGGCACCCCTATTATTCGGATGTTGTTTCATTTAGCGGTGTCCCAGAGTTCTCTTAGGCTCTCCTCCTGCTTTTTAATTTTTTTTTCTAGAAGCTGTTCTGTTTGGGTATTTTTTCCTACCTTGTCTTCTAGCTCGCTGATGCAGTCCTCTGCTTCTTCTAGTCTACTGTTGATGCTTTCTATTGAGTTCTTTATAGCAGTGATGTCATTTTTCATTTCTTCTTGGTTTCTCTTCATTTCCTCTTGGTTCTTCTTCATTTCCTCTTGGTTCCTACATATATTGTTGAATTTGTCTTCCATTTTTTTAATCCACCTTATGGCCATTTCTCTGAATTCTTTCTCTGACAGGTTGCTTGCCTCCATTGCCTCCATTTCGTTTACTTCCTTTTCTGATGATGCCTGTTTTTCTTTCATATGTGGGTTGGTTCTTTGTTTCACCATGATCTCTCTTCTCCGGGTGTTTGGTTATGTAGTTCTCTCTCTGCTGCGTTGATTTAAAGGCACAAAATACAACACAACAAGGCACAACGTACAAGGCACTGAACAAAATGTATTCACGATATTAATAACCCCAAATAAAGGTGACCACCCGAGTGAAGAGAATTAGGGGATAAAGAAGAAAAAAGAAAAAAAAGATTAAAGAGAAAAAGAAAAAACAAAAAGGAGTGCTGAAATGAGATTGGGAAAAGGGAGAGAAGAAAAACACACACACACACACACACACACACACAAAAAGTAAGAGGGAGAATGAAATAGAGGTGGGGAAGAGGCTATTTGTATGGGGAGAAAACTCTAAGAGAACCGCAACTAATCTCAATGAATTCCAGCAGCAGATCCCTGGAGATTAATGCAAACTACAAACAACCACTAATATCAAGCAAGGCAAGGGAAAACAGAAGCACAAAAATAACCAGAGAAAGACAAAATAAGCAAAACAGAAAAATGAAAATGAAAAACAAAACAAACTCCCAAACAAGCATAAAAAAACCTAATATATTCAAAATCAAGCAAACACTAACAAAACGACAGAGAGAGAGAGAGAAAAAAAATTGGATAGTGAAGAAAGACAAGAGAGAGGTGTATATGGATTTAGAGCAAGGGATTGGAAATTAGATATATAAGTAGGGTGAAATTTAGACAGTGGATAAAAAGAAGGAATAGGGAAAATCTAAAGCAGGAATAGGGTAAGAGAAACAGGACAGCAAAAGGGGAAAAGTGAGGAAGAGAGTTTTGGCTTAAGGGTAAATGTGAGATAGAGAGAAATGATGCTAAAGAAACGATGAAAATAGAGTGTAGAACACTAATCCCAAAATAAAATAAAGAAAAATAAAAAAAATAAAATGACACTTGAAAAAATGGTAAAATGATAGCAATAATACTGGTTAAAAAAATGTGGTATTTAAAAAGGTAAAATCAAGTGATGAAAAAAAATAATAATAAAATAGGTTCTTAATGAAATGGTGAAAAAAGAATTAAAAAAAATATAAAAATATGCAGTAGTGAAGGTGCTTCAGATCTTCTACTCTTCTTTTTGGCACGCCTTAGTCCTGCCAGGCATTCAGGAGAGTGTTGAATTTCCCTGCGATACACTGTCCCTCCGTGCCATAAACCACAGTCCTGATTTTAAGGCAGGTTGTATTTGTTTACCAGACTGCCTTTATTTGTGATCACAGAAGAGACAGTTCGTGGATCTGCCTCTGGGTGGCAGTGTGTCTGGATTGACCTCCGAGGCTATAAGTCCTCTCTATCAGTAGGGTTTTTTTTTTTTTTCTCTATGGTACTTGAAACTGATTTGGGCAAGTCCACTGCCCAGAGCTGGTTCTTTAATGGTTACTGCCCGCTCTGTTTCCCAGGCTCCCCAAAAAGAACTTTCCCCTACAGGCTCTGCAAATGACCCCAACTGGGGAATCCCATGCACTGGGTTTAATAATCAAATGCACGGATCTAAGGGGAACTGTAACAAGCGCCTGATACTCTGTGTGAATTCGCAAGCCTCCACCTTCCAGGTCTGCGCACAGTCTCCGCATGCCCACTCGCCCCTGGCACCAGCAGCTGGGACACTGGCAAAGTCCAAGGCTGCTCCTTTACATCCAGTCCAGCTATGGGCTCATTTTTCGCGTTCCCTTCTGCCAGCAGCCCTGTGGGGCCCCTTCCCCACTCGCGGGTCACGCTGGTCCCAACGGCCGCGGACTCTGTGGGGCGCAGATTTCGCCCCGCGCGTGCGGGCGAGCTCAGTCCTCTCTCCAACCCGAACTGCAAACTACACCTTTAGGGGAAGTCTAACCTTTCTGTGAGAAGAAGCAGTGCTCGTCTGAGTTCACACAGTCACGCTGCTTGAGATCCCCTGTTTCCAGGTTAGAAGCTGATCTCTGGACGCCACCAACAGCTACCCAAGATGGCGCAGTCTCCGCTGCTGAGCTGGCGCACCGAGAGAGGTTTCAGCCGCAGTCTCCAACCGTCCTTTTTTTTCTGGGGGTTCTCGGTCTTTCCCAGCTTCAGACAGTCTCTCAGCTGAAAATCCTCTGCCTATTTGGGCTGTATGTTACCCGTTTTAGCTGCTCACCCTTATCTGCTCCAGGACAAGGCACAGGACACGTCCGTTTATACCTCCGCCATTTTCTCCTCCTCATTTTCTTAATATATTGCAAGAACCTCACTACCATGAGTGACAGGGTAGTTTGATTCTCCAGTAATAGTATTGGCCCCATTTTACAGAAAAATAAAAAGAGGAGACAAGCCCAAGGATGTACAGTTAGTAAATGACAGAGCTTGGGTTTTAATCTTGATCTGTTTGATTTAAAAGCCTTAATCACATTTCACACTCTCTTAGAGGAGGACAGGGTTCATGTCCTTTACTTCCCCCAACTCCCACTATTCTTTAAGGGTATGTCTTAAAGCAGTCTTATAACAAGCTACATATGACATCAAAAGAATGTATGAGTACAAGTTCTCTGAAGAAATACATACAAGCAAATTGAATTAAATATTATCAGAAACCCATTCAATCAAGATAAACCAATATTAACATTTTGGAGTATATCATTCCATGTTTCTTATGCGAAGAATTAAGTATACATATATATTGGAAGTGCTCTTAGGATAACTGAATTCTGCTAAGAAGTTTCTATTTAATATGCCCTAAATCATGTGCTTACTAAGAGCCATTTGTATTTTTTCTTAGCCCTGTTTATGCCAGTTGAACTTATTATCGCAATTATGTAATCTAATTAAATATTACACAAACCAGTGAAATGTGAGTATAAAAACAGAGCTTTTTTTGCCACTAAAATTAGGTTGAATGTCTTAGCAAAATGCAATCAAGATGAATCACTAAAACAGTTGTTCTGGAATTTAGAGTAGGTGAAATAACTATAAAAGATTCAGAAAGAAGTTTTAAAAGTCATGACGGATTCCACATTCATATTGCTTCATAAGTAATTTACATTTTTGTTCTTTGGTAGTAAAAAACTAAACTGAAAATAGAGAAAATGGATTATAGATATGATTTATGTAGGAAAGTGATATGGAATTCTGTTAAGCAAATACTCAAGTCCTTAGTCTTAAATAAAAAGTTTTAGGGAGCAGTTGTTATGAATCCTCACTTTCTTTAGCTTTTGAAATTAAGCAATTAACTTCAGGTTCTACTAGATGCATTGGATAATGATACTTCTACTCTTTATATCTGAAAAGGAGAATTATATAATTTGCTAAGCTGTTTTTTTTTTTACTTGATATATCATGGACATATTTCCATACAGATGAACATATTTTATGGTAATATAACATATGTTCAGAAAAGTGCACAAATCTTAAGTGTACAGCTTAGTGAATGATCACAAAGCAAACATATCGCTGTAACCAACACCCAGGTCAAAAAAACATTTCCAGCCTTGGCCGGTGTGGCTCAGTTGGTTGAGCATCGTCCCATGCACTAAAAGGTTGCAGGATCGATTCCCAGTAAAGCACATTCCCAGGTTGCAGGTTTGATCCCCCATCGGGTTGTGCATGGGAGGCAACTGATATCTCTCGCTCTCTTTCTCTCTCTCTCTCTCTGTCTCTCTCTCTCACACATACACACATGCACACACACACACACACACACACACACTATCAATAAAAACATATTGGAAAAAGGAATAGAAAGAAAAACATTTCCAATTACTCTAGTAGCCCCTTATGACCTCTTCTTCCTCATCAGAAAGAACTGCTGTTTTGACTTTTAATCCTATAGTCTATTTTTAAACTTTATATAAAAGAAATATTCATAGTTTTTACTTTTTTACTCAACATTTGTTTGTGAAATTAATCTATGTTTTTAATGTGTATTATTTGTTCATTCATTGTCACTGCTGAATATTTTTTCATTGAAAGAACATGCCAAAATATTTACTTATTGTTTGTAAGTTTATGTGCCTAGGGATGGAATTGGTGGGTCATAGGATATATTTGTGTTCAACTTTAGGGAATATTACTAAAGTGGTTGCGCCAATTTACACCCCATCATCAAATGAATGTGAGTTTCTGTTGCTCCAGATCTTTGACAATACTTCGTATTGTCAGTTTTATTGATTTTATCTCATCTGATAGATGTGTGGTAGTATTTTGTGATTTTCATTTGCATTTTCCTGGTACTTAATGAGATTGAACACTTTTTCCATATATTTATTTACCATTAGAGTATTTTTGGTGGTGGTGGAGTTTGAAGTGATTGTTTAAGTATCTTGCCCATTTTTCAGTAGAATTATCAGACTGTTTCTTATTTGCTTGTACTTCATATATTCTAGATATGAGTCCCTTTGTTAGTTATGTGTTAAAAATATCTTTTCCCATTCTTGCTTTTGTTACTCTTTTGACAAAGGTTAATGTAAGTTCTTAATTTTAATGTAATTTAATTTAACAAATTTTCCTTCATTATTAGTGTATTTTCAGTCCTTTGTAAGAAATCTTTGCCTACTCCCAACCCAAAGACATGAAGATATCCTTCTATGTTATCATCCATCAACTTTATTGTTTTACCTTTCACAGTTAGGTCTACAATTCACATGGAATCAATTTATGTGTCTGCAAGTATCCATACATGCACATTTCAGTTCTCTTTCATTGGTGTATTTTCCTTTTGCTAATATATGCTTTGATTACTGTAGTTTAGTAAACTGAAGACTGTCTTCTTTGTACTAATTCCTCATAATATTCTTTGGCCCTTTGCATTTTCAAGTAAAGCTTAGAATCAGCTTGTCAGTCTCCACAAATACACACACAGAGGCACACTCAGACTTGCAGGGATTTTTATTAAGATTGCTCTGGATCTGTAGATCAATTGCTTTGACAATCAAATCTATTGAATTGACATCTTTGCAGTATTGAGCCTTTCAGTTCATGTGCATGGAATATCTTCCCATTTGGGTCCTATTCAATTTGCTCGATGATTTATATTTTAATTACTTGGCTTAAGTATAATTCTTTTCTATGGCTATAGAATTTTGTGGTTAACATCCAAATTTAATTAATTGCATATGTTGTAAACTTAGATTATTTCTATATTTTTCATTATTATAAACAGGATGATTATGAACATTTACATATATACATTTTTTTTACCGTATTATTTTTCTGTCTCCTTAGAATTAACTCCTGAAACTGGAATTTCTGGGTCATACAACATGCACTTTTATCTTTCCTTATGAATTATATCATTTTTAACTCTAACCTACAGTTATAATAGATTCCACTCTTGCCAACTTAGAGAATTAGTAATTTATTTTTATTATTTTTCAATTTGATTGGAAAAATTAATAATTAATAATTCATTTCCTAGCCAGAGTGGCTCAGTGGTTGAGCATCAGCTCATGAACCAGGAGGTCACAGTTCAATTCCTAGTCAGGGCACATACCTGGGTTGCTGGCTTGATCCCCAGTAGGGGATGTGCAAGAGGCAGCCAATCAATGTTTCTCTCTCATTGATGTTTCTATCTCTCTATCCTTCTCCCTTTCTCTCTCTAAAATCAATAAAAATACATATTAAAAAAGAATAATATCTCATTTCAATTTTCATTTTTATTACTAGTGAGATTGAGCAAGGTTTCATTTGGCTACTTGTAGTTCTTTTGTGAATAGCCTGTTTGTGGCTTTTGTTTCTTTTCTATCAATGTTTTTATCTTTTCTTATTAATTAGTCACTGCTCTTTATATATCACAAATAGAAACTCTTTATCACGTATATTTATAAAATATAAATCTGTACAATAAATGAATTAACCAGTGTTAAATTTTGTTAACTTCTTTTACTAGAGTGGGCCTTTGCATATGAGCAGAAAAGGAAACCTGTTTAGCCTATTCAAATTGTGGTTATTCCCCAAATATTTATGTCATTGACATATTTAGTAATATCATAGCAATAATGTGCTTTGTAACAGGGACTATAAGCAACTTGATAAAGTAGAAGAAAGGTAATATAATAGAACTAGTAGCCCGGTCCATGAAATTCATGAACATTAAAAGGGAATTAATTGCCCTAACCGGTTTGTCTCAGTGGATAGAGCATTGGCCTGCGGACTCAAGGGTCCCAGATTCGATTCCGGTCAAGGGCATGTACCTTGGTTGCGGGCACATCCCCAGTGGGGAGTGTGCAGGAGGCAGCTGATCAATGTTTCTCTCTCATCCGTGTTTCTAACTCTTTATCTCTCTCCCTTACTCTCTGTAAAAAAATCAACAAAATATATATTTTAAAAAGGGAATTAATTAGCAGAGATATTTTAATATTGCTATTTGCCCTTTCTCTTAATAGAAATGTGAGAGATGAAAGGAAATTAGTAAAATGTATATGAAAATCATATATAAATTTATTAATAAATAAACAGCAACAAAAGGATATAACAACAGAGGCATGATATAAAAATGACAAAAACATGATATGAAAACAACAAAAACATGATATAAAAACAACACTGATGCAAACAATGACTGATAAAGTGATTCAACTTATTCTAATATCTCCCTGTACACCACATTAAGAGTGAAAACACTTTCAGAGTTCTTGACTAATTTCCCTTGTGATGAAGTACTTAGAACTTTAACTGTAACATCACATGCTCTTCCAACTCGAGAGAAAGCAACATATAACTGACCATGTGCAAAAACGGGTTCAGGTAGGAATATGCCTACTTTGTCTAGAGTTTGTCCTTGTGATTTATTAATAGTCATCACAAATCTGGCATCACAGGAAACCGTCGTCAAATCAATTTAAATGGGAGGCCAGTGTCAGATGGGGACAAATTAATTCTTGTAATCAGAACAGCCTCTCCCTCTGAAGATCCTGTTAATACTTCAGCCTCAATAATGTTAGGTTGTAATCTTTTGTTAATAACTCTGGTACCATTACAAAGACCCCATTTACTATTGAGATTTCTCAATAGCATGATGATTGCACCCACTTTCAATTTTAATTTATGACACGGCATTACTGAAGGAGTAATACTATTAAGAAATTCAATGGGAAAATTTTCCTTTTCGGCATCATCTGTCGAATCAATGGAATCATCACTCAAATATGTGTGAAAATCTCCATAGAGTATATCCAAATTTTCTTCATTTAATTTTTGAACATGCTCATTTTTTTGGACAAAGAAGTGCATGTTTAGACATATTTTTAATATTATCTATAGCAGTGGTTCTCAACCTTTGCTGCACATTAGAATCACCTGGGAATCTTTTTAAAATCCTGATTCCTGGGCCTCATCCTCCAGAAATTGTTTCTTTGTTTTGGGTGTGGCCACAACATTAGTAACAAAGAAACAGAATTAAAACTTTATTGTGGGGAACCACTACAGTGTTTTGGACAGGTTCAAGCCTTGGACTGATGAGAGGGCACAGTCCTCTCATTGTCATGTGCAAGTCCCAGCTTGGAGGGCAGGGCCCTCCCAGCACAATTATAGCCAACAACTGTAGTTGTAAGCTTGAACCTATGGTCTGAACACGTGGCCCCACGTGCCTGAGTGATGTAGGCTTGATAGAGTTCAGGTGCGTGTAGTTGAGTACATTCAGGAGAATGTTGCAAACATCTTGGTCATGCCCTTACTTTGCCTCGTAGAATCTACTATAAAATAAAGGCATGGCTGTGGGCGTGGTCGCTGTCTCTCAGAGAAGCAGCATCCCACCAAGACCCTGCTTTCATTCTCTTGTCTGTCTTTTCTAAGCCTTTCAGCCACCCCCACTCAGGTTCACCCTTGGCCGTGCTGGCACAGCACACTTTATAAAGATAATGCTTCCATACTCCCAGGGCGGGTTCCTGCCTCAAACCCCGCCCTTACAGGAAACAGCTCCGGGAAACAGCTCGAGGGAGGGCTCAGCCGTTGCCAAGACAACCCCTGCAGGACTGACTTCCTTCCACTTGGTGGTGGCGGTTCTGGTAGTGATGAACACCACCCAGGGTTTTTATATAAGTAGATGGGAAGATCATTAAAATTAGAGCCAGAAGCCTGGGTTTTAGACCCAGCCGCCACCTCTCTTTACCTCTGTGATCTTGGTTAATCTGCATACTCTTTCGGAGCCTTAATTTCCTCATTTGTACAGTGGGCACATTTATATTCTATATATCACTGTGCTAAGATGAGATTGTATTTGAGAAAAGTATTCCAAACAAAAGTTACAAATACAAATTATAATGCTAATAAGTATAGTACACATATATCAATTTGAATGTATACTTTATTAAAATTATCATCTTTTGAGGTAACCTAATTTATGAAATACTCAGCTTAACATCTGAGTCTGTGGTTTCTGGAGTATACTAACTTGCATGACTCCTTTAAAAAGAAATGGTTTGTTGATAAAAAAAAAATCAAGCTGATGCTCTATGTGACAATTCAGTGTGTTTGTAGTATATTGGCTTCTAGGGCATTGAGCTTCTGTCTCCAATATTGATAGCTTTTGTGAGCTCATGAGCCATCATACTGTAAAAGCCATTTTTATCTGTGATGAGGGCACTGCATTAAAAGGGCATTGATGTTGAAAAAAATCTATATTTTGGTCCTTTCATTAAAATGCACTCTTTACAGAGAGGCAATATGAACTCGTATTGCAAAGGATAGCCTTTTTTTTTAAGACTTTTAAAATCAGGTAATTTAATTATGTCTCTGCACAGCCTTTTATCTTCCTTTGCAAAGGAACTGACCTCATTTTGACACCTCATATTGGAAGCTGGTTTTCTTATCCACAGAATTAATTAACATGCAAATAAATACTTGTCTTCAGACTAGGGAACACTGCTTTTTTGATTAGCATTTAAATGTCACTCTTAATGATGTCAGACTGACTCTGAAGGGAAAATTAAAGTGGTATAGTCACCTCCTGATTATTTTCTAGAGCATGTTATTGGTATTTCTGATTATCTGGTCTTAGTGGGAGCTTTAATCCTCTACTGTTTATAGGCTGAGTTAGATCTAAGAACAATCTTGTGGTAAAGAATAAAAAAGATGAGCCCTGGCTGGGTAGCTGAGTTGGTTAGCGTGTTGTTCTGCTATACCAAGGTGGTGGGTTTGATTTCCCATCAAGGCACATATGAGAAGCAACTAATGATTGTATCAATAAGTGGAACAATAAATAGATGTCTCTCAATTTCTCTCTCTCTCCTCTCCCTTCTTCTCTCTCTTCTCTCTTCCTCTTTCTCTCCCTTCTTCTCTTTCTCTCTCTCTAAATGTATATATATATATATATACATACATATATGTATACATACATATATATATATAAGCCTAAGCGACCAAACAACCAAATGAGTGGTCGACCAGTTGCTATGATGCACACTGATCACCAGGGGCAGATGCTAAATGCAGGAACTGCCCCCTGGTGGTTAGTGCACTCCCACAGCGGGAGCGCCACCCAGCTGACCTGATGAGTGGGGCTGGGATGAGTGGGAGTGGCTCTTCCCCAGCTGCCTGCCGCTTCCTACACTACTACTACATCCCTTGGGGGATGTTGGATGCCAGTTTCAGCCCGGTCCCTGTAGGTCATGCTGAGGGACCTCACCAGTGCGCTAATCTGTGCACCCAGCCTCTAATAAATAAATAAAAATTAAAAAGGATAAAGATGAACTTTGAAGTTAGATATTCATAGATGCAAATTTTGCCTGTGCCACTTTGAAGCTGTGTGACTTGAGCAACTTACTTCCCTTCCCTGAGATTCAATTTCTTCATCAGTAAAATGTAAATAGTAATATCTACCACTCAGGTTTTTGAGAGCATTACAGGTGTATAAAGTATTACACAGTCAGTGTAAGCTATCCGCTATAACAAAAAACTCCAAAATCCCAGTGTTTTAACTTAGGATATTTATTACTGGGGGAGGGAGGGCTCTGATCTATGCAGATATTCAGCAACCCAGACTTCTTTCATTCAGTGGCCCCAACATTCTCTAGGGCCTCGGAACCCTTCATTAGATCATCTGTCTCTGGCTGACAGGTGAGGGAAGAGCATGAACATGTGGCTTGCACAGGTGGCGTTATGGGCCAGGCTGGACATGGTACACATTACGTCCACTCATATCCCACTGGCCAGAACTCAGTTCCATAGATGTGCCCACCACTTTCAGGTGAGCCTGTAAACATCTCAGGAGGAAAACAAAATGGGTGTTTGGTGAACACCTAGTCCTCTGCTACTAGCATCCAGCAATATTTGTTGAGTAAATGAAAGAAAAAAATGAATGGGTTCTTTGTTGATTTTCCTTTCCATGGACTCCTAGAGCGTTAGAGCTGATAGGGGTCTTAGAAGTGATGAAGTTTTACCCTCTCTTTTTTATAGATGAGGAGCCTGAGTGCCCTGGGGAATTCAGTGAACTCTGCAAGATCTTCCAGCTATTAGTGGCAGACTGGGGAACCTGAATCTGCTTCTCCCAAATGCTGCTGTTTGTTCCCTTCAGTTATTTGAAACATTCTTTGTTTTCTGCCATAAGGTTGCCCTTGCCTTGTGGCATGTGAAGATGGGGAGTTTAAAAATAAGTTAATCTGGTCATTATAGGTAGACTTCAGTTTTCTTTGGATGAAGGAATTAGGTATTTTAGGGTAGTGAGAATCCCTGAAGATGCCACAGCCTCTCATTTGGGACTGAGAATGAGAATTCAATTTCACTCACCCGCTCACGTGTTTAAGCAACCTTTCCGTAGCCCCCCTCTATATGTAACAAAGTATATAAGATGATGTGGATGCAGCAGTGTTTAAAACAAAATGTACAGACTAGGGAATGTGTCAAATATTTAAGCAATAATCACTGCATGAAATGAGAGTGCAGTGGCAGCAATAATATGGAAGTGACCAGCTGCTGGGGTGCTGAGAGGGAGTATAAGAGAAGCTTCATGGAGAAAATGGGTCTGGGTCTTAAAGAATGGGTTAGAATTTATTGTTCTGAATCATATACACTTGTGTGTGTATTTATATAATCAGAGTTGATAATTTTGGCTGGCTATAGCTGTGCATTGAGGAAAAATGGGGGAAGAAAACCAAACAGACAAAAAACCAAAACCCTGACCAAGTCTCCTGTGTCAAATTAGCATTTAGCACTCACATATGCCATTCACCTATCATTCTGTCAAGTTTTTACCAGTAAATAATTAAAAAATAATCTTTTGGATATGGGTCAATCATCATCAACAAATATTTTCTTGTGAGCCAGCAGGTTCTTGATGCCATCCTTCTAGGCCCAATGGGTTTTGCATACTTTTTAGTTAGGTACTGACCCTTAAAAGAATTTGTAGAGGCAGAGGTAAGATGCATAAAACACCATAAAACTACGAGTCAGTACAAAGAGGTACACATACACCCTGGAGGATGTGCGAACATTTATACAGGTTCGGATTCAGAGGCTTGATTTTCAGAAAGTTTTCTCTGAGAAGTACTATTTAGAGCCTAGATTTGTAGGGTTGTGGGAAATGCTTGGGAGTTGGTATCTCAGGTATCGGGTTTGTCTGATGTCTGTCCTTCTCCCAGAGTGCCATACTGCTTGGCTGAGAATGCAGGCAGGAGTCAGGTGCCTGTAATGCTTTCCATTTTGGAGGTTAGATCAGGGTTGCCTGGGAACAGTTAGGAAGCCTGAGGTGTTTGTTTTCAGCACCTCAGCTCCTCTTTGGTGTGTCTCTTCTCTCCTTGACATCCATTTTCTCACACCTTTCCATGAAATATTAACAGTAGAGTGTCATGAGAATTTGTGTTGTTTTAAAATAACATTTTAAATTCTAAAAGCACTCTTATAGTAACAATTGAAGTTGTACAAAAAAAGATACATAAATGTTAAGTAATTGTCCCTCTTTCCCCAAACCGTTAATACTCATTTTTTTAAAGTATCTTTATAGACATTTTATTTAGACTAACATGCATACACAGATATATACTTTTTAATAAAAGTGGACTCACTTAATATATGCATTTTTCTGTAATTTGCTTCTTTGATGAATATGTGGGATAGCTTTTTATACTACTACATAGTTCTACCTTGTTTTTTTTTTTAAAATCAACAGAATAGTTGTCCCTATACTGCTTCTATATAATTCTTATTAAAAAATTTTTGTTTACTTTCTTAATCCTTTGCCATTTATTATACAGTCTGCTGCAGAGAACATCCTTGTAGCCATCAGTAAACTTGTGTTATTTGAAGAAACTTGCAGTGGAGTTCCTAGGTCAAAAAGTACATGTGTTTAAAAGTTTGATAGATATTGGTGAATTGTCCTCTAGAAGGACTGTACTTATTTTCATTTTATCCACACTGTATGTGAGTTTCTTTTCTCCCCAGTATCTTTCAATCCTGGACTTGGGGCCAGAGAAGGAGAGGCAAAGAGGAGAGAGCCTGCTAAAAATAAGTGGCCTAGATAAATGAAAACATATATTCACACAAAAAACTTATACATAGCAGCATTATTCATAATAGCCAAAAAGTGAAAATGACCATAATGTTCAACTACTGAGTAGTAAACAAAATGTGGTGTGTAGATTTTAGATAAAAGCATTTATTTGAGCAAAAGGAGCTGTAGCTAGGGAGACAAAGATTCAGGTAGCAACCTTAATTGTGTTTTGCTGAAAAAAAAAAAAGGGGAAACCACCTTTTACAGTGAAAGTTTCTGCCCAGGTTCCCAGTTAGGTCCCATTTTATGTAAGGTATCCAAATTCATACACTCTGATTGGTCCAAATTGCTCAGTTCTGATTGGTTGGCATTATGCAGTCTGATTGGTCATTATGGAACAGTTCTAATTAGACAGGACAGGTCTTAGTCCATTGGTCAAAAGATAAAACCAGGAACTCCCTCATATAGTGGATTCAGATGTCAGAAATGAGCAGGGCATAGTGGGGAAGCCAAGAGTTCAGTCTGAAGTTCTTGGTGTGCAAAGCCCATGAGAAGCCCCCATCAGCAAATGGCCTCTCGGCTCTTAATATTTATAAAATTTTGGCCCTCAGTTCACTTTGGGAAGTCTATTGCAGTAGATAAATTCTTTCTCTGGGTTCACAACAAATGAATATTTCTTCTCCAGATTCTCACATACAATGGAATATTATTCAGTAATAAAGAAATGAAATACTAATACATGCTATGACATGGATGAACCTTGAAAGCCTCATGCTAAGTGCAAAAAGCCAGTCAGAAATGCCACACATATTTATATGAAATACCCAGGATAGGCAAATCCATAGAAACAGAAAGCATACTAGTGGTTGTTTAGGGCTGGGGTGGTGAGTGGAGGGTAGATTTGCAAAGTGACTGCTAATAGGTATAGGTTTTCTTTTTGGGCAGATGAAAAATTCTAAGATTAGATTGTGGTGACTGTTGCACAACCCTGAATATAATAAGAACCATTGAGTTGAACACTTTAAATGGGTGAATTTTATGGATGTGAATTTTGTCAATAAAGCTGTTGAAAAAAAATGAGTAGTTGTGGAATGCATGGACTGGGATAGAAAGGATGGCCATTGTTGCGGGCTTGTGGGACAGGCTGGAAGACAATGCTAGAGCAGTGTGGCAGGGAATTGGGTGCTGACAGAGTTCCTCTGGTTCTGGTGCTGTTGATAGCCAGCTGCAGAGGTGGATGGTGGGCTTCCTCCTCCAGCAGAATAGAGACAAGCGGCTGCTAATGCCATGCCCTTGTCAGGGTAAGGATGAGGTTAGTGCACTGAATTACTGACTCCTTGTCCTTGTTCAGCCCTCGAATACACAGAAGGTACTGTTCTGGAAGGCAGTAATAGTTTCCTTTGCTGACCTAGAAATGCCTGCTGTGCTCTAGCATTTGGAAAAGGAAGGTCAGAGAGAGGAAGCTGAGCTCAGCTGCTGAGTCAAGAAGAAGGGAAGAAAGACCTAGAGTCACAAGGAACAATGAGGCCCTCATTTGTGAATAAGAACTAGTAGTTAGTTTTAAATTCAGCAATTAAGCTTTTGCACTTAGTTGGACGTGACTGTTCTTTTGGAATGTGTTTGCTAGTGAATATCAAGATAAGAATGTTTCAAAGGAAGTTATGGTTATAAGTGGCCTCTGAATTTCGCTGATTCATAAAATTTAGCTCAAGGGAAAGAGGGTTAACCTTGCAGTAAACAGAAAGTTAAAGGGAAATCAGCACACCTTTTTTGCAGAAGCTCAGTTTTTCCTGTGCTTGTGGCTTTTTGAGCAAGCTCTTTATTCTCATTTCCCCCAATCTGGCTCTGTAGCATTGATCAGATCAAACTGTAACATCTGAAACCTTATTAGTGACAGTGTCTCAAAATTATTTCAGGTGCACAATTCTACACCACATCATCTGTACACTGTAGTGTGTGTTCAACACCCAGAGTCAAGTCTCCTTCCATCACCATTTATCCATCCTATAGCCTCCTTCATGTTCTCCCTCCCTACCTCCCCCAAGCAATCACCACACTCCACTAGTTCACTCTAGAGGCCAAGGACAGCACATGTGTGAAGCTGTATTGACCTAATGGCAATAATATTTTGTATAAGGTAGAATTCTTTTTCTTTGTCACTTGTTTTGATTTATTACCCTGAATATATCTTATTCTCCAAAAACTTCATTTAAGAATATATGATGGATATTAAACTATTAGTCTTTGTGCTGAGTAAGATGTATACAGGAGTCTCACCTTCTTTTAATTTAAACCTTTCTAAGAAATAACTTTTCCTTTGATTTTACTTTAACTTGCTAAAGAACTTCTAGCATAGAGAGAACACTTGGTTGATGACTCAGAGCATGAGGGAAAGGAAGGGAGTAATTCTGGCACATGTACACCAGTTGAATAACAACTGGAGGATATTTTTATATTGATCGCTATTCTTAGTCTAAGGCCTGTAGTCAACTAGGGAGTAATTAAACTCAGTTAAACTTACCAGACTCAGAGATTTTACTTTGAATATTTCAATATCTAGGCCTTTGGGAAAACTTCTCTATGGTTAGCTGATTGTTGAAATGCAAATCCTCTCTCATGGAATTCCCTCTCATTAATAAATGAAGAATAAAAACTTAACAGATTAAACTACAAGATAGTTAAAATTGTTCTTACTCTATTGGTTGATGATATGGCACGTATTTAGATTCGGCTGAATGTCAAAATCGCCACAAGCCAAGATATAGTCACTAATGAGGACTTTAACTTTTTCAATGTCTGATACATATTTTTTTAATTTTGTTTTATTTCTTAAAGTATTACAAAGAGTATTACATATGTCTCCTCCCCCCCGCCCCCTTGACATTCCCCTGGCTTCCCTTACCCCCCAGTGTCTTGTGTCCATTGGTTATTCTTATATGCATGCATACAAGTCCTTCGGTTGATCTCTTACCGCCCCGCCCCCCCACAACCCTCCCCAGGCTTCCCACTGTAGTTTGACAGTCTGTTCAATGCTGCTCTGCCTCTGTATCTATTTTTGTTCATTAGTTTATAATGGTCTTTATTATTCATAAATGAGTGAGATCATGTGGTATTTTTCTCGGCTTCCCATGGGCTGGCACAGCCTCACAGGGGCTGTCTCAGCCTCACAGGGGCCGTCTCAGCCTCACAGGGGCCGTCTCAACCTCTCAGGGGGGTTGTCTCAGCCTCACAGGGGCCATCTCAGCCTTGCAGGGGCCGTCTCAACCTCTCAAGGGTTGTCTCAGCCTCACAGGGGCCGTCTGAGCCCCACAGGGACCATCTCAGTCTCCCGGGGCTGTCTCAACCTCACAGGGGCTGTCTCAGCCTCACCGGGGCCGTTGCAGCCTCACAGGGGCCATCGTAGCCTCACAGGGGCCGTCGCAGCCTCGCAGGGGCCGTCACAGCCTCACGCAGCCTCTTAGGGGGAGCTGTATCCCACGTTGGGGGTGAAAGTGTGAGACAGAAGCTCCTCTCGCTGTCTCTCCTGCTGCTCCCTTGCGTTTGCCGATGCTGGAAGTTTCTGAGAGCAATCTGCAGGTGCTGGACATCATACTTTAACTGGTCAACACGAAGTTTGGCATTCTGTCTTTTGTTGGGCGGCTCCTTGATAGACAAAATCTCCAGGCGTTCTTGGTGGCTGAATATCTGGTATGCTTGCTTGGATTTCGTTTTCTACTAAGTGCACAGACTGCTTGTCTGCCGTCTCCCGGTGTCCCATGTGAGACTGGATCTGGTGGACCTGCTTGTGTGTTTGCTGGTACAGCGGTTCCATGTCACCAGCCCAGCCGGGTCCGGCTCCGGCTTCCTCCGAACCTGATTCTGCTTCTTGAATGTGTCCCTTATGTATGTGAGGAGTTGAAATCTACAGTTTGTTGGGTTAGGCTGCAAAGGCGCAGGTGGTTCCCTTTGTGCCACTGGTACAGCTTGGGTGGGGATGTAAATTGAGTAGGGTGGGGTCTCTGGGAATCACCAGGGTGGAGCAAAGAGCAATGGCGTCTCTGCGACTCCTCGCCTCTCCGCGATTCCGCGATTCCGCGTCTCCGCGTCCCTGAGTGCCAGGGAGCAGCTCTGCGAGAAAGCCACCCTCGCTCTCCGACCCGCTGCAAGGCCATCCTGCCTCTCCCCATAGGGGTCTGGGACCTCAGAATCCCGCCCCAAACAAACTCAGTTGATGTGAGAGTTTGTAACCCCTTTCAATTGAAAAAAACTGCACATTCAGTTGCAGCCCGCCTGACGCGCGACTCCGTACCTCTGTTCTTGGCGCCTCTGTATATCCTACTCAGTCTCAGTGCACTTCTTTCTTTCCTTCCAGTTGTAGAGCTTCCACTGGGCCAACTTTCCCATGGTTCTGAATGATAGCTGTTTGTCTTATAGTTGGTAGTTTCAGTGTTGTTGTGGGAGGCAGCGCGCACAGGTCTGTACCTTACGCCGCCATCTTGGTTCTCCCAATGTCTGATACATATTTTAATCCATGGGAAGCAAAAGCCTTTCTGTCAATTTTTTTTTCTTTTTTAAACCACAGATTGAGGAAACAATGAGATGGAAATACTGCTCTGAATGTAGTTCTTACCAATTATAAAAATTATTTATTGAAGTAGAATTGATTAAAACCTTGGGAAGGAGTAACCATGATAGAACTGTTTTTATAACTGCAAAAGAAAGAAAAGCTGGGCATATCAGATAGTAACAGTGACTCTAGAAAATATATTTTAGGAAAGGATAGATATTTTTCAATGTCCAGCGACTTGGAAAGAGAAGACAGTACAAGAAGAGAGAAAGGGAGAGAGAGAGAAAAGAAAAGAGAAGAAAAGAAAAGAAAAAATCTTTACGGCAAAATTTTTTTGATTAGCAGGAAAGAGGGAGGGAACCATTAAGAACAAGGACATTTCTGATGGGTTTGGATATTAAGAGAACATGTACAGAAATTGAAATACAAGCATGTGCTCAAGGACAAATTCAGAAGAAGGGCATAAAACCAGTAAAAAAAAAATACCTGCCAAGCTCATGTTCAGACTGAGCGGAGGCTGGAGAGAATGCTAAAGACAACAGAAAAGGGCTCTTTAACGCTGCATTCAAAACAGGAAGAACAAGTAAAGGCTAAGCTCATTGCTTGGGGCAGATGGAATAATATTAACATGATGGAAAGCAGACCTACCCAACTATTTGGCTTCTCTCTTTATCAAAGAGAGTGATCTTCAACCTGGAATGTGTAAGAGAAACATGGATAAGAAATAAATTGAAGCACAAGATTGGTGATGATAATAATTGCAACTGCAATTTGTTGAGTTTCTACTCAGGACTGAGCACTAGGAAAGAAAATTTAGTTACTTTTTTTCTAGTGCTAATGGCAGCTATGCATGGGAGCTATTGCTATTAACCCCATTTTACAGGCGAGACCACTAAGGCTCAGGAAGATTTAATAACAAACCTCAAGTTACATGACCAGTAAGTAATGGGCTAGGACTAAAATCCTGGTCTGACCTGCTTCAAAGTCTGACTCTTTTGACTGGATACCCTGACTCCCATGCCTATCAGCCTCTAGCTATTTTAAACAGGGTTGTTGTGTCTTTCAGCTTAAATTATGTTGTAAGAGACATAACCGAACAAAACCCAGTAGGTGTTATTGAAGGGCCACAGTGTGTAACTGCAGGGGAAATAAGGAAAATGGAATATCAAAATGACAAAAACAGATAAAGACTGTCTTGATTTCTTTTTTGAAGGTTCACCTTGGGCCATCTGCAGAGGTCCTCAAACTTTTTAAACAGGGGGCCAGTTCACTGTCCCTCAGACATTCCACACATGCGCACTGTGGGCCCGGGACGAGTCGGCTGCTAAGCAGGACAGGCAGCAGTGGCAAAAACACCCGGCGGGCTGGATAAATGTTTTCGGCGGGCCGCATGTGGCCCGTGGGCCGTAGTTTGAGGACCCCTGATCTAGAGCAAAGAGCTTCCTTAGCACACTTGAAATTATGTTATGTAAGTGAATTGTAAATGAAAGTAAGGGTCCTTAGGAGGCAGCATAGGTTCACAAAAGCATCCCAAAGTAACACTCTTACCTTCCTGCCTCTCTTCCTTCTTACTTAACTAGCACCCGTCTTGTTTGAAAGATGATTCCACATGGCTTATCAACAAGTTGAATTAATGTAGGCTCAGTTGGATAGATTCAGGTTTGATTGAACTACTTTTTATTTTATTTTTAAAATTCTACCTGAGGATTTTTTCCATTGATTAGAGAGTAGAAGGGAGGGAGGAGGGGGGTTGAGAGAGAGAGAGAGAGAGAGAGAGAGAGAGAGAGAGAGAGAAACATCCATGTGAGAAAGACACAACTGGTTGCCCTCCTTCCTCCTCTCCCCCCCTCCTCACCTCCTCCTCCCCCCCTCATGTATCCCTACTGGGGCTGGGAGCCTGCAATGAGATACGGTGCCCCTGATGGGGAATTGAACCCTTGTCTTCTGTCTGCAGGCCAGTGCTCTAACAACTGAGCAAAACTGGCCAGGGCTGATTGAACTACTCTAGATAGACAGGTTCTATTGAAATGAAGATACCATGTTTGTTTATGGCGTCCCCCTGTCTATCCAGATAGCAGCTCTATAAAAAGGAAATGTAGGTTTTTGGCCTGAACTGTTCTTGGTAAACCCCTGTTGGTTCCTGGTATTTATTGCCTTCTAATCAGTGGTTCTCAACCTTCTTAATGCCGCGACCCTTTAATACAGTTCCTCATGTTGTGGTGACCCCCAATTTCATTGTTACAAATTGAACATAATTAAAGCATAGTGATTAATCACAAAAACAATATGTAATTATATATGTGTTTTCTGATGGTCTTAGGCAACCCCTGTGAAAGGGTCGTTCGACCCCAAAGGGGTTGTGACCCACAGGTTGAGAACCGCTGTAAGTTCTTACGAATAATCTATAGATGTCAGCATTCCTCAAGCTGTTTTCCGAAGAACTCCAAAGATGCTAGAAAAGTTAATAGGTGCCATCTCATGATAGCACAGCCTGGGAAATGCTGATCTGTGCAAGAATTTGTTCTTAATCTTTGCCAGGAATCCACATCAAGATCATTGACCTGTGATTTAGGGAATCAAACTCTTTCATTCTTTTCAAAATCTGAACAGGATTGTTTGCCTTTTCTTTGATTTCTCTTTATACTCTTCTTTTTAAAAAACATTTTTTTTATTGATTTCATGGAGGAAGAGAGAGATAGAAACATCAATGATGAGAGAGAATCATTGATTGGCTGCTTCCTGTGAGCCCCACACTGGGGAGCCCAACAGTGGGTATTGAGCCCACCACCCTGGCATGTGCTCTGACTAGGAATCGAACCGGGGACTTCCTGGTTCATAGGTTGACACTCAACCATTGAGCAACACTGGCTGGGCTCTTTATACTCTTTATTTAGTTCATAGCTATCTGTTCATTCAGCATCCTAGAATATATATATATTTCATGTTGGCTTGGTGATTTGAAGTCCTTTAAAGGAGTTAGGCACATTCTTAATTGCTTTGGGCTTTAATGCCTATTCATGCCCCACCTTTTGAGATCTGAGGAGGAATTAGATATGGTATGTGTAATGTCTGGTAGATTAAAGTAGGAAGAATTATTTGAAGATACAAATAGAGACATTTCATATTAGTATAATGAAGTGCTTTCTAAGAGTTTGAAAAGTTCAAATAGAGATTATATCCATTAGAGATATAAAGAGGAGATTCATACATTGGATGGGATATTAGAGAAGATGGACCTTCTGACGCTAAGATTTCTTTGATTATAGACATTTCTGTTTCATACATAGTCAGAAATAGGGTAGTCCTTGGGTACTGTCAAAACCTTGGAGGTCAGTGGCTATTTTGTTGTGGTACCATTATTACCCAAGAATAAGCAGTGCCATCTTAAGTTCTGAAGAGTAATTGCTGCCTTGGTTATTCAAAGGGCATGGGTTGTTGGATAATGGATCTATTTTAGGGACCCTTTAGTTTGTTACAGTGAAATGTTGGTTGCCACCACTGCCTGATTCTACAATAGCACTATTCTAAGTAGTTTTCTTTTTATTGATCTCCAAAGAAGAAAAAGCAAGTTTTGTTTAGGCAACTATTTGCATATAACATGACTGTGTTGAGATTAAAACTTTGCAGAAGTTTGAAATAAAATGGAATTAGTCTTGCCCTGTAGGTAGGAAGCAATGCTTGTGAGATTTTTGCCAGGATAAAGAACTTCAGTCAGTATTCACTTTTTCAACACAAGTCATGGTTCTTTGAAAATAGGTCATTTCCTCAAACTAATGAATAAATACGTAAAGTAATGGGATTAACAGGATTGTATTTTATTGTTAAAAGAAAACATTGCCAGGAATTATAGCTGGTCTTCAGGACAAGTCTTTGGGTGAATTTCATGGCAATATCAGCATTTGAAAAACTTAACGGAATAGTTTTACATTGTTCAGTGCACACTTGGTACTTAACAATACGAAACAAACAAGGGACTGATAAAATATGACTGTTGTTTAATAAGTTGCATTAAGAGTAATGTTGGATTAGCCAGCAGGTGGTCTTGCCTGACTGCAAGAACTATGGGACATTGACTATGATGGTATAAAAAAGTTATGCAATCTTTTATAGGATTTTGTTTCTTTGTGTCCCTGTTCTAAAGTACTTCATCGCAGTGATTAGACTGTGTTGTAAAAATGTATTCATGTGTGTCTTTCTTAGTAGATTGAGTGTAAGCTCCTTGAGGGCCATTATGGAGTGTGTCTTAGTCATTATTATACTGTACTTAGTTCCTGATGGCTGCATGTAGCCACTAGGCGGGTGATCACAAAGCTCCATAGACATGATGGTTTGAACCTCCCCCAAATCTTCTTGTTTGCACAGACTTCCTAGCCAAGCTCTGTGGTGGTAACAAATGTTTGTTGAATGAACAAAAAGAGGAATGAATGAACAGGCAAACTTTTTGCTGTGTTGTGGAATATTCTTCTGGAGATAGGACTGACCAGTACAGACATTGGTGTCCTACTACGCGTGTGGCAAGTGGAGCATGCAGGTACTATTCATGGTAGTTGTGATATCGCTGCAGACCTGCCTCTCTTCCTGATAGTTTGGAAGTCCTTCCTGCCAGTCTTCCCATCCTATGAAGCAGCAGCTAGCATGTGGTTTTCTTTTGTTTTTCCTTTTTTTTTTTTATTCTCAGTATTTTTGAATACTTCACATATGCCAAGCACTGTGCTGGTGCTTTTGCATATATTCTGTTTTAATAATATATGAAGTTTTCAGTTAAAAAATTTTTTTTACTGTCATGGAAACAAAAATACAGAGCTACGTTACACATTGTTACACAGAAATAAACTGAAAATGCCAAGGTTTGATCAAAGTGTCCCAGGTTCCAGATGTCATGTTCCTTCCATTATACCATATAGCCTCCCTGGATTGTGCCTTGTCTTTGCTCTTTTATTTCTCTCTATCATCTCTGTCCTTCCTCACCTGCCCATTCTCTTACCCAAAACACAGGTTGAGGTGGGTCCTTGGCACACCACTTTTCGAAGCACACTGAAGTTGGGTTCATGTTATCTCATGTCCCCAGTTTTCAGCCCTCTTTAACCCTTTGCTCAAAGCCAGGCCATTGCCCACGTATAGTAACTTAGTCTTTGTCCCTCCTGTTTCTTCCCAGACAGGCCTGAGCATTATGGAAAAATTCATCTTCCTGCCAGGCCAGTTGTATCGTTCTTCTCCAATATACTCTTTGGCAACTCTCCCTCTTTTTTTCCAGAGGGGCAGCATTGAGGGGTGGTTGAAGTCATGGGCACTAGAGTCAGAATGCCAGGGTTCAGATCGGACTCTTACTGCTTCCTAACTGTGTGACCTTGGATAAGTTACCTCTGGGTTTCAGTTTCCTCACCTGAAAAGTGAAGATGAGAAAGAATAGTACCAATATCGCAGGGTTATTGATTTAATCCACATAAAATCCCTTAAAGTAGAAAGCCCACAGTAAACCCTTCAATAAATATTAGGTATTATTTTGAATAAAGGCCAAGAGCCTCCCTCTACTTAAGACTCATTCATAGGTTGGATTTTCCTGATCTTTTGCTTCCCATTCATCCCTCTTTCCCATTTTCTGTGTGTTTCTCAAGTCTGTGTCAGCAAATCCAAGCCTGGGCCTTATCTTCCACCTCCAAACCACTCTCCTGGCTGGGCTTATCCTCCTGTCCACCTGTGTCAGTTGGCCTCCTTTACAGAGATGTAAGAGCCTTCAAAAACCCCCTTTCCTTCATGACACCTTTCTTACTAAGAGTGAGAGGCGTGAGTAATTCCCCTGCTTGCACGGTTTCTGAGCATGCAACTTCCCCTGACCACAACACAGTGGCATTGAGCATGTTTGTGAAAAGAGATCATTGTTTCACTATTTGCTCTGTATCTGCTTGTGTGTCTAGATTTAATCACAGGGGTGGGGAACGTTCAGCCGGAGGGCCCTATCATTTGGTCTGGCTCTGCCAAGGCAACTGCAGGCAGGACTCAAAGTTCAATAAATCTAGGAGCTTTTTTCATAGCAACATAATTTTTAAGTTGATAATCTTGTGTGGACCTCAAATCTATATATATATATCCTAAGTGACTGAACAACTGAACAACCGGTTGACTGGTTGCTATGACACACACTGACCACCAGGGGACAGACACTCAATGCAGGAGCTGTCCCCTAGTCAGTGCACTCCCACAGTGCCACTCAGCTGACCGACCCATCCCAGAGGTCCACCAGCCCAGCGGCAGCCACTCCCTCCCTCAGTAGTCCTGCAGGTCCAAACTCCGGAGAACGGGCCAGGCACTGCCGGACTGGCACTGCCGGCATGATTCCAAAGGTGCCACCGGCCTCCTGGAAGTCAGCCTTGGGCACTGTGGCCACTTCCCCTGCTAGACTCCACAAGGGAGAAAAGATATAAAAGCTGCCCCCAGTGGCTCCCGACAACTGGTGTGAACATCAGTGGGACAGATCAGGATCCCAGGCCGGCAAGGGTGTTCCACCACCCACCTGGAGGACTGATCACCTCCCGCTCCCCGCTCCGTCCCTTTGGGATGGGTGCCAGATGCAGGGCTTATGGCTGGTGAGCACTGCTGCAGCGGCATGAGCCTCTCCTGATCAGGACTGACTGGGCGTGAGCCTGTGGCAGGAGCAGCAGGGCCGGGATGAGTGGGAGCAGCAGGCAGGAGTGGCAGGTGGCGTTGGACTGCCGGTTTTGACCCAATCCCTACAGGCCACGTCAAGGGACCTCACCTGTGCACGAATTCGTGCACTAGGCCTCTATTGATGTTATAAATATCCAAGTGGCCTTTGGCAGAGAAAAGGTTCCCCACCCCTGGGGAAGATAACATTCATTTAGAAAAGGGTGCTCTTTTCTGCTTGTGTCTATTCTGAGCCCACAGCTCATAGAGAATCGAGGCTCTGACTTCACGGTACCTATTCCAGTGTCACCTGGCCATCTATATAAATAGTAAATTCTTGATAGTCTTGATTCAGAGAAGAGGCAATTTAAATTTAATTCTCTCCAAAAAATGCATTCTAAAAATGGCTGTTTAATGCTTTACTCTGGGCCAACAGTTGAAAGGTTATCTATAGATTTTTCATCTTACTGAATTTCTCTGAATCATTAATAAATGCTGAGTAAAGATATTTTCCCCAGAGTGAACATAGAAGCATGCATGCTTCCTCTCACCCATCCAGCCATCCCCCTCTCCTGAAAGCATTCATATTTGTCCCTGCACATTTTGGTCATACCTTACATTTCAAGCCCTGAGTAGAGGAATGACTTTCACAATCAAATGGTAGGAACTGTTCTGGAACCTTAAGAAAAATATGCCACTGAATAGTGCACAGTCTTCTATTTTAGAAAGATAACAAAAATTATAGTGGTTTTGCCTGTCATTTAAAAAATAAACAGACGCTGAACCTGTCTGGATTTATTGGCTTTACAGAAACAGACTGAAAGTACACCACGCACCACATTATGGCACAACAAATTCTTGTTTAAGACATTTATGGTTGGCCTTTTCGTTCTTTCTTTGTGTCTCTCATTACTGGCAATGATTTCTGAAGCATCAAGCATTTTCCCACCTTTGTATAAAGTTGATCAAAGGCAGCCTGTTAGTGACCTTGAGCTATTTTTTCTCGCTATGTTGGACTGAATCCTTGGACTGCCTGTGGTGTCCTAGACAGATGTGGGTATTCCTAAAGAGCACTGTGTACTTTGGATCCTGACTGGCCAGGTTCTTTCACACGAACCTTAAAAAACGAATCAACGAATGAGTGCATTTAAGGGCAAAAGATAGGCTCTTATTTTTGTCTTTAAGATTGAAGGTGGGGCAGGATATTTCTTAATGGTAACGGTGATGATGTTGGTTTAACAGATGCTCTTCTATTGCCCTAGCTGGTTTGGCTCAGTGGATAGAGCATCAGCATATGGACTGAAGGGTCCCGGGTTCAATTCTGGTCAAAGGCACATACCTCAGTTGCAGGCCCCTCCCAGCCTGGGTCCTGATCGGGGTGCGTGCAGGAGGCAACCAGTCAATGTGTTTCTCTTACATCAGTATTTCTCTCTTCCACTCTCTCTAAAAATCAATGGAAAAACATCCTTGGGTGAGGATTAAAAACAACAACAAAAAACCCAGATGCCCTTCTATTGCTAGATGTTAGCATTTAAATTTTACTTTAGTTTCCAAACTGCTCTCTTATACATAATTGAATTTGAACTTCCCAGCAATCCTGTGAAGTTGGTAAGGGAAGGTATTTATTATCACCAACATACAAGGAATCTTTCCGAAAGAAACCAGAGCTGATTGTGTTGGTTTGGATCTCGTGACTGAACCTAGATGTCAGTCTTCCAATTCTAAGTACGCTGCTTTCCCCACTGGGTCAGGGAATCCCACATGTGACTGTTCCAAAGGCCTAGGGTTGGGATTACAAATTCACATTTTGTCACACTCCAGGAGACTGTGATGCAAGCATGTATTGCATCACATTTAAAAATACACACCTATTCTATACTATATTGTACCTTGGATTTGAACTTCTTCCTTTATTTTTTTAAAAAAAATATAATTTATTGATTTTTTACAGAGAAGAAGGGAGAGGGATAGAGAGTTAGAAACATCGATGAGAGAGAAACATCGATCAGTTGCCTCCTGCACGGCCCCTACTGAGGATGTGCCCACAGCCAAGGTACATGCCCTTGACCGGAATCAAACCCGGGACCCTTGAGTCCGCAGGCTGACGCTCTATCCACTGAGCCAAACCGGTTAGGGCGGATTTGAACTTCTTTTTAATTAAGTGTAATGTATTGAAAATATAAATTTCAAGATGGCATGTTTAAGTTATGAGAGGACCGAAAAGTTCATTTAAATGTTGTGCCAAAATTCAGAATAATGCAGACAAGTTTATCTATTACAAAATTGCTTGTAATCACTGAAGACTGGAAACTTTCCAAATATCCATCAATACAGAAATGGTTAAATAACCACATGGTACATTTATAAAAAGAAATAATATGCAGTTATAAGCAAAAATGAGGAATATCTCTACATTTTTCCATGAAGTAATAATTTTCAGGATCTACTGTTACATGATAAAAGTAAAGTAGAAAGAAGTATTTACTTACAGCATAAGGAAAGAAAATACAAATATATTTGTGTGTGTGTCCATGTGCATGTGTGTATAAAAGCACACACTTATAGGATACGTTCATTGTAGAGAATTGCAGCTAGTAAGTGCTGAGAGATGATAAAAATAGGAAACCACTATTTTGCAACAACTCATGAAATAATGGAGGCAAACAATAATCATTAGTGGGTACTGAAATCATTAGGTGAAATTGGAGTTTTATAATGGAGAACCAACCTGATAACACTGATCAGTCTCCACAGCACTAACAGTGGGATAGTAGAACATTATATTCCTCTTGAGGTGATCTGATAGAAAAAAACATCCCTACCCGTGAAGTCTTCTTCTTGCCCTCACCCCCTCCCCACAAATTTTATCCAGAATCTCAATAGGCTTCCATATCTAATGTCCAGTTTACAGAAAATATAGAAGGGAGGGGTGCATGTTACATACCACCACAAGCATACAAATCAGCCAGGCCCTGAATGTGGGAAATCCTACAAAACAAACAAACCAATTTCTTCAGCAAATAAATGTTATGGGGAAAAAGTAAGGAGGGGCAACTCATAAAGTAAAAGACTTATGAGACCGATAAACCAAATACACTGTGTGAACCTTGTTTGGAGTTTGATTTGAACATAAGACCTTTAAAAATTCTTTTTTTAAACAGTAGGAGAAAATGAAACATACTCTATTTATTATATGTTATTGAGAAATTCTTATTTTATTGATTTTGATAATGATGGTGTGATATTTTTAAAAGTCCTTATCTATTAGAAGTACTCAGTATTTAATTGCTATGATGCCTGATATTTTCTTTAAAAATACTATGTCAAAAAGAAGGAAGTTGTGTTTAGGAAAATTGATAAAAATCAGAATGATAGAATTGTTGAAGCTTGCTGATGTGTTCTTGTGTTGTTTATATTTTTCTCCCTACTTTTTTGAATATGGAAAATCTACATAATAAAAAGTGCTATTTTAGGGGGCAGAATCCTAGCAAAAGGCCTGGATTATAGCCACTATTTGTATAACTCAAGGAGAGTCATGGCTACTCATTCCTGCATTTCTCCCATTCCTCCCTTTTTACATTCCTCCCATGTCTTTAAAAATTGTTCAGTGACCCACAGTTTGCACCAGGCACCATTGTGGTGCCATGGGTCTTATAAGATGTATTCTTACTATTCTCACTACAGATGAGGACACTGAAGCTTAGAGGAATAAATTTCTTGTCCACAAATGCATGCCTGTCTGTCACCAATTCTAAGCTCTTACACATTATTTTGTGCTGCTTCTCAGTAGTAGTGATTTTATTTTATAGTTTAAAAAATGTTGTTTATGGATACATTTTAAACAATCCTATGTAATAAAGAGGTAATATGCAAATTGACCATCACGCCCTCACACAAGATGGCCACCCCCATGTGGGCACAAGATGGCCACCACAAGATGGCTGGCAGGGGAGGGCAGTTGGGGCGACCAGGCCTCCAGGGGAGGAAGGGCAGTTGGAGGGGGACCAGGCCTGCCGGAAGGGAGGACAGTTGTGGGGGAGGCCTGCAGGGGAGGGCAGTTGGGGGCGATTGGGCCATCAGGGGAGCAGTTAGGCTTTGATCAGGGTGGCAGGGGAGTGGTTAGGGGTTGATCAGGCTGGCAGGCAGGCAAGCGGTTGGGAGCAAGCAGTCCCAGATTGTGAAAGGGATGTCCAACTGCCGGTTTAGGCCCGGTCCCAAGGATCGAGCCTAAACTGGCAGTTGGACATCCCCCAAGGGGGCCCATATTGGAGAGGGTGAGGGACAACTCCCCCCCCCCGTGCATGAATTTCGTGCACCGGGCCTCTAGTGAGTAAATAAGAATAAATTAAGTAGAGTAGCATCTTTATATAGCCTTGTTATGTGTATGAGAAAGATGCAAAATATCTTTCTTACCATAATTATAAAGACGTAATCAAAGGCAAAGCGGTGATGAGAGTGAAATGCATAGCAACTTTCTTCATATTTATGAAAAAGTGCAACTCTATAAATTGTAACTTTAAGCCACAAATGACACTTACTTATGCTTGTTCTTTGACATCATATATTTGATTATCTCTTTATTTAGAAAAGAAAAATTAAAGAATAGTTTATTGATTTTTAGAGATAAGAAGGGAGAAGAGAGAAACATCTATGTCAGAATAAAACATCTATAGGCTGCCTCCAGCACACCCCAGCTGGGGATTGAGCCCACAACCCCGGCATGTGCCCTGACTGGGACTCAAACCGGTGATCTCTTGGTGCATAGGATGAAACTCAACCAATTGAGCCACAGTGGCCAAGGCTGTTTATCTTTTTGCTAGAAATGCAGGCCAAAGGAAAATGGCTGATTTCATTTCTCATGTGTTAGTAAAATATTTTTTAGGACTATTACAATAAAGAAATCATTTAAGACCAACAAAACAAACAGAAAAAATACTGAACTTCCCTCTGGACCACCATTTCTTTTACTTTCTTGCAAAATTATTTTGGCATTTGCAAAACCCATGTGTGCCCATGGACATGTGCAGCCATGTCACTGACATCTGTGATATGTGCAGCTCTAGGTGGAAGAAATCGCAGTCATCAGCCAGGGAATGAAGCAAGCCCCAAGGCTGATTACTGCTGCAGGGTGTGCATGAATCAGACCCTTTGCTTCACAAGGTTCTCTGACTTTCTAAAACACCTGCAGTGCAGTACTTCATGGCTGGTTCCACATAATGATTTATGTTCTAGAAATGTCTGACTGGATCTTAGAAAATTATGCTAATGGGTCTGATGTTGTTTCCTTCAACAATCAAGGCACTAAGTATATTCAAACTGAATGACAAAGTTTTACCCATATTCACGATATGCCAGTGAGGACATCAAAATGGACAAATAATGAATGTTTTGAATATTTACTGAGTCTTATTGTATGCCAGGAACTGTGCTCAGTCATTTACATACCTAATCACACGTTTAACCCTCTCAGCAATCTCATTTTATAGCTGAGGTTGCTGAAGCACAGAGAGGTTAAGTGACTTGCCCAAGTTTGCACAGTTAGGAAGTGGCAGAAGTGGGCTCTAAACTCAGGTCTTCTGAGTCTAGAGCAGTGGTTCTCAACCTTCCTAATGCCACGACCCTCTAATACAGTTCCTCATGTTGTGGTGACCCCCAATTTCATTGTTACAAATTGAACATAATTAAAGCATAGTGATTAATCACAAAAACAATATGTAATTATATATGTGTTTTCCGATGGTCTTAGGCGACCCCTGTGAAAGGGTCGTTCGACACCCAAAGAAGTCGCAACCCACAGGTTGAGAACCGCTGCTCTAGAGCCTTTGTTCTATAACCACGGCGTAGTCTTAAGAGCGCCAGCAGAGCGATGTGAACATCCAATAACCCACAGCCATGACTTGTCCCTCTGTGGTCTTTCAGAGCACCTTAGAGACCTGTTATGTGCCAGGCCTCCATTCTCTAGTTTCACAGATGTCTGGAGCCACACCGAGAGAGGAAGAGGTTGATAACGCACCTGGGGAAAATCTTTGGTATTTGATATTAGGTACACAGAGTTGATAGCAGAACACAGAGTCCCAGAGTGATTTCCTGTCCAGGAGGGAAACCAGTTGGCCTGGCTACCTTGCAAAAACAGTTAAAGGACATAAGAATGGAGGATATTCATTGAAGACTATCAGAAAGAGATTAGGTCAGAAATGAAATGAAAACAAATGGCAAAAGAAATATAATTTAAAAAATCTGTTTTGCTTAATTAATGAGGAGTCTATTCCTTTTCAAGTTTTCAGAAAAGCACGCCACCTACTTACTTTGAAATTTTAAAACCTCTTCAGGCCCAACTCATTATTAATGTGGTTTCCTTTCTTTAAAAGAATAACATTTTCACAAATGCTGTTTCTGGCTTCAGTCACATATAGAAACATTGGAATGCATACATGGTGTTTTCCTTTTTTTAAAAATAGGAACTGAAGTAGTATATTTGATAATGCCTGTGCTACAAACACCTCTAAAAATAACTTGCAGTTGGCAAGCTATTTCTTTGGTTTCTTTTCCTAATCTAGCCAAGAAAGTTTTAAAATTTAAATTTGATAAACTTCCTTTTGGAGTAAAGAGGAGAAATTTTTCTAGTTCATATGATTAGACTATGCTTTAGTATTTATGTAATATTTAAGAATGATTCAAACTGATTTTCTCTGGCTAACATCAGGATTAAAAATAAAAATTATGTCTCCTCCAAAGAGTAGTATGCTTGAGTCACCCACTGGTATATCATCTTTATCATCTTCCCCATCCCTGACCGGTGGGTTAGAAGTTAAGGATGCTTCTTTTACCCTTCAGTATTCAACTACAACTGCTGCTGGCAGCTCCTGGCAGAGCAAGAAAGAGAGGTGAAGGAGTCGACCTGTCAAAGCAGTGATTTTCATGGGAGACTTTTGGTGAATGAAAGAAAAAAGATTTGAAGTTTTGGTAGTACCAGCAATGTTTATTAGAAATGCAAGCTCATGGCAGTCATTTCAAAGGGAATTTTGACAGCATAGTGATATCTCATTTCCCAGGTCACTAATTCAAGCACATGTTTGGCTACCAAAGAGAAGCTGGGCAGTAGAGCAGTCAAGAATAAGGTCATTCGAGATCTAATCCTGTAGCTTGTGACCATGAAAGAGTCTCTTAACACTTTGGCCTTAGTTAACAGGCTTATTCTTGGTCTCAGTGATTATTTTCTACTTCATCAAAATGCTGTAATTCTAAGTGTCTGTGGGACATCCAGATACGATGTGACAAGTGGAACCTTAGTTTTGGTTTTTGCCTAAAAAGAAAGTATTGGAGAGGCAGCAGGGGATAGCAGTGGTTACAGACCCAAATGCATTATTTTCCTGGTCTGTGTTGGCATATGAGTGAAGTAAGTTTAGTATGGACGCGGGGAGGGGGGGGGGGGAGGGCTGCAAATCTGTATTTTATGGAAAACCCGTATTTTTAAACATTGGCAAGTCATTTTATTTTTATATCACTATTGTAGGCTGCTCATAGGCCTTCTGCTTTAGACTTCTGCCATACTCTCCAGAGGTAAAGGACAGGATTTTAGATTTCAACACAGCTGAGTTTGAACCTTACCTTTGCCCTCTAATAAATATGGAAGCTTTTATGTACATCTGTATTCAACTTCGAAGTTTCAAGTTTCCATATCTGTAGAAATAAGAATGGTAGTACCTCTTTTATTGGATTTCCTGAAGATCACACATAACATAATATTTGATACAGAGTAGGTACATTCTAAATGATAACATCAGTACCTTTGCTATGGTAACAGGCCTTATATAATTCCTTTTATTTTGATGGGGAGTTGCTCAAAATTCAGAAAGGAATGCCAGTGCTTTTTCACAGATTCTGAAATCTCTTCAACTTACATTTCAGAAATTTTATCTTTAAGAGATTTGGAGGGATACATTTTCTATTTGCCAATGGATATAGGAGGCAGTAAAATCAAATAGATCAAAAACCATCTTTGACAATAAGGAAACACAAGATTGTAGGATTTAAAGTTTAGTGGCTAAAGACCCTGTGATGGTTATTTCATAGTTTGATTATTCCCAAGGGAAATCTATTTTGCAAAGCATTTTGCTACATGCTCCCTATGTGTAGGGAACTATGCCAGGGAAGTAATATAAAGACGACTAAGACATAATGGAATAGTTATGTATAGGACTGTCTTGCCTTTTTACATTACAGTTTGTGCAGAATTATATATGAGGGCCTAGAGAGCTGCACACATCTTCCAATAATGTAGCCATTGTTAAAGATATCTTTGAAATTTCTCTTCGGAATTTGTCTTTAGAGCTCTTAGCCCATTTGTCTGAAGATTTTTAGTATTCACCTTTGGTATTCATTTTTAGAATGTGGATTTGATTTGGGGGATTGGCCAAGAACTGTTCACCACTGAATCTGCCACATAGGTGGTAATCACACTGACTAGTGTAATTTTTTGTTAAAAAAGGAGCCAGGACTATAAAGCATTATAACAGGTTTCCTTGTATGTCACATAAACTGATTGTAGGGATAACGACAGTTTCAAAGAGTTTTCCTGCAAGTTATTTTTTTGCTGGAAACCAGTATCACTGGTTATATTTATAGCTTCTCAGCAGGATTGCTTTCAAGGGGTGGTGATCATTGTCCCTGTGTTGTAGTAGGTCTACTTAAAGAGCCTTGCACTGGCCTCTTGGTAAACCTAGTTTGTTTTTATTTTAAATATTATGTCATTCTATTGAGCTCAGGGATAGATTTCCTCCAAGAAAATAAAACAAATCAGATCCACTCTCAGGAGATTTTAATGAAAGAAATACATGTTTATACTCAGTTCTTTAAAACTATCTGAACTGGAAAGGATTGCCTTGTTGACTGTGATTATTCTACCATAATATGGGGACAAATAAATTTTCCATCAGAATGTTTAACATCAAAATCAAAGAGTTTTGTGGTGTTGCCTATTGTCTCATTCATCCATCCCACAAATATCTGTTGAGGACTCCTGTGTGCCAGGCATTATCAGGCACTGTGATGATACAAACATGCTTCACCTCAAGGAAGTCTGATGCGCAAGAATACAAACTTACTCCACAAGTTGCCTGAGTGTAACTGATGGTCTGTGATCCTACTCTTTTCTGAAAAGATTATTTAGAGTTCCATGAAGTGGCAAGCCTCTCTAGTGCATTGGAAATATGGTTTATCTTATGACCATTGGAGTGTGTACACACTCCTGAGGAAACACATCTCTGCCACAGCACCTCATCATCATGTATGAATCCCCAAGACCCAAGAGCACCTCTTCACCACATGCTTACTGAGCCTTGTTAGAGTGACATTCTTGACTGTAGATGACGGCTCTGAGGTTGTTACATTCTATCACTTCTTGAAGATCCTGTCTGGGGAAGAAGAAACAATGGCTCTGGAATCAGAAGACACTTTCCAGTCTCAGCTTCACTCTCCTTTTGACCATTTGACCTATATGAGCCTCAATCACCTCACCTTCCAAGGGAAAGCAGAATCACTGTGTTAGTCCCCGCAGTGTGGGATGCAGGAGGCTGGGTATATGGAAGCGTTTTGGGAACAGTGGGTGTTAGTCCTTGCTGCCTCCACCGACCTGATAATGACCTTGGCTGTGCTGAGATGGAAGCACCTCTCTTTCCCGTGGAGCTCCTGAGCACTTTGTTCCACAGCTCTTAGCTCTTCCTTCTGTGGGTGTTTATATATCTTATCTTCAGTACTCAAGATTTTCCAAGTTCAGAGACTGTGGTGGTGGGGTTTCCCCACCCCAAGTCTTTCTCTTTCTCATTTCCTATGTTGACTGACAGCAACTTCGTATTTCCCAGAGTTGCCTAAGTGTTTCTCTTAGAGTCTAGGTTTGTGTTTCTGTTCAAGCAGAGGCTAAGAAGTGCCTGATGCAGTCATTTGCTTTTAGAATGTGACTAGTTTATCTCCAGAAGATTACTTGGACAGCTGAGGCTTTGAGGGAAAGTTGTTCACTCCACCTTTCTGGAGTGGGCTAAGCACGCCCCCTTCCTTCTTTTTTTTGCCACAGCATAGTATTCCATTGTGTAGATGTACCACTGTTTTTTAATCCACTCATCTGCTGATGGGCACTTAGGTATGCATGCCACCTTGATACACAGGCTCTGTGAGAACATAAAGAAACCAAAATATTCAGTATTCAACTTCATGAGTGTGTCATTTTAGAGCTAGAACAAAGGGTGATTAGTTAGTTTAGAAGATACAGGGAATGTGTAGGGAACACATGCAAAACACAAATGTTAAGTACAGAGTTTAGTTTTGGGTTAAAAATATTATTTTTTAAAAAATATTTTTATTGATTTCAGAGAGGAAGGGGAAAGAGAGAGATAGAAATATCAATGATGAGAGAGAATCATTGATTGGTTGCCTTCTGCATGCCCTCTACTGGGGATTGAGCCCACAACCCAGGCAGGTGCCCTGACTGGGAATCGAACCGTGACCTCCTGGTTCATAGGTCAACGCTCAACACTGGCCAGGCTAAAATTAGTTTTTAATCATATAGCTTTAAAAATTCAAAGCAGATGAGTGGTGGGTATAAGGAGGGGGGTATGGTGGGAAGGAGGATGATAGAGGTGCAGGCAGAGGCTGGGACATGGTGGACTCATATGTTGTTTATCTTGGTTGTGGTGATTATTTCATGAATGAATACATATGTCAAATTGCATCAAATTCCATATTTAAAATATATGCAGTTGCCCTAGCCGGTTTGGCTCAGTGAATAGAGCATCGGCCTGCGGACTGAAGGGTCCTGGGTTCGATTCCGGTCAAGGGCATGTACCTTGGTTGCGGGCACATCCCCAGTAGGGAGTGTGCAGGAGGCAGCTGATCGATGTTTCTCTCTCATCGATGTTACTAACTCTATCCCTCTCCCTTCATCTCTGCAAAAAATCAATAAAATATTTTTTAAAAATAAAATATATGCAGTTTATTGTATGTGAAGTTGTTAAAATTGTAGTTTCATTATTCTGGAAGGAGGGAAATTTTGGAAGAGAGATATTTGCTGTAGAAAATAGCATTCTAGAAAGAAGAACCAAACATAGGCCCAGTTATTGTGTTTTTTTCCCCCCTTCATCCACATATTCTGTTTTAGGCCCTCCAATTGGTGATCTCACAATATGTAAAAGTAGTCCGAATTCTTTACAAGTTCATTTAAGATATAATCTAAATAGTAGATGAGGTTTCAGAAAGTTGTAGCATATGTTGCCTCTGTAAATTGAACACAAGCCCCCATCCCCACCCCTACCCCTTAGGGGAGCATGAGAATTTTGTGGGAACTGCTAAACAGTGTGGGCACATAGACAACTCTGGGAAATAAGAAGTTGCTGTCAGTCAACATAGAAAGTGGGAAAAAGAAAAACTTGAGGTGGGGGAAACCCCACCACCACAGTCTCTGAACTTGGAAAATCTTGACTACTGAAGATAAGATATATAAATCACCCACAAAAGGAAAAGTTGAGGATGCTGTTACTCAAGGCCATAACTTTATAACCCATTTGAAAAGTATCTGTGGAACCCAGCTGCAGGAAGAGCTTTGCTTTTGTGGGTAGAAAGAGTATATGTATTATCCTTTTTGATAACTGTAATGCATGCTCGCCTCTCTCTCTCTTTTTAAAAAATATATATATTTCATTGATTTTTTTTACAGAGAAGAATAGAGAGTTAGAAACACCGATGAGAGAGAAACATCAACCAGCTGCCTCCTGCACTCCCCCCTCCCCCCCCCCTCTGGGGATGTGCCCGCAACCAACATACATGCCCTTGACTGGAATCGAACCCAGGACCCTTCAGTCCACAGGCCGACGCTCTGTCCACTGAGCAAAATTGGTCAGGGCATTCTTTTTGGCCCCCAAAAAACTCAAAGGTAAACTTGAAGTATAGTCTGCATTCTGGTGTTTATATTTCCACTGGTCTTCAATTTTTATTTTATTTATATTTTCCTGGTTTAGACTTTATAATTTTTTGAATATTGATAGCTTTATATGTTCTTTTTAAAAATTTAAATGATTTATTTAAACTAAACAAAATATCAAACAGTTCATCCATTTCTCCCACCCCTCATCCCTACCTCTGGCAACCACCAGTCTGTCCTCTGTATCTATGAGCTTAGATTTGTTTTTGTTTTGTTTTTAGATTCTATATATAAGAGTGACCATATAGTATTCGTCTCTCTCTGGCTTATTTCATGTAGCATAATGCCTTCAGGGTTCATCCATACTGTCACAAATGGCAAGGTTTCATTCTTTTTTATGGCTGAATAATATTCCATTGTGTATATCTATCACATTTTTTATCCATTCTTTAATCAGTGGACATTTAGTTTGTAGAACCTCTATACTGTTTTCAACAGTAGTTGTACCAGTTTATAGTGTCACCAACAGTACACAAAGGTTCCCTCTTCTCCATGTCCTCACCAACACTTGTCATTTTTTGTCTTGTTGATACTAGCCATTCTAATCGATTTTTTCTTAATTAAATCTTTATTGTTCAGATTATTACATTTGTTCCTCTTTTTTCCCACCATAACTCCCCTCCTCCCAGTTCCCACCCCACCCTCCGCCCTCACTCCCCACCCACTGTCCTCATCCATAGGTGCACGATTTTTGTCCAGTCTCTTTCCGCATCTCCCACACCCCTTTCCCTCCCAAGAATAATCAGTCCATTCCCTTTCTATGTCCCTGATTCTATTATAATCACCAGTTCATTCTGTTCATCAGATTATTTATTCACTTGATTCTTAGATTCACTTGTTGATAGATGCGTATTTGTTGTTCATAATTTGTATCTTTACCTTTTTCTTCTTCTTCCTCTTCTTAAAGGATACCTTTCAGCATTTCATATAATACTGGTTTGGTGGTGATGAACTCCTTTAGCTTTTCCTTATCTGTGAAGCTCTTTATCTGACCTTCAGTTCTGAATGATAGCTTTGCTGGATAAAGTAATCTTGGTTGTAGGTTCTTGGTATTCATCACTTTGAATATTTCTTGCCATTCCCTTCTGGCCTGCAAAGTTTCTGTTGAGAAATCAGCTGACAGTGGTATGGGTATTCCCTTGTAGGTAACTGACTTTCTTTCTCTTGCTGCTTTTAAGATTCTCTCTTTGTCTTTTGCTCTTGGCATTTTAATTATGATGTGTCTTGGTGTGGTCCTCTTTGGATTCCTTTTGTTTGGGGTTCTCTGTGCTTCCTGGACCTGTAAGTCTATTTCTTTCACCAGGTGGGGGAAGTTTTCTGTCATTATTTCTTCAAATAGGTTTTCAATATCTTGCTCTCTCTCATCTTCTGGCACCCCTATAATTCTGATGTTGGTACGCTTGAAGCTGTCCCAGAGGCTCCTTACACTTTCTTCGTATTTTCGGATTCTTTTTTCATTTTGCTTTTCTGGTTGGGTGTTTTTTGCTTCTTCGCATTTCAAATCTTTGCCTTGATTCTTGCCATCCTCTGGTCTGCTGTTGGGAGTCTGTATAGTATTCGTTATTTCAGTCAGCGTATGCTTAATTTCTAGTTGGTTCTTTATCATAACATCGAGGGTCTCATTAGATTTCTTGAGGATCTCACTACATTTATCGACGGCTTCTAGACAGTTCTTAAGAGACCTTAAAAGTGTGGTTCTGAATTCAATATCCTCCATTGACAGTTTTGTCCTGTTTCTTTGTCTCCGCATTTTTTATGCTTTCTTGGCGCACTCCCTAGTGGTCTTTGGGCGCAGTCTTGTTGTAGTTAAGCCTTGATTGTTGTCGGCAATACCGGGGGTGATTTGACCTCCAGGCTAACTGGCTATGAGAGTCCACTGCGTCTGCAGTGGGAGGGCTTCTGTGCTGGATCTCTAGGGCAGTGCTAATCTAGCATTTGCCTGAGGCTATCTGGCAAATGGCTCTGCACAGGGCTTGGGCGTGGCGGGTCTCACTGGATCAAACAGGGCGGGCGGGAGGGAGCAGTTATGGCTGCTCTCAGTTCCGTCCCTAGGGGCTCTGCCTCACCGAGTCCCAGCAACCGCTGCAAACCTCGGAGAGAAAGCTGCCTTCGAGTTCCGACCGAAGCCAGACAGTCCCGCCTCTCCCGTTTGAGTCTGGGTCCCTAGAGACTCGCCCGTATCTGGAGCTCAGAGTCTGAAACTCCCTCCCGATTGAAAACAACAACCGCGCCCTCCACCGCCAGCCTGCTCTGTGCGCACTCCGCACCTCAGTATTTCACTTCAGCACTGCGCCTCCTCTGAGTCTGGGTATGATATTCTCTTTCCTCCTAGTTGTAGAATTTCCACTCAGCCAGCCTTCCTGTGGTTCTGGATGATGTCCATTCCATCATTTAGTTGTTTTTTGAAGTGGTTGTTCGAGGCAGCAATCTCCGGCGTTAACCTATGCCGCCATCTTGGTTTCTCTCCTCTAATAGGTTTTTATTTGCATTTATTTCCCTGATTATTAATAATGTTGAGTATTTTTTAATATATCTGTTGGCCATCTCTGTATCTTTTTTGGAAAAAATGTCTGTTCAGAACTTCTGCCCATTTTGAAATCAGATTTTTTGTTTTGTTTTTTGTTTTGCTATTGAGTTATATGAATTCTTTATATCTTCTGGATATTAGCCCCTTATCAGATAAATGATTTGAAGTTATTTTCTCCATTCAGTAGGTTGCCTTTTTATTTTGTTGATGTTTTACTTTCCTGTGTAGAAGATTTTTAGTATGATGTAATCCCATTGATTTATTATTATTTTTGTTGTTTTTGCTGTCAGATTTTTAAAAAAGTCATCACCGAAACTTCTGTCAAGAAGCTTACCACCTATTTTCCTTCTAGGAATTTTATGGTTTTAGTGTTTCATTCAAGTCTTTAATCTGTTTTAAGTTAATTTTTGTGTATGGTGTATGATAGTGGTTGAATTTCATTCTTTTGCATGTGGCTATCCAATTTTTCCAGCACCATTTATTTAAGAGACTGTCCTTTCCCCACAGTATGTTCTTGGCCTCTTTGTCATAAATTAATTGACCTTATATGAATGAGTTTATTTCTAGGCTCTCTATTCTGTTTTATTTACCTATTTGTCTGTTTTCATGCCAATACCATGCTGTTTAATTACTAGAGCTTTGTAGTACAGTTTTAAATGAGAGAGGGTGATGCCTCCAGCTTTGTTCTTCTTTCTCAAGAATGCTGTGGCTGTTAAATTTTCCATACAAATTTTAGGACTATTTGTTCTATTTCTTTGAAAAATGTCATTGGAGATTTTATAGGGGTTGCATTTGAATCTGTAGATTATTTAAACAATATTGATTCTTCTAATCCATGATCATGAAAGATCTTTCCATCTATTTGTGCCTTCTTCAATTTCTCTCTTTAATGTCTTGCAGTTTTCAATACATGGATCTTTCCTTTCCTTGGTCAAATTTATTCCTAGGTATTTTATTCTTTTTGATACAATTGTAAATGGCATTGCTTTCTTTAATTTTCTTTCTAGTAGTTTGTTATTATTGCACTAGAGGCCTGTTGCAAGAAATTTGTGCAAGAGTAGGCCTTCCTTCCTCTGGCTGCCGGCACCAGCTTCCCTCTGGCACCCAGGACCCAGGCTTCCCTTGCAGCCCTGGCTTTGTCTGGAAGGTCATCTGGAAGGACATCCAGTCTAATTAGCATATTATGCTTTTATTATTATAGAGAGAAACACAAAAAGCGTTGTGTATTGATGTTGTACCTACAACTTTACTGAATTTGTTTATTACTTCTAACAGTTTTAACTAAGCAACTAAGAATTAGATAAAATTCAACATCCATTTATTATAAAAACTCTCAAAAAGTAGGTATAAAGAGAACAAACCTCAATATAATAAAGGCCACATATGACAAGCCCACAGCTAACATAATATTCAATGGTGAAAAGCTGAAAGCCTTCCCTGTAAGATCAAGTATAAGACAAGGGTGCCCACTATTGCCACGTTTACTCAGCATGATATTGGAAGTCCTACCCAGAGGAATTAGGCAAGAAAAAGAAATAAAAGGCATCAACATTGGAAAAGGCATAAAACTCTCACTATTGAGAGGAGCCACCACCGCAGTGAACAGCACCCACCACAGGAGCTGCTGCCAACTGAGGAGCAGCTGCTACCACAACTGCCCAAGGAGCAACTGCAGCCCGAGGAGCCACTGCCACCCAGGGAGCAGCCACTGAACGACTCAACATCTAGATAATGTTTGTGAGGTCAAACATGGGTAGACAAAGAAACCCCCAAAGGAAAGAAAAGGAGGACTCGCCAGAAAAGCAGGTAAGTGAAACAGAGGCATTCGGCATGACAGAAAAAGAATTCAGATTAAGGGTCCTAGAATGCATAAACCGGGTGGAGGAAAAAAATCAAAAACTTATGCAAGAAGCAAGAAGAAACAGATGAAAAAGTCAATAAATTATGTAAGAACCAAGAAGAAATGAAGAGTGATATGGCTGCAATAAAAAACACCATTGAAAGTTTCAACAGTAGACTAGGAGAAGCGGAGGACCGTATTAGTGAATTAGAAGACAGGGAAGGAAAACACACCCAAACTGAAATGCAATTGGAGAAAAAAATTAAAAGACAGGAGGAGAGCCTAAGGGAGCTATGGGACAACATGAAATGAAACAACATATGAATAATAGGGGTGCCAGAACAACAGAAAGAGGACCAAGACTTAGAAAACCTATTTGAAGAAATAATATCAGAAAACTTCCCTGAGGTGGGGAAGAAAAAAGTCACACAAGCACAGAGAGTCCCAAACAAGGTGAACCCGAAAAGACCAACACCAAGACACATCATAATTACCATGGCAAATGTTCAGGACAAAGAGAGAATCTTAAAGGCTGCAAGAGAGAGACGGAAAGTTACATACAAAGGATCTCCCATTAGATTATCAAATGGTTTCTCAACAGAAACACATCAGGCCAGAAAAGAGTGGACGGAAATTTACAAAGTGATGCAAAGCAAAGGACTGAATCCAAGAATACTCTATCCAGCAAGGCTATCATTCAAACTTGAAGGGGAAATAAGAAGCTTCACAGACAAAAAAAGGCTAAGGGAGTTTATCACCACCAAGCCAGCAATGCAAGAAATGCTAAAGGGACTGGTGTAAAAAGAAGAAATAAAAAGCTCAAAAATAAAACAGCCACAAAAAATAGAAATGGCTACAAACAAGTACCTTTCAATAAGAACTTTAAATGTAAATGGACTAAGTGGACGAATCAAAAGACATCGAGTGGCTGAATGGATAAAAAAAAACATGACCCATTCATTTGCTGTCTACAAGAGACCCACCTCAGAAGAAGGGACTCACACAGACTGAAAGAGAAGGGTTGGAAAAATATCTTTCAGGCAAATGGAAATGAAAAAAAGCTGGGGTAGCAATACTTATATTGGACAAAATAGACCTCAAAGTGAAGGCCATAACAAGAGATAAGGGAGGCCACTTCATAATACTAAAGGGATCAATACAACAAGAGGATATAACCCTGATAAACATATAATCACCCAATGCAGGAGCACCCAAATACATAAGAAAACTCCTGGAAGATATCAAGGGAGAGATCGACAACAATACAGTCATAGTAGGGGACTTTAATACACCACTGACATCACTGGATAAATCCTCTAGACAAAAAATCGGCAAAGAAACAGCAATCCTAAATGACTCACTAGATCAGATGGACTTAATTGACATCTTCAGAACACTTCACCCCAAAGCCGCAGAATATACATTCTACTCAAGTGCTCATGGGACATCTTCAAAAATAGACCACATATTGGGTCACAGACAAAGTCTCCCCAAATTCAAGAAGATTGAAATCATACCAAGCATCTTCTCAGATCACAAGGGCATAATATTAGAAATAAACTACAATAAAAACAACTCAAAATACTCAAACACTTGGAAGCTGAATAGCATGTTATTAAATGTTGATTGGGTTACCAATGAGATCAAAGAAGAAATTAAAAACGTCCTGGAAACTAATGACAATGAAAACACAACAATCCAAAAAAAACAAAAACAAAAAAACCCCACCTCTCACTATTTGCCAATGACATGGTATTATACATAGGAAAACCTAAAGAATCCAGCTTTATATGTTCTTAATAGAAATTCCATAAAATCCTTTTTGTAGTGAGTTAGAAATCTGTGGTTTAACCCACTGATTTTTCTTTGGGCAAGGGATACTTATGCTAGAAAGTCAAAGATTATGGTAAATTTGAAAAACCAATGTGGATCCCTAGGTTTAAGCATGATCAGTCCTCAATTTTGCTCCTGTTCTTAGGAATTGACTCTCTAGGTCCCAAATTTTGACTAGCTGTCAATTTCTTATGAACATTATTTAGAACCCACTCCCCCCAAGAAAATAAATCACTTTATTACTAGTGAATATTGAATATCAGCATCTCCTCCAAGGAGTAAAATGTTACACACACACACACACACACACACACTTTCTAGTCATGCAAATGGGAAATCCCCCTCCCCTTCCCCCTTTTTCCTTCCCTCCCTTTAATCAAGCATTGGGGACTCTGATACCACAGAAGCTATTGTAGAAAAAAGTAGATTAAACAAAATACTACATTGTTTCAAAGTAGAGAGGCAAAAAATTACATGAAAATGTTGCTAATGAATTTTTCCTGATAAGCCAGCTTCCAGAAAAGGTTCTGCAATGGCCCAGACTGCTTACCTCTTTTTACTTAGCTTTATTACACTACCTAAATTACCAGTAATTTGATATTTTGATAAGAAATTTCTTTTAAGAGTAGATATACTTCTGAGACCCTTACAGTGTTAATAGCCATATACAATTGTAAAATTTTAAAAAGCATTCCCCCCCCCCCCACACACACACACATAGCTGTAGGTAGAAAGTCCGAGAGAAAGAATTCTTTTTTGAAGAGAATACTTTAAGGGAGAATTGGCCTGATAAGTATTACAGTAAGGACTCGGGACAAAATAAGGGTGATTGGGGGCTTAGAAAGCATGGAGTTAGAAAGCAGGACAGGCTTGCAGAAAAGTGGTAAGGAGAGGATCAAGCCCTCCTCCATCTATTTTACAATGTTATCTACAGCTCACACAGTGTTCACGAAAGTATTCATATCTTCTCACTGCTTTCTGTACAGAGGTCCAAGATCCCGAATTCAGGCTAGTATGGTTAGTGAATAATTTACTTATATTATGGGTTAAATAGATTTTGCTATAAAGCTAGCCACCATTGATGCTATTATATTTACCACTTATGTGGATTTCGAATGATATGTTTGTGATTTTCAAAGTGTCCCCTCTTAGAACCCTGGTATCACAAGCTGTTACAGTAGTAGCAATTGGGTAGTAGGTGTAGTAGTAATGTTTTTATGGAAAAATATAGACTTAATATGTGCCACGTCGTGTTCCAGTCATGGCTATTCACTCGTAACTGATACTATTATTATTCCCATTTTACAGATGATGAAACTGAAGAACAGAAAAGTAACTTAATTTCTGAAGGTCACACAGGTACTAAGTACAGTGGGGCCTTTGACTTACAAGTTTAATTCGTTCCAAGACTGAGCTCATTAAGGAGGTCGTTAAGGAGCTCGTTAACTCAAATTACTCTGTCAACTCAAAGCAAAAACTCCACGGAGAGACAGCTGGTATCTCAAAAAACTCGTTAGTCGGGACACTCGTAGGCCCCACTGTATCTTGAGATCCAGAATTTTTCTTAACTGCTGAAATGTCTCAAAAGATCAAGGTTTTCTACAGCTAAAATAAAATGATAAAGTCCACAGAAGTTAACAATATAGAGAATTTTTTAGGTTTTAAGCTTTTCTGTCTCAAATCTATATATACCCAGAAACGCAATTACCAATGAGTGAACAAATGGCAAATAACTATTAATGATACAAGTAAGCATCCCTGTATGCTGAGGGTTTAGCTACATAACCCTCAATAAACAAAATTGTTTCTAATAAAGATAAGTCACTTGTAGTAAAAAAGTAAGGATAGAAGAATAGCAAGCTATAAGCAACTCAAGATACGTATGGGCAATTAGACATCATTCCTCCTATTTATAGAAATTCCAACTATCTGTGTATGTATTCTGCAATAGCACCAGGCATCGTTTGACCATCAGACTTCTTAGCATAATTTTATCCCAGAGTCATCTGCAAACTCTATAAATGTCCTAATTTTAGAATCCTAAATAGCTTACTTAATAAGTGATGCTCTTTATTCACATACAAAAGCAAAACCAAAAAGAATGCCAACAAAAGACCACGAACTTGGACTTCCTCTGCTCATTAGAATTAAAGGAAGGACTTGGGTTTTGCCACCAGTTTACTGCTCACCTGGAAGCCCCTCATAGCCCATCAGTGGCTGTGGGCCAAAATTTCAGAATCTCTAGGAAAAATAATGTTTATACCTTTTATTGGAGTCAGTCTGTTAAAGTGGTGGAGCTGGAACTTTCCCAGTGAAAGCAATATATAACAGGACTTTGTGTGTGTGTGTGTGTGTGTGTGTGTGTGTGTGTGTGTGTTTAATAACAAATAATATTTCTCACTTAAATGCAAAACAAAATAAAAACAATCTTTCCTTGAAATAATGTCTTGTATTTGCTTCAAAATAATCCTGTGGGTGGGGAGTTGGGAATGAGTAGGAGAATAGATGAACAAAGTGTGATGAGGAGTTGATAAATGTCAAAACCAGGTGACACGCAGGGTTCATTTTACTGTTCTCTCTACTTTTCTATATCTTTGAAAATAAAAAGTTAGCAAAAACAACAAAAAACATTCCTTGACTCCTGTCATGTTTACTTCATTTCTCTGTGCTCCTTTCATTGGAGAGCTCCTGGAAAGAACTCTCTGTGTACCCCACTTCTGCTTCCTCATCCTCCACTGTCTGTGCAACCCACCTCTTCAGCTTCCAGCCCCATCAGTCAACTGAAAGTGCTTCTGCCAGGGCACTGCTGACCTGCATTTTGCCATATCTGCTGGTTCATGGTGGTTAGTTCTTTTTATACATCTTACTTGACTTTCAGAAACATTTGATATAATATTTCCTTTTTGCTTTCTTGGAATAATTTCTTGGTGATGTCAACCACACTTTCTTGTCTTTTTCTATACCTCACTGGTTACTCATCCTCCTCCTCACCTCTGGCTACTAGAAAGCTTCCAATGCTTGATCCTTAGACATATCTAGATTTCTTCTCTGGGTATCTCAGTGGGTTCTATTGCTTTCCATGTCTTCTCTTTGCCAACTTACATATTTTACCCTGACTTCCAGACCTGAATATTTGAGAGGCTTCTCAAGTTTAATGTACCCCAATTAAAACTCTTAATTTCACTCCCACTTTCTCCAATAGACCTGCCCCTCCCTGTATCCCCATCTCAGTAAATAACCACAGTATGCACCCAGTTGCTTGTGTCCCAAACCATGATTTCTTTCCCCCCTCACTGGCCACATTCAGTCTATCAGTATGACCTATTGTGATACCTCCAAACTTACACAAATCCATCTACTTCTCTCATCTCCTCTGCTACCACCCCTGTCCAAACCTCTGACATCTCTCATGGACTTTCATACCGTTGCCTAACCTGTCTCTGCTTCTTTTCTTGTCCCCACAGTCTGAGAGAGAGAGAGAGAGAGAGAGAGAGAGAGAGAGAGAGAGAGAGAGAGAGAGAGAGAGACTGTCCCGTTTCTGTTCTTAATAGACCAACCAGTGTTTGCAGTCCTCTTCTCTCTCACTGGAATACAGATCACTATAGGCTCACTTCCTCTCACTTAGGTCTCAGCTCAAGTTACCTCTCCAGAGAGGAGCACTCACTTAGCCCAGGTCACACTCTAGTCCATAACCTGTTTTATTTGAATTATGTAACAGCTTGCATGTATTTGTGTATTTGTGTACTCACTTTTTGCCCCTAGCCTGTAAACTCCGGAAGAACAGGTTTCTTGTCTGTCTTTGTAGTGGTGCAGCCTCAGTACCTGTAATAATATCTGGAACATATTAGAAGTTAATACTCATTACTTGAATGAACCAACAGTTGACTTTTATTTCTGAGCAAAGAACGTTGCTCCCAAGGACTAATTTATACAGTCTTACCCTATACTTCTCCTAACTCCATCCCTTGCTCATTTGGACGCTGTGCTTGTGGACTGTGAAAGCTGAGTATTGTACTTTGTACTGTGTGATACTTTGGGGTCCTGTCCAGTTTCCCAATTTCTAAGAAAGACAGTAATATTTCATGGCTGCTTGCATCTCCTCTTCTCCAACAGTGTTTGTACTTCACACCGTTCATTTGCAGAACTAGGGCCCTTTGCAATCTGAGCAAAGAGCCATAGAGATCTACCCACCCCTGGCTCTTTGGTCTAAGACACACTTGTTTCTGCTTGTCTTTCTCTGCCTATATTTAGTTATCAGTTTGCCCCTTCCTTTCCTTTCCCCTCTGTTTTTCTTTCCATGTCACAAACAACTCATACATTTCTAGTTTAATGGGCTCTTTCCCAGGCTTATTTATGTAACAAAAACTACGCTCAAATTCTACTTTTAAAGTAATAATTAAGTACCCTTCTGTAAAATGGCTAGGGCAAGCCCAAGGTTTCCAATTTAACTGAGACAGGCTAGGACTAACCAGGGAATTGAACAGATTCTAGCCTTCTGAGGAGGGCAGAAGGAAATTCATGACCAACATGAAATCCTTTGTCACATCCTAGACTAGGTCAGAACTTCAAGAATCTTCTAGACTGGGTATAAGTTGGAATCACCTAATTTTATCTATTTATCTAATGGGTGTAATAACATCTATCTGTGTCTACCTGATAGAGTGGTTGGGAGATTTTCTAGAATAAGTTTTTGATTTTTTTCTCAAAGAATGATATCTTAAGGAAAAACTTTAAATATAAACCAAAGCCATTGATATATTTTATTTCCTTCTTTGTTATTGACATTCTTTTTAAAAAATAAATATTTTATTAATTTTTACAGAGAGGAAGGGAGAGGGATAGAGAGTTAGAAACATCGATCAGCTGCCTCCTACACACCCCCTACTGGGGATGTGCCTGCAACCAAAATACATGCCCTTGACCGGAATCGAACCTGGGACCTTTGAGTCTGTAGGCCGACACTCTATCTACTGAGCCAAACTGGTCAGGGCTTGACATTCTTTTGCACGTAGATAGAAGTCTGTTCTTTTGCCAAAATCATTCTTTATGAACTATCATATAAAAGTCATTGGCATAGTGCTTATTCCTATTAAGGAACTTACTTTTGAATCAATGAAAACATTTCTCTGAGGCTAGACCTTTCCTTGTCAAGGATATACTTTTTCTTAGGAGTTTTTACTTGAAGCCCCTGTTTCCTAAGGCCCTAGGGTTAGTTGGGTCTCTTTGTCATTAATACTTTTTATTTTGCTGGTTCTTGCCCCCTTCTGCTCTGTTAGAACTCCAGCCCTTTGCGAACCCTTCTTTCTCCCTTGGTGTGTCTAAAGTGCTCATGAGCATCTTAGGCCTGAGGTCCTGTGACGTGTCCTGGTACCACCTCTGCTACTGGCACTGGCCACTGCCACTCTGCTAGGCACAGCTGCTGCTCCCACTGGGATCCGCCCCTCCTCTTCCATATAATGTTAGGAGCTGGGGAAGGAAATGTGATTATCCAAACATCCGGTGTCAGAATTTGCTTTATGAAGGAAATAGTCTTGGGAAAAACACCTGGACGAGTGCTTGAGGAAGAATATGAGGCCCCAAAGGCTTGGATTTTGGCAAAGCTACTCTAAGCTTTTATTGGTTGGTCAGAGAGGGCGGGGGATGCATGCAAGAACTAAGGAGGGGGAGGAGGAGGACGGATCTTGCAGCTGTTCCTTGGGGTCCCCCGACTACTTTGTGAAGTCTGCTCTGCTAGTGCATGCCCAGCAGAGAGTGGGTTTTAGGGGGTGAACTTGGAGATGCAGTACAGTGTGGAGACAACACTCATGTGACCAGGTCCAGGAGTAAAGACGCCCTGAGAACAGAATCTCCCCAAAATGTCGACAAGGGCTTTGGGTTCCAGAGGCTGTAGAGGTGGGGGAAGTGTTGAGACCATTTTTCTACATGTTGAAGGACAATGAGTGCCCAGTTGACATATACATCTAGGTCATACTGGCATCATTTTGTCAAAAGAATTTTAACACCACTGTAATAGGTAGCTCAACTACCAATGTTGTATTTTATGTGTGCTTGGTGTGTTAATATGTCTGCAGTTCTTATAAAAATTTCTTTATTGCACAAAAAATTATAGTAATATATAACTATGTACCAAGAGCAATGTTAAAAATCAAAACAAAGGATCATGTTCAGCCAAGCAAATCTAAAATGTCTGGCAGACAGGTGGTCAGTGTCCAGCTGGGTGAATGGGAAGTTCAGGAGGAGGTGGTTCCTTGTCTTTAGCAGCGCACAGGATTGAGCCCACAATCCCAGCAACCTATGAATCAGCTGTTTTATTTTTCCATTCTAGTAACATCTTTCAGGCTTGGGTTAATTTATTAAGGGAACAGGTAAAGTTTTACTTAAGATCAGAAACAATCTTCTCATATTTAAGCCTCACCTGAAGCATTGCCACCTCACCTCTCTCCTTAACTTCACCTGAGACCCCTTCTTTGAGACCCCTCAATTACTTTCTCCTCCCTAGTCCTTTAACAGTTTGCACATGTCTTAGTTTTCACAGTTGACACGTAATTTGTAATTGGTGGTATATATTTTTCTTTGAGATTATACATTTCTTGATGGCAGCAACCTCTTGTTTGTGTTTGTGGCTTCCCAGAAATATTTACTGAATGAATGATGCTGGGAACATGAGTAAAGGTATAGTAGAAGCAGAGGTGTTTTATTTCTTTTTTCCTGGAGTAAAGGGTAAGTGAAGAGGCATAGTGAGAAGTAAGATGAATGGAATAGTAACAGCAGCTATGCCAGTCACTGGTCTAAGCATTACATATATTACAGTGGAAGAAAGAGAACCAGAGAGGTCCAGTGACTTGCTCAAAGCCACTCAGCTAGTAGGTGGCAGCCAGGAGCTAGACCTCAGAGGCTGGGCCCTTAACCATCATTCTTTTTCTGAGGTTGGAAGGGATTGAGAGAACTCAGGTCACAGCTGTTACTATTACTGTAATATTACTGCAGAGCTCAACTGAACCATGTGGCTGACTCTTCTGCCAGCCCTTCCATTCTAGATGTGCCCTGCTTAACGCTCAGTTGGCAGGACAGGTGAGTCCAGGCCAAGGACTGCTAAGGAGTTTCTCTCTGTGACCTGGAAAACCTGGGATTTGAACTATATAATTCTTTCTCAAATTGGAGTCTGAGAACCCAGGGGATCCAAAAGTTCCATGAAAACTAAGTATTTTTATTTAGGTGTTAATTAACAAATTAATATAATCTTATTTGGGATCATCTTCTAATGGACTCCGGCCTCTTGATTTCAGGACCAAATGTTTGATATCTTCGTGAAGTATTATTTACCCTTTCTACATAGAAAGTACCCTGTTGTTCTCCTCCTCTTCATTGCCCTCCCCAGCCAGTTCTGACTCAATCTTCAGTTAGAAAGATCACAGCGTTTAACGGTGAGCATGTCTAAGCTGCTATTTTCTTTTGCAGTGAAAATTTCCAATGAAAGATATTTTACAGAGTAAGTTTCTAATTTCTTAAGTTACTTCATATATTGAGCCTTTGACTTTGGATCATGAGAACAAATTCAAGGTATGAAATAATGCTGTTTTGCTCTGGATTACTGAGAGAAATACATGAATATTTAAGTTTGTGAATTGGAATTACACACCAAGAAAAGGCCAAATCAGTCTCTTTGCTGTTGGGACAGAGATTTTGCAGCAGGTTGATGAGCAGTTGCATCAAAACCACCTGTGCCATATTTATTTACTTTGTGAGATGTAGAGCATGGATCTGCCTTTGAATGCACCAGCTTACAGCAAGTCATCAATAAAAATGCTGTAACAAGTGGATCTTTTTTTCATTAAACTTGAAATCTTTATTTTGTTTATTTTGGGACACACTATTAAAGTGGGTGAGTCATTTATCTTGTATAATTTTACCCATTGTGGATTTGGGTGCTTTTATTCTTGTGGTGATGTTTAGATGTTTTTGTCTCCTGTATTTCCTGAAATTAGTTGGGTCTAGAGGCTTGATTAGATTCAGGATAAATATTTCAGAATACTGTATGCTGTATGCTCTCAAGTGCATACCATCAGAAGGTGCATAAAACTAGGTAGTCCCATTTGTAATCATGGAGGAGGCTCACCTCTCCAATCTGTTCTCCTGCCCAGTACTGTTTGTGAGCAAGAAAAGAAATATTTACTGTATTTGAACCTACCTTAACAAATACAGTTTCCATCTTAAAACCATTCCATATCCACCTTTTGGCAGTAAGCATCTGAAACCATCCAAAAAACTGTAAGTGCCTTTTCTTGCCAATAATCTGTTAGCAAGTCTTAACTCAGGAGATCTGTCTCTCCAGGCATTCTGAGAAGCACACATCTCAAATTACTTTCAGTTGAAATGGAAAATAAGTAAAACAAAGCAGGAACTAACTCATTATGGTAGGCAGAATAATGCCTCCATCCCCCAAAGAAGTTGTACATGTCTTAAACTCCAGGACCTGGGAATATGTTACTTTATATGGCAAAAGGGACTTTGCAGATATGATTAGGGAACTGATTTTTGGACCCAATATAATCATAGGAGAAACATGAAAAAGGGAGGCAGAAGAATGGATCAGAGCGATGTGATGTGAGGGTTGGATCCATTGTTGCTATCTTGGAAGATGCAGGAAGGAAGGGGCCATGAGCCAAGGAATGAAGGCAGTCTTTAGAAGCTGGAAAAGGCAAGGGACCAGAATCCCTCCTAGAGCTTCCAAAAAGGGACACAACATCAAAGATCGCTTGATTTTTGCTCTGTGAGACCCATGCCCAACTTCTGACCTACATAACTATAAGATAAGTAAATGTTTTTTTAAATTATTGTTTGTGGTCATTTGTTATGGTATCAACAAAATTCCACAAAAAGCACTTAAACTAAATATACATGAGTAGGCAAACGTAGGTTTACAGTTGTGAATACATGAAACATAAGAGTTTATTCTTGTATCATTATTAATTTGTTATATATAAACTATTGTATTATTTATTTGTATTACAACTGTAAACCTACATTTGCCCACCCGTGTGTGTGTGTGTGTGTGTGTGTGTGTGTGTGTGTGTGTGTGTGCATAATAATGATCCTTAATGCCTAGAATCTATCTCTGGAAAGTTGTGGGCATTTGACAAGAGTGATGTCAATGAGGATGTTTCTCAATAGCTGAAATATATCCAGGCTGTTGAAATGATTCCAGACATCATTTCAAGAGAAAAATGTAAACATTTAGTCATTTGTTTGATTCCAAGTATCTGAATGTTGGAATTATACATCCAGGTGTAGACCAGCTAGATCTGAAGGGAACTTTTCAATTTTCATCTGGCAAGAGTTGACATTTCCAGATTATGTGAGGTCCATCTGGAAACAGAGAAGTCCCCGGGTCTCAGGAGAACAATGAAATAAGCGCTGGGGGTCTTCTAGAGTCATGGTGCTTTCATTAGGATGAGCCCTGAATGCTGTGGTCAGGCCCTTGGGCAGGCGACACAATTGCAATATTGTTTCCTTCTAAATCACCACCCTCCCTCTACTGTTGAAATGTGGTTAGCTTCTTCATTTCCCAATTAGGGTGCCACCCTTCTAATTCACACCAAACAAAAAGAGTTGAAAAATAAAACCTCATGGCTGGGCAGTGGGGATCGGGGAATGGGAGGAGGAGGGGAGGAAAAACATAATTTGGAACCAAAAACTGAAGGAGAGACTCATAGATTCACATCTCATCTTAGTTCAGGTAGGCCTCGTGTTTGACCTTGCATTAACCTCCCTGATCCTTAACTTTCCAGAACTCTATAAGGTGATTAATAATACCTGTCACATAAAGGTGGCAAGAATTAATAAACGGTAGTTAGAGGTGAAACATAAACCAAGTATAGCAGTTACTGCTTTTAAGATTTCTTAGAATACCTTGATGTTGCTTTTGCTTTAAGGTCTGTGAAGAGTTCAATGAAGTCATTTCTGAGTTGGGCACCAGTTATCTTTGTGTGCTAAATATTCTTAAGCCTACAGTAATTTCCTTGCTATAGCTATAATGTGATTCTGAAAATCAAATCATGTCATCTTTGTACATAGTCATTTGAGGTTTTCTCTCTTACCATGTGTGGGATCCTATAACACAGATATCAGCCTTATACTGAAATCAGTTGGGGTCCAAAAGATATTTCTCAGTCTTTTTTTTCTTAACATATCCTATATAATAAAAGCCTAATATGCAAATTGTCCCCTCAACCAGGAGTTAAACTGGGAGTTCAAGCACTCGCTATGACATGCGCTGACCACCAGGGCATTGGTGACACAGTGCTGGCAGTGGGTGACAATGGAGGCACTGCCAGCCCCAGTGGGCCCTGACAAGAGCGGGACCATGGTGGGATGGTGGTGCAGGTGAGTGGGTGGTGCCAGGCCAAGGCAGGTGCAAGTGAGGGCCCAAATGCCCCACCAATTAATTGTCCTGCAGATGGCAACCAGTGGTGGTGGTGGGGGGCGGGGCCGCTGCCCAGCTCCCAGACATTGAGGGAGCTGGGTGAGGGCCCAATAACTCAGGCGGAGGGGGCACATGGGGACTTGGGGGCCCAGGTGCTGCCCAGGTTCCAAAGGTCAGCTGGGACCTGCCCTTCCATGCCAAACGCTCCTGCTTCAATTGCCAGCCAGGCCTAGGGACCACACCTATGCACGAATTTTGTGCACCAGGCCTCTAATATGTTATATAACTAAAGTAACAAGAAATGAGAAATCATTACAGTATAAAAAATACTTTGAAGGGGGTCTATACAGTCTAAATCATTTAAAGGGTGGGTGTCCCAAAATTCATGCAAGAAGTAATTTTGATAGAAAACACAGGTTTATAATTAAAAATTGTAAATTTTTTATTGATTCATAAAGTATACAGTATAGGGTTATGTATGGGATAGCATACATAAAAACTAGATTATCATGTCACGATAGCGAGCACCATTAACTGTTATTGCCTGAGCAGCCACAATTTCGAAGAAGAATGGTCCGATGATGCCTCCAGCCCAAAGTCCGCACCAAACAGTGACACGCTGTGGATGCATTTGTTTCTCAACAATCACTCATGGATTTTCTGAACCCCAAATGTGACAATTTTGTTGCTTAACCAAGCCATCAAGATGAAAATGAGCCTCATCAAAATTCAGCCACATTTATGCAAAATGGTCATGGAAAATTTCAACAAAACAGTGCGTATGTGCCAGCAAAGCCGTGGAGGCCATTTACCCAGTATGCTATTTCATACATAACCTTATACTGTATACTTTATGAATCAATAAAAAATTTACAATTTTTAATTATAAACCTGTGTTTTCTATCAAAATTACTTCTTGCGTGAATTTTGGGACACCCTTTATTTTCATTAAAAAATTTAATGAACTATTTTAATAACTATTTATATTTATTTAAAAGATTTTATATTACTTTATAGTCAGTTTCCTTTTTTTAAGGCTAGTCCTCAGAGCCTGTTTGCCCTTTTCTCCTCTCCAATACATTGAGACATTGGGTCAATCAGAAAAAAAAAAATCCCCAGTGTTTTGTGTGTGTGTGTGTGTGTGTGTGTGTGTGTAAAACTCAGCAAACTAATGTTAAGAACCTCCCCACACACGCACACAAATTCTCTGAAGAAATATATATTAGCAAGATTGATAGAAATCACATTTATTTGTTATATGAAATTAGAACATTAAAACCAGTTCCCACTGCTTGCTGCCCACGCCTTGTACCCTGGGCAACAGCCTGTTTCTTGGTCAGGAATCAGGTGTAGCAAGTGGCTTCCTGGTGCCATTTGTGTTAGAGGGGGAAGAGGAGAACATAGGTCCTCATAGTGCTGTCTAGGACTCAGTTCCTCCATGAGATGCTTGGCTGGGCAAGGACAGCAAGCCCCTGCAGGATGCTGTGGCAGAGTTGTAGTGTCCTTAGATGCTGGTGATGGCAGTATGTTGGTAATGAGTAGATTAGGTATTTCAACATTTTTTTTTTTTTTGCCCTGGGAAATTTTCCAGGTATATCTCTGTTTTCTTTCAGTGACTGAAAATGTCAGCTAGCATCAAACAGGTGTAGCTGACCTTTTTAAAATACAAAAGTGGTAGATCAACACACTGCCATTCTTTGTTCCTCTGATGGTTTGGAAACAAACAAAGTGTCTTCTATTCAGTGAATGAGCCAATTCTGCTTTTCTTCTGTTCTCCCACAAGCCCTTCTCCTTTGTATTCTTGCAGAAAAATGCTGTGAATGCAACACATGCTATTTGATTTATCCCAGAGTATGACATGTAAAGTTTAGAAGAGATCAAGGTGAGACTTTTGGATTGCTGAAAGTTACACCATGGAGACCAGATTGTTTTTTAAATAGTGTGTAGTGCTTGAAGATAGTCATTTGATACTCTCTCCTATCCTAAATGAAATGTAAAGTAAATAGTTTGCTTAAATGCTGGAAGTCAAAGAAAAGTACTGTTCGTATGCCAGAAAGTTGGGGTTCCTACTAGATGCAGTATAGCTGGTCCTAGAGATTCATTTTCAACTCAACTTCACAAAGCAGAAGCATCACCTTCAGAGCAATATGTGTAGATCAGTGGTCTTCAAACTTCAAACTAGATGCCCCCTCAAAGGATGTTTAAAATGACGTACTTTCTCAGGTTTATAACTTGACATCTAAATGTTTTTTTAAAAATAATTTTTTTGAAATAGGAGGTAGAAAACATAGTTCATAAGTTGAAAGATGAAGAATGATTTATGTGAAATAAAATATTTCATGACATGATTTTATAAAACATTAAATCTGAAAGAAGTCAATAAAAAAAAAAACTTGCATAGAGACTTTATCCAGCACATCTTGAAAAATCTGGTGACTCCAGGTTGTTTTTTTTTTTTTTTTTTTTTTTTTTGGTTTTTTTTTAAACACTGCAGTTACCTTAAAAGTAACCCACATCATTAATATGTTACTTTATTGTGAATTCAGACTTTCCCATATTGGCAAGGTCATCCTGTTTATGGGACAGGGAGAGACAGGAAGGGGTTTTTCCCAACTAACATTTAGAATCATGTAGGGCAGCACACCATAGTAAGAGTTGAGCTGTATGAATAGTATGACTTTTTTTTTTTTTTTCCTGTAGAGTGAGAGAAAGAATATTGCTAATACCCCAAAATTCTCAGGCAGTTTTAGAAAAGAGTACATATGGAAGGTGAGAGTGTAGGAACTCATTTCCATAAATCTCTGCCTTTGGAAAGTCCATTTGAAGACTTCTGGAATAGAGACTGCTGGAATAGCTTGTGGTAGATGGAAGAGAATTAAAAACAACCATTAGCAGAAAGTAATCGAATAGGTACAAAAAAATCAGTAAACTTGGTCGATAAAATAAAAAGCTAGTTCTTTAAAAAGACAGATAAAACAGGCAAGCCTTTGGCAAGTTTTATCACAAAAATAAGGAATTTTAGGAATGAAAAATGAGAGATTTTGATTTTTTTAATCCTTTACTACCCTTTTATGTACAGCTTTATGCAAAGAATTTGAAAACCTAGATGAAACAGATATTTCTAGGAACATATCAATTGCCAAAGTTGACTAGAGAAGAGGAAGAAATTTGAATAACCCAACCTTTAATGTTATATCATTAAAAATTCTAGAAGGATCAAAGACAAAAATGAAACCACAAAGGAACTAGCAAGAAAATGTAAATGAGTCTATTTATAGTTTTGGTAAGGGAAAGGTCTTTATAAGCATGATATAAAACCAAGAAACCATAAAAGGGAAAAATAATTTAATTATATAAATATCTAAAGCTTCTTTTCAGTAAACAACTTTAAGCAAAGTAAAAATAAGCAAATTAAGAAGAATTATTTGTAATACAAATGACATTATGGTGAGGATAAGACTGAAAGGCAGGTAGCAGAAATACTCTCTCTTATGGAATTTGATTCAGATTTTATGGTATTGTTGTTTGTAAAATTCAGGAAGAAATGGTAAAAGAGGTATCTATTTCCTAGGCTGGATTAAATAGAACAAAATTCCATTTTCTTGGCTCTGGCAACAAGAATAAAATTGAAAATCAAGTTACACCAGAGAGTTCTGTTAAACAGAAAAACATGAGATTAAGAGATGGTATAACAAGTAGATGACCTGAAAAATGTTTTGCCTTTGGGAAAGCAGGTGTTTAAACTAACTGATAATGGTCAAACTTATTTTTCCCATCTAAACTTGATATCCCAAGAAGCCAGTGGCTAAATTCCCCCCTGCCCTCCACTTATTTTAGTAACTTTAATGTTTAGAATTTGATGTTTAGAAGTTTAGAAACTTTAATGTTTTCCTGAAATAGTTTTATTGGGGTCATTAAAGTTGGATTTTGCAACCTCAATTTTTACTGTAAAATATTTTGGCATGAATTTGATGCTTCCCACCATCTTAAAAATATGATTACTAGCCATTGATTAAAGCAATAAAAATTATTTAAGGTGCTCTTTGATTTGTGTCAATATGGAAGAACTATAATTTTTGAGGTCTGCATTCTTCCTTGTGAGAAACTGGAGTACAAATAGAGTTGGTTGGGTCTTAAGGGCCAGAGTGATATACCTGTTTAAAGCAACCTGGAGCCCAAAGAACCATAGGTTTGGACACATTGATAGTCTTTTAGAGGACATAGGAGTCAAGATGGAGAAACCAAGGTCATTCTAAAGCACAAAGAGCAGAAGCCTTGTCTGGACGTCGTGAAAACTGGAATGGAATAAGCAGATCCAGAGTCAGGGAGAGTGAGGGCTTGGGTACTCTGAAAATCAAACTGACTCTTGCTTTTAATGAACTTTGAGCATAGCTGTGTGAGCTGGTCAGTACAGGTATGCTGTGTAAACAATGAGGAATTAAATACATACACATGAGCTGTTTATTCCTATCCGATATAAATAATAGAACACTTTCCCTAAATGGTTTCAGTGTTTTTAATAGAATAGGTCCCAGAAACTTCTATAGTCTGTGTCCTCTTTCAATAAAATGAAGATAAAATAAGGAAGTAATTATTTAGTATCTAAAAATATTTTCTGAATTTGATACAATACACTGTGCTGTCTTTGGGGTTGAGCAGTATCTAGATACTGCACAGGCTATAGTCCCATATTTTAGAAACAAAGTTTTAAAAGGTAAAATAAAATTTTAAAAAAGCTCTGGCTGGTGTGGCTCAGTTGGTTGGAGGGTCATCCTGTGTACCAAAGGGTCACAGGTTTGATTACCAGTCAGGGCACATATCCAGGTTGTGGGTTCAATCCCTGTTAGGGTGTGTGAGGGAGGCAACTGATTGATTTCTCTCTCTCTCTTACTTCCCCACCTCTCTTCCTTTCTCTCTCTCTAAAGTAAATAAAAAATAATTATATATGTATACTAGTGGCCCGGTGCACGAATTCATGCGCAGGTGGGGTCCTTCGGCCTGGCTGGTGATCAGGCCAATCAGGGCCGTCTCACCCAGTCCCGATCGGAGAGATCAGGACCAGCTGGCCAGCCAGCCAGGGGTAGGGACTGCAGGAGGTTGATTGTGGGAGCACACTGACCACTAGGGGGAGTTCCTACATTGAGCGTCTGCCCCCTGGTGGTCAGTGTGTGTCATAGTGACCAGTCGTAATGGTCGCTTAGGATTTTATATATATACTAGAGGCCTGGTGCACGAAATTTGTGCACTTGGTGGGGGGCCCTCAGCCCAGCCTGTGCCCTCTCACAGTCTGGGAGCCCTCAGGATGTCTGACTGATGGTTTAGGACCGCTCCCCATGCTTGCTGTGCTCACCAGCCATGAGCCTGGCTCAGGGCTTCTGACTGAGCAGTGCTCCTCCTGTGGGAGTTCACTGACCACAAGGGGGCAGTTCCTGCATTGAGCATCTGCCCCCTGGTGGTCAGTGCACATCATAGCAACCGATCATTCCACCCTTCAGTCAATTTGTATATTATTAGCCTTTTATTATATAGGATGTATATGCTTGAGTGAGGATTAAAAAACAAAAAAGCTCAGTGTTGCCAGTGATACTTAACTGTTTTCAAATTTCATTATGCAATTAGAATAGTTTACAAAACTCAGAAAGAAATTTGAAATATATCTAATATAATTAAAGTTATTTTAATTATATATTTATAAATTAATTTTAATCAACCACTCATTCATTTCTACCATATGTTCAAGAGGGAGCGAAGGAAAAAATTGGAAATAGCAAAGACAAATTATTCAAGAAGTTTAACCTTAAGGGGGTGTCCTGATTGGACAGTATAAGTATTATGTTTATTGGAAAAATACCATCATGATGTTATCCATCTCCCCTTTAATCCAACACTGTTTCTACCCAGTTTCTTAAGGAGGCCAGTGAAACTAGACGGTATTGGCAAGTTAGCAAGTATTTTGGTCTGCTCTGCATTGTGTTTTATCAGTCCAGCTACTTGTGGCTTTAGTTAATACATTTCTAGTCCCTGATCATCTCACATTGAGCCAATGCTGTTAAATAGCTGACTGCCATTAATACCCAATGCTTCTCCAGGGTTTTTATAAAGAACCCCTACCTCAGCCTGACCTAGTTCCTAGAAGGATCTGGAAAGGCAAACTGCAGTAGTAGCTCATCTCAAGCACAAAATCTTTGTGAAGCCTTCTTTTCATCTTAAACACTTTTTTGTGAATTTTGACTTGTATACTATGTTTATATATGTTTTTATATAAAAATGTTTATCACTTAATAAAATCAACCCTCCAGGAAAATATGCCATGTTATCCTGTTGCCTTGTATACTCTTGGCACCCCAGGAAGTGGGTCTGCCTCAATTTGAGGAACGTGGATGTACTGAGAAGAATACTGGGTTGGTGGATGAAGGTATTTGGGTTCTAACCCATTTTTGCCATAAGTTAGCCCTGTGACCTTGGGAAATGGCTGCTAGGCTTCTGTTCATAAATTTGAGCCCTACTTAGCCACCAGGAATCCTTCTTGGTAGGTATCTTCTTTCTCAGGGTCAACAACTATCTTATAATTACAGTAAGGATTTTGATTATTGAATGAATACAGAGTGAGTGAGCATTTTGGCATAGTTGATTTACACATTCTTCTTTTCCTTTCCTGCATAGATGGAAATATGAATTTAATATGAACTAAATCCATAGTCCTCTGTTGGCAAATGAAGGCATGGGCATAAGATTTGCATGAATGAACCTGGTTTTATGTTCAGCATTCTCATCCTTCCCCTCAACCTGTGTCCTTCCTGATAGAAATCTAGCCACTTCTACAAGTGAGAGCCAAAGAAATATTCCCCTATAACCTCAACCAACAGATGAAAACTTATATAAACTTTTAAAAGAAATAACTGTCTACAAAGAATAGTGCTTCTACGATAGTCCAAATTTCTGTGTAAAGCACACTCCCTAAATTAACCAAATTGTATTATCCATGAGAACAAGCATCACAGTTCTTGCTAAGTTTTTTAAGCTATTTCTCCATGCTGTACCAAGTTGTGTTACCTCTTGAAGTAGGAAATTTTGAGCCCTGTTGAAAGCTGGTTTGACTAATGTAGCTGGAATTGTTGAAAGGAGAAGAGAGAAAGAGAAGGAACTGATATGCTTTAGGAATAGGGAATTGCACTAGATCCTTTGCAGTATACAGTATATCTGATAAGTGTGTTATTATGTGGCAAATAGTCCCACCTTCCAGATGGTGGAATGGTTTCCAGATCATGTCTCAAGGTCATACTAAGTGACAGAGCTGGGCCTCAAACCCATTCCTAACAGCAAGCCATGTCCCCTGCTCCTTCCAACCACCACTGCCTGTCACTCCTCCCTCATACCTGAGCTTTATGTTGTGGTGATTAGTTAACTATTGTGTCCTCATTAATAATTAGTTAATTTCTGCCCTGGTTGGTAATGAGGACTATCTCAGACCACCCCTCAGAAGTGCAATACAAAACTACCGTCTGGAGCATGTTAAGTGGCTAAATCCCTTAACTTCCATGTGTGAGTCTATGATAGTTATCTTAAATAGATTCTAATAAAACAACCTGCAAGTGGCAGCCAGTGACCACTTCTGGGGCTTTTGGTTAGTACACTGTTTGCATTACTGAAAGTGCTTTTGGGCATGATAATGCAAAGTTCAATGATAGCAAACGACAGCTAGCGTTGTATTGAGGTGTATATGTCTAATGCCGGTACTCGGCTATATTCACTGTCCTGGTAGCCCTCCCTGGACAGGAGAAGGGGACAGTGACTCTTTGGTTCAGGGGAAGGTGGAAAGTTATACGGTTTGTAAAAGCTGACATTTTCTGATGTCTGGCTTTAGACTCAGGACAGGGACATTAACATATACAGTGGACATTGGCTACATACACATGCACCCTTGAAGGACCCTGCCCAGCTGAGTGTTGGTTTGCTCAGAGACACAGAACAGGTTAGTAGAAAGATCACCAGCTCTAAAACCAGACCAACTCAAGCTGTAATTCCAGCATTGGCTCTTACTCTGCTGTGTGACTTTGAGCAAGTTATTTAACCTCTTGGAGTCTCAGTTTTCTCATTTGGGTAACAGGTATAAACTATATATTGAAGTGCTATTAAAGGATTAAGAGCCCTGACTAGTGTGGCTCCATTGCTTGAGCATCATCCCATGCACCAGAAGTTCAATTCCCTGTGAGGGCACATGCCCAGACTGGGGGCTTGGTCCCCATTAGGTGGTGTGTAGGAGGCAGCCGAGCCATGATCACATCAGTGTTTCTCTCTCTTCCTCTCTTTTCCCCTCTCTCTCAAATAAATAAAAACACATTTTTTTAAAGAAAAGATTAAAATGTGAGAAGGCAAATAGTACATCCTCTTTGGCAGACAGTGGGCTCTTTTTTAAAAAGCTAAACATAACCTTACCATGTGATCCAGGAATCCAGCACCCAGGGAATGAGTTGAAAACTTAAGTCCTTACAAAAACCTGCACATGGATGTTTCTAGCAACTTTATTCATAATTGCTAAAAGTTGGAAGCAACCAAGATGCCCTTCAATAATTGAATGAATAAACTGTGGTACATCATGTGATGAAATATTATTCAGCAATAAGAAGAAACAAGGTATTAAGTCAGGAGAAGACATGCAGGAATCTTAAATGTATATTGCTAAGTAAAGGAAGCCAGTCTGAAAAGGCTACTGGAGATCATACCTACTGTATGATTCCAACTGTATGACACACTGGAAAAGACAAAACTGTGGAGACAGGAAAAGATCAGTGATTGCCAGGGTTTTGGGGTGAGGAGTTGAGGAATAGATATTAAGACACAGGGGATTTTTAGGGCAGCGAAACTTTTTTGTAGGATACTGGAATGGTGGACACATGGCATTATGCATTAATAAAAATCCACAGAATATATAATACAAAGAGTACAACTAATGTAAATTGTGAACTTTAATAGAGAAACAAAGTTTTCTCAAAAAATCAAATAGAATAATGTACGTAAACTACCTAATCAATTAACCAGTTCATACTATGCTCTAATAAATGATAGATATTATTTTTATTCTTACTCTAAGTTCCAATAATGTTTCTGTTTCAGTTAGATGTATCAATTGTAATTAAAAGTGATATTATCCTAGCTGTTTACCAATTAGCTATCCTTTATAACCATTGATTGGTTCAAAGAAATGTAATATTTTCTTCCTTAGTGTCTATATCCTATGCAAAGTTAATAATAATTTGTTGCTAAATTACAGGAAAGATAACTCTGGTTCAAGTCAGAGTTTCATTGAGTTTTATTTCAGTCCATGATTTACAATTGTAAAATTTGGGTCTGGACTTGGTTAGTTGTAATGCAATTGCAATATACAGCATCTTGAGTTGATTTTTGCCATATCCTGTATTGTTATGTAAAATGCTGACTGTAATCAAAAATTGCCCAAATGCAATCTCCTTATTTGTCCTGCATGAAATTTTTCCTCTTTAATATAAGCTCTCTTTTTTTGTATAACTCAAATTACTGTGGGAAGGAAAATCAGGAAATATAAATTTAAGTGACATACGTTAAATTGTAAGAATTGCATCACAAAGCATTAAAATGGTGCACAGAAAACTTTGCCAATATCTGATAGAATAAAGGGGATTGTATCATTAAATACGAGCTAACACCTATTCTATAACCTGAAATTGAGTGTGTCAGAATCCCTTTCCCTTTTTCACTGGATGCTAAGAATGTAGACATGCAAACATGTCCAGAGTGGCCAAATCCCTCAAACTTGAATCTAGCACAATAGTGCAGACATTGTCGAGCGCATAAATCGTCTTTGGGCTTCTACGGAGCACTGAAAACTAAACGGTACATTTATGTTTTTATCCTCTGTCTCTTGCTTGGCAGCTTTTCTTGGCTCATCTCAGTGATATGGAATTACAAGTAATCAGGGAAAGTTGGGACAGAAACTCCTCTCTCTTTCCTGTTCATTTTCCTTCATATATCTGTGCCTATATACCTTCTCTCACATTCGCATTACCCATGCCTGTTGGAGGAACTAATGAGCAATGTAGTTGGCTTCTTTTGTCCCACCTCTATAACATTTTGGATTGAGGTCTCTGGCTCATGTACTGGGGCCTGTCTGACAGAATATCTCAAAGCCAAGAGCACTTGGTGGTCCAAGTGCCAGCAACAAGGGGCAGTTTCTGGCTTGATGCACACTTGGCCTGGGTTCTGTGGACATTGGGCAATCCCTGGCCTGAGGAAAAGCATGAAGCTGAGCCAGGGAAGGGGCAGGTTGAACTTAGAGCCACCTAGGAAAGGGAAGGAATGTAAGTTGGGGAAAAAGCAAAAAGGTGCTTCTAAGGTATTTGTGAAGATTCTGGGAGCAGATTGGAGTCCAGAACCACCCTCGCTGAGGGTGTCATAGGAAATAAATGGTCTTGCAGCCAGAGAAAATTGCCCTCTAGACCAGATGCTTAAATTGAGGGGTATGGACAGGTAAGGGAAAGCAAGAGAGTGGTCGAGTTGGTTGTCAGAGCCTGGTGATCATGTGAGGTTTCTCAGCTGCCCGCCGATTCTCTGCTGAAGCAAAGCGAGCCACAAAGTACCAACCATACTTTGGTGCTGGCTGTAGAAATATTGTTTTGCCATAACTACTGTCATAAAACAGGATCTAGTTTCCTGGCATGAGCAGATTTGTTCCCACTGAGTACACACACTGTGTTGTGAGCTAGGCAAGGCAAATCCTCTGAAGAACTGGATGGGTCCTCCATGCTGAGATACACGGATTGGGGGTGGAGGACATGGAGAGGAGCCAACTTCACTTTCTGTTTATGCAGGTTCAGAATGAAATGGATAGAGTCCATATTCCATCCCTCCCCCTGCAAAGTAAGCAAGGTTCAAATGGAATTGGCCAAGAGGAATCCAGTCCAACTGTAATTTAAGTGGTTTGAGGGATTTACATATTTACCCTACTGTCATCGTATGAATCCAGAACCATATGTAAGCAGTAATGACCGAAAGTAACACTGCAGTTGGAGTCAGAAGTGTTGCAACTAGTACAATTTCTGCTGTGACGTCTTAGAAACTTTTGAGTACACTAGAGGAAACAAGCCTAAAAACATAAAACTGGCAGCCCTGAGGCCTGGGTTCTCCAGCTTAGCCCACCACGGGCTCTCCGAGCTGCTAGGCCTCATTTGTCAATTAAGGACACAGGCAAAGCCTCTCAGAGGACATCGTTTTTTATAATTTGAAACATGACAGAGCCAGTAAGGATGGGTGAAATCAGCCACATAGATTGTGAAACCTAAGTTCATGGTTCCATTCATTTTGTGATAGTGTATATGCACAACTTTTTCTTCAAAATAGAAAATAAAAACTTACTATATCATATCTGTGCCTCTCCCACACATAATTTAAATTATGCCAGTGATTAAAATGTTTGGTCTGTCAAGGGTTCTCTACAGAGGTTGGAATTATCCCCTTGGGTACTTTTAGCAATCTGAAGGGGTACTTTTTTAGATGTCACAGTGATTGGGGATAGAGTGCTGGCGACATTCGATGGGCATGGGCAGAGCTGCTAAATAATATTCTGGGTGATCCCTCAAAGAATTGTCCCACAACCTGCATGGATTTTATGTCCTGCTGAATATTCAAAGAATCCAACTTTTTTTTACATATCCTATCTAATAAATGGGTAATATGCAAATTAACCATCACTCCATCACAAAGATGGTGGCGCCCAGTCCTCTCAGCACCCCTGGAGTCCCCCAGTCCTGTGGGGTGGCCGCTGAGAGCAGGCAGTGTGAGTGACCTGGTGGAATGCTTGCTTTGTTGCTGCGATGACAAGGCAAGCATTCCACCCCAGCCGCGGATGGGACTCTGAGCTGCCCAGGGCTTCTAAGCCACTGAGAGCCTCTGGGCAGCAGGCGTGGAGTGGCCAGGCCCTGCAGAGAGCTACTGGTGCACGGATTCATGTGCAGGGCTACTAGTAAACATATAATAGTTTCCACATGTTTAAAAATATACACCGAATTGTCTAGGACTATGTATAAATCACAGTAAGATTATACTTTAGACATTAAACTAAATAATCTCAAAGTCTCATAGAATTTTGTTCAGAACTAAAACAAGTTATTCGTCATTTCAGAAAATCATATCACTAATAGCAAACACTAATGATGTTTGAGTCACCAAAACAACACACTTGTATAGTCTACACTGTAGTGATCACATTCCTGGTAATTCTATAGGTGTGTGAATCTGAGTTTCCATTGACCTTTAGAATGGTTGTGCAGAGTTTTTATATATTGAAGAACATACTATTTTATAGACATTCTTTTCATTTCTCCTTTGTATTACAGTTTGTACATTAATTTAAAAATGCATGTATAGGTAGGTTATATTACTCTATAGCACTTTAGTAAATATCCTATATCAGTGGTTGGCAAACTGTGGCCCCAATACCACATGCGGGCGTGCACATACAGTGCAATTGAAACTTCGTGGCCACACTCAAGGGGCCAAAGAGCTGCATGTGGCTCATGAGCCACAGTTTGCTGACCACTGTCCTATATAATAAAAGGTAATATGCAAATTGTCCCCATGGGTAGGAGTTCAACTGCCGGTAGTTAGTTGTGCACTGTTGGCACGGAACATGGCAGGCATCAGCAACACAACACTGGCAGTGGGCAGCAGTAGGTGCTGTCGGACCCAATGGGCCCCGATGAGCGTGGGACCATGGCAGGATGGTGGAGCAGGTGAGTGGGTGGTGCCAGGCCAAGGCAGGTGCAAAGGAAGGCCACGGCCAGCATTGGCACCAGGCAGCGGGGGGGGGGGGGGGGGGGGAAGGGAGGCCCTGGCCGGCAGCTGGCAGCTGCTAGGGATCCTACCTGTGCAAGAATTTTGTGCACTGGGCCTCCAGTAGTACTATAAAATGTTATAAAAATGCATTGTATCTGATTGGATTGAAAATCAGTGGACTAGAGGATCCTAAGGTTCCTTTTAACTTTAAAATTCTATGAGCATTTGGGATTATTTAGTCTAATGTCTTCATAGGTAAACTGAAGTCCATTAAGTCTTTCATGGGCTCATTCAGCAAATAATTACTGACTCTCTCCTAAGGATGTGGGTACATAGCTAGGTACCATGGACAAAAAAATGATCTCTGTCTTCAAGGAGTCTCCAGCCTGGCAGCCAAGATAGATATATGCCAAGAAACAAAAAATAGAAAACCCCAGAGCTGGTTAGGTAGCTCAGCTGCATCGAGAACCCATTGCCCTCAACACTGGTTTTCTGGGCCTGGTGCTCCAGGAGCCTGGGTGGGGAGCAGGTGGCAGGGAGGGGAGAGGCATGGCAATCTAAGGCCAGAAATGTTTCTGGCTCTGATCATTGGGTGGGTGGGGAATATACCACCAACCCAAAAAAGAATATGATTTTACGTTTTTTTTTTCAGAATAGCAGAGGCCCAGGAGTAGCTAGTTAGCACCCCCACCGCATCACTGCTCACTCATGTGAAGGCTGAGGATTGGCCATGAGGTAGCAGTGTGAGAGGGAAAGGAGCACAGCAAGCTGGCCTATGGCAGTGCCCTCTAACACATTAGTGTGAGCCACGTGTGTAATTGGAGATGTTCTGCCTTTAAAAAACTAAAATGAACATGTTAAAGGAGTCTAATATATTTTATTTAAATAAATATTTTATTTATTTATTAAAAGTATTATCATTGCAGGATGCAAAGAATAGCAAATGATTATTAGGTATTTTACACTCTTTTTTCATACTAGGTTCAAAATCTGCTGTGTACCTCATACGTATAGCAATTTCAATTCATATGAGGCTGGTGGCCACCATAATGCGCTCAGACCTTTTTCTGTCCCTACCAGGTTCACTTGTCTAGGCTCTCACATCCATAACTTCTCTCATTACATGTAGTGACTCCCAGTCTGGAGGATACCCTCGGCCCTAAGAAAAGCTGGTGGTGGATGCACGTGCTGCAGATGACATTTACCATCACTCACTCACGTCCTGCACTAGAGTTAACGGTCTTAAAAATACAGGAGGGCTTCTGCTAAGTCTTACTCGCACAGCGTAAGGTAAGGTAGGGTGCTCAGGCACTGGCCCCAGAAAGGGCCCTGATGACCTGGAATGAGAGATCTGGATTTGGAGAAGTGGCTGAGTGCCAGGAATGCAAGGCCTCAGTACCATAGAACTTTACTATACAATTTCACAAATTTACTATTGTGTAAATCTTTTTTTCTTCTCGCTTGATCCTCACCTTCTTCTTTAGCTCGTTTATGGAATGTGCATAATATGGATTGGACCAGGTGACTTCCTAAGGTCCTCCCTTGTCCATGTTGCTGCCTCCTGATTTGGAAGGAGGTTGGTTAAGCAAAGCCTTGGACCTAGTCCTTCAAGAGACACACATTCTGGCCAGGTGTCCCCACAGTGGCTCTAAAGTATTTGAAATATGTTTTCAAAATGGCCAAGTGTGTGTGTGTGTGTGTGTGTGTGTGTGTGTGTGTGTGTGTGTGTGGTGTGGGTGGGAGCAGAGAATGTGGAGCCTGGGTGGGAAAGTGCTTGACGTATATTGCCCTACTGAATCAGTAGAACAACCAAGTGAGGAAGATGCCATAGTTGTCCTCATTTTTCACAAAAGCAAATGGAGGCAAAAGAGGACCCGGTAGCTGTCATCACACCATTCTTTATGGTTGCGTGGCAGAATTTTGTTTCTTGGCAGAAAACTGCCTGCCCCTTCTTATCTACCCTTCTTTTCCATGAAAATCATCTTCTCCCTGCTTTCCTCACCCTCTACACAAATGTGCTTCAGGCGAGGAGCAGCTCATCAGAAAACAAGTTGGAGGCCTCTAATCCACTATCTGTGGCCCTCAGACTTCTAAACTTGTTTTCCATTTGGTGGCTCAGATTCCTTCCTCTGACAGCTCAAGATGGGAGTATGGGATTCAACTTTACATTATACAGCCAATCAGGGATCCAGTGTGTCTGTCATTTCCTGGGGATCCAGACAGGGAGCTGCTGCTCCTGCAGCCTCAGCCTTTCATGGGAAGAAGAGCTACTTCCAAAGACCAGGAGGGGGCTGTCTGCCCACCTAGGCAGGCCTTGCAGATGGGTAGTGCCTTGCCAGGATCCCTTCCCTCCAGCTCTGCACCTCAGCTCTGCAGTTCAAGGGATTCTCAGACCCAGAGCAGAGGAGGCTGGGAGAGGATATGGGAGAATGTGATTCATGGTAACCAATTTTATAAGAGACTGATATATAAACTACAATACCTGTTCATTGATGTGTTGAAAGAAAAGTTCCTCCTAAGAGGTGTTAACCTAAAAATAAAAGGCCAAAGCGAGAGGCAACAGCATTTATTTGAGATTAAAATTATAACTATTCGGGAGGCACTGATTCAGGCAGAAGCCCAAATGGTGCTGCCGTCAGGAGACAAAGATAAGGGGTATTTACGAAAAAGGGAAGGGGAACAATTACATCACTCTGGGGGAGGCACTGCTATTGGTGCAGATAAGATAGCAGAGTGACACTAATTCTAAACAGTGTTTAACATGTTCAGTTTGGTAGTCATCAGTACAGTAGTCATCATGTCTGCCTTTCTCATTTTTTCATACAGTTCTTTGGGACACAATGTTGCCTTAGGCCCAGTCCAAAGGCATAAGATGTGCAAGGCAGTTCCTATGGCTTGCAGAACACTCCAGAGGCAGCTCTAACCCATGTTAAAGTGGCTTCATTGATATAATTTTTTACAGAGGACAGAAATATTTATGTTTGCAGGTCAACATATTTTTCTCCACACAGAAAACCTTGTGTGAGGAGCCAAACTTTTATAAGAAGGTTGCTTAACACCCCTGGAATCAGAACTAAGGGAGTTGGATTATTGTTGAAAAATTAAGTATAGTTGAAGAGGATGTTATTACAAAGGTACCTTGTGAAAAAGTTCAACCTCCTTTCCAGGCCTCCCCCACTACCTTTATTTTTAGCTCCTTTCCCAGAGGCAACCCTTATTACCAACTTCTTCCACAAGTTAGATTGTCTGAGGCCTCCATCTCCTGAATAGGATGTACCTGCCACGTAGGCCAGGTTACCATGTCTTCTGGTTAGGCCCCTTTCCTGGACTAATGTTTTCTTGACAGGTTAAGGGCAGGAGTGGGGACCGACATAGCATGGGGTCTGCTGAGTTAGAAAGATCTGTGCTGTCCAGAGGGGAGGATGTGTGGAGAGAGGGGGTTAAGCCAGGGGCTATCTAGTGACGGCAGAAAGGAGTGTTCCCAGGACCCTGGCAGGGAGCAGATGGTGGGTAATCCCCCTCACCCCCCACCCCAGGCCATGAGGAACAAGGCAGGAAGGAAAAACCACACAGGGAGAGACTGTCTTGAAGGGAGCAACTACCCTGCCCCAGAAAGATACCCCAATGAGACAGAGGAGCAGGGTCAAATATACTGTGAGGAGTGGTCTGGCCCCAGAGCAGCCATGTCATACACAGGGTCAGTCATATCTTATGATGTGGCCACTTAAGGTGCCTTTTGGCTTCAATGCATGGACCTGGACATGTGCTGGAGAAGGCCTACAGCAAGAACGAACAATTAGCCAATTCGTTATGTTTGTATTTGTAGCCACAGATAAGACCTTTTCCCTTAATCAGGGCTGTCACAAATAAAAGCATGTTCCTAGCTGACTCCTGTTATCCACATGGGCAGACCTATTATCCCGATGGGGTCTGGCCCTGCGTATGAGGGCTCACTCTGTGTGTGCATTCTTGGCATCTTTGTAAAGGATTCAGAAGGAATAAACACAGGGCCCGATTCCTGCCCTTCATCTTGAAGAGAAGACTCATTCATACACATGGTCCAAGCCAACAAACTTGGGTAGTTCAAGAGCAGGAAAATAAAGTTAGCGGGGGTGGGGTGGGGTGTCTAGAAACCAGTTCCTGTGAGGAAAATAAAACTAATGAGGGATCTAGAAGCCAATTCAAGTGAGGAACCAGGTATTTATTGTGGAAGACGGAGGGCTGAAAGAAGCCATGTACACCGTATCCCACATTTGAAGAGGCAGTGAAACTTAGTGTGTGGTAGATAGAAGTCAGATCACCTGAGTTCAAATTCTGATTAAGGCATTTATGACCTATGCAGACTTGGGCAGGTTGTTTCACCTCTCAATGCCTCAGTGTCCTCATTTAAGAAAGTGAGGATGATACCTATCTCACAGGGCTGTTGTGGGAGTTGAGCAGGTTAATACATAGTAAGCACTTGTAATAGTGCCTAACAAGGTAAGCACTACATATATATTTGCTATTATGCACAATAAGACAGGGAGCAGATAGTGGGTTCCACCCAATAATCAAAGTAGGATCAGTGGAAAATCTACCTCAATTAATAGATTAGCTTCTTTTAATGTTAGAGTTACCCAACAGGGGACCTTGAAAAACAATGAGCAAAGAAAGCTAGAGTTCAAATGGATTTATTCTCTAATCCAGATCCATTTGAGTTCTGCATATCTAATCACCTACTTGACATTTCCACTTGGATAGCTCCCAGCATCTCACACTTGACGTATTCAAAACTCATCTGGGGATCCTGCTTCTTCCTGCTCCTCCTTTAGCCTTCTCCATTTCAAAACCAGCCACCCAGTCACTAAAGGTAGAAACATGACAGTCATCTCTGATGCCTTTTTCTACCTTGTCCTCATATTTAATCAGTCACCAACAGATGTCCATGCCAGCTCTTTAATATCTTTGGAGCCATCTACTTTTCTACATTGCTACTGCTTCTATTCTAGTAAGGAATCATTATTTCTCCCCTCTAGAAACTTTCATACTGGCCTTCCTGTTTTATCTCTGCCCCAAGACCAGATAGCCTACAGGGCCATCTTGGTATAGAAAAAGTACCCTGCCCTTACGGGAGGATGCAGCTGGGGCCAGGCCTTCATGAGCAGACCAAAGCCAGATTTCACCCCTAACTTGCTCACTTGACTGGTGCCCTTGCCCTTCAATACCTGCTCAACCATATGAATGCCCTTCTTTCCAGTTCATTCTTCCAATGGCAGTCAGAGTTATTTTATTAAAATTGGATCATGCCTCACTTCTCTCCAATATCACCCTACCCTCAGCCTTCTATAACTTCCTGTTACACTTGAGCTCCAAATCAAAATTGAGCTCCATCTACAGTGATATATTAATATCGATCATATTAATTATATTAATAGCTATTAATAATGTAGGAGATTTTGCTATAAAAACTAGACCCAACGTAGATCATAAAATATTAGTCCTATGGAGAGCTGAGAGACACTCCACTTAGAGCAGAGGCCATAGACTGAACACCTAAGGGTTGTAGCCAGCATGCAGACATATTTTGCTTGGATCACACAGCATTTTAAAAAATTTCAAATTAGTTGACACTATTTGAAATCAAGATTTCACCTCAAATATAGATTCTTGGCTCCTCTCAGAGAAAATGTGGAGATGTTGGACCATCCTCCTCCCAGGTGACAGCTCGGCTGCTGAGCAGCAGCTGTTTCCCTTAGCTGGAGCATGCCCACCTGTTCTCCCAGCCCCATGCTTCAGATTTATACCCATTTACGTTCCCCATCAGGCCAGCAGACATTTGCATTTGCTGACATTTGCATTTGCAGCCCTTAAGTTTGATCAACCCCTTAATTTTCCAAGTGACAAAATGGAGGCTAGCATGGTGGATCACGAGCTATCCTGGCCTCTGCTACCTACTGAATCACAGCTGCCTCTCAGATGAAGAATGAAAGAAAACACACTGTGCAACTCGGCTAATTACTCTTCCTGCTATGAGTGCTAGCCAGTGTGCCCTTTGGTTTACATATGTGGCCACATGGAAGTTAGAACATATGGTTTGGAGGACTAAGATGGTATTCTATGAATATCACCTATTCTGCATGAGACTCTAGCCAAATAAGAAAAGTGGAGAAATAGGTTTGAAAATGACATGGAAACTAACCCTTACTGTGTTGCAGAAAGGAGGGGAGTCAGCTGGGTTGTCATCTTTTCAGGGATGTAGAAATTGAGATTAGATAGCAATGAGTCACTGGCAGGAAGAGGCCTGAAGAGCAGATCTTTGGGCTTGGTCACCTGTGCTATCACACCCTGAAAACTGCTGTGTACAGATCAATCACTGCAAAGAGGGAAATTTGCAGTTTACCTTGGCAAACAATGGCTTTGACTCATCAAGAGAAACTGGAATGAAATGCAGTCTCAGAGTCCTGAGTCAGAAGAAAAAAAGTTTTCCTGTGCTCTTTAGAGAAGGAGGCCACATCGGGCCACAGGGAAATTAGCCCTGAGAGCTACCAGCTCGTCCCAGATGCTGCATCCTCTTTGCACCACAGTGTATCAGTGCCAAGCAGATGAGAGACAGGACTGCTTTGAGTCACGAATCAGGACTCTAGACCTCATCTTCATAGCAACTCAGGGCTCCTTCTTTATTAGCTGTAGAAAGGCAGGTTGTTTGTGAGGGAAAAGGAGTGAGTGACAAGGCAGGTTCCCAAACTCAAGTCATGGGAGCCAGCTTGGTGTTACATGCATTCACCTCATGGGCTTTGTCTCTATTGTATTATTCTCTCTTTTGCTTCCCGTTGGAATCGAAAAATGTTTAATGATACCTAATAGTGCTTCTTTTTATCTGTATTCAAGTGTATCTAAGAATTGCTGCATACATTAATACTTTCTTATGATTAAGCCAATGTAATTTGAATATTTTATCAGTGAAAGAAATATTTTCCTCGAGATATAGGTGTTGCAATCTCGCTTTCAAATTTCTTAAGTCGTTGCTCAACAATGGAAATCAGGTATATGATTTCACAGATTGTCATCTTATGATGGCAGATTAATGAATATGGTGATTTATGCAAATAAATCAAGGCTCACATTGTTGATTTTATTTCTAGAATCCTTGGGGCTTTTATCTGTTTTGCTCTGTTAAAGAATATACCAAAAGAGTAAGTAATGAATCAATAACTAATATCACCCCCTTCCATTCCCTTTTCCCTTAGACCAGTGGTTCTGAACCTGTGGGTCGCGACCCCTTTGGGGGTCGAACCACCCTTTCACAGGGGTCACCTAAGACCATCGGAAAACACATATATAATTACCTATCGTTTTTGTGATTAATCACTATGCTGTAATTATGTTCAATTTGTAACAATGAAATTGGGGGTCACCACAACATGAGGAACTGTATTAAAGGGTCACAGCATTAGGAAGGTTGAGAACCACTGCCTTAGACAAAAGTAATTTTCAAAATTCAGACTAAAATTTCTTCCACTGATCATGTATTTTCATTAATTGGTTGGATCAACAGGGATGGAAAGCTTTTTTTCTTTTAAGAATTCTCTGCCACCAAGCTCTTTCAGCTAAGGAATGTTTCTTCATAACAGTAGTTCAGGCATTCACTGTATTCATTTAAGTTCAGGGTGGGGAACCTTTTTTCTGCCAAGGGCCATTTGGATATTTATAACATCATTCACTTAATATAATTCACTTAATATAAATGTGTGTTGTTATGAGAAAAGCTCCTAGACTTAGTGAATTTCAAGTCCCACCTGTGATTTCCTTGGCAGGACCAGATCAAATGATTTTGTGGGCCTTATATGGCCTGTGGGCCGGACATTCCCCACTCCTGATTTCAAGTGTGAATTCATTGCTATTTTCATCTTGTCAAACTTTGCCTTTTTAAAAGTGAGGTCTTTTTTCCCTGGCCGGGTAGCTCAGTTGGTTGGAGCATCATCCCAATACACCAAGGTTTTGGGCACATACAAGAACCAATCAATGAATGTATAAATAAGTAGAACAATGGGTTGATGATTCTTTTTCTCTCTTTCTCTCTTTGCCTTCCTCTCTCTTCCTCTCTCTAATTAATAAAAAAAAAAAATAAAAGTGAGATATTTACCCTTGCCTGTGGCTCATGCAGAAGTGGAGATAATGATTTTGTGGAGAATGCAGGGAGAGTCTAGATGTAGGTAATGGACATAGGGTGTGGAGTAGGGAGTTGTTAGAGGAGAAGGAAGGAGGACTGTTGGCATGGAGTGGTCCAAAAATACCAGGCTCTAAAGGGCTCCCATTATAAAACCCAGCCGCACAAGCCTGGGAAGTTGTCAAAGAGTGGAGCCCACCATCCAAGCTGCTTGGAGCAAACTGCTCTCTGCAGTGAACATGATGAGTTGTGGTGAACACAAGGAGCTACGCTGACAAAATAATGAAGTACATAGCATTTCCCAGTGAATGGGAATGTGCTTTTACCATGTTCCAAAGCACTGGCTCTAGTTTGGTGTGTGCTGTGATCTTCTTTGTGACGCTCTGCCCTGATAGTTCCTGGAAGCTCTCCTGCGAGTCTGGGTTTCGGTGCAAGCTCTATGGCAGCATTACTTCCACTCCAGGTCACTGTTCTGACACAGCCCAGGTTTCATTTTCAGCGTCTCGGCACACTCTCTAATGCTTCCAGTAATTGATTGTGCAAAACACAAAACCAAAAGCAGATGGGACATGTGTAGATAAGCTGTTTTGTTTTTCATCCCTATAATTTCCTGGGTTTGATAGCACTTCAATTTTCTAACCATAAAAGCTGCTTCTATGCTCTTTGGAACACACACACACAGAATGCTGCCAGTAAGTAGGCTGAAAAATATTACATGCGGTTTTCTGTTGTTTTGGTTTTTTTTCTTCTTAATTCTGGAGAAGGAAACTCAAAAAAATTACTTTGAATGTATTTGTCAGAGTTCAGGTTACTTATGGAACAATTGTGTTAACACTGAAGAATACTTTAAAATGACACATCATAGCTGAAGCTAAAACCCTAGCCTTCTGCTGCGTGGTATTCCTGAAGGTGCCCACACTGGAAAGCTACAGGATTCAGTTACCAAAATTTTAGATGCTGGTTGTGGTGTCTGCATCTCCTGCACAGGGTTGGGGCACAGGGAAGGGAGTGGCTGTTCTGTCCATGGAATGTGACTAATCAGCCACCAGACAAAGCTGCCACCAGACAAAGTAGAGCATGTTGGTGGGAGGTGGGAGCACATTATAGGAGGTGTCCCTTGGTACCCACCATCTTTTTGCACTTAAATACGTCACATTATCTTTTTAGTCAGGTAGACTTTACAGGTGTGGTTTTATAAGGGGCTGGTTTTAAGCCAATCATGAAAATAAGGTCTTGTTTTTGTTGTTGTTGGTATTATTTATGAAAGTACATGTAAGCACAAACTGTTTGACCAGAGCTATTGTCCTCCAGGATCCTCAGGTTGTACCATGAATACATTCTTCTCTGCAGGCATTCTCTTCCCATATTGGCTCCAGCTCAACCACCTATAGTTTGGGAACTATATTTGCACCAGCATGAAATCACTGTCCAGTAGTCCTCTCTCTCAAGGGATTTGTCAACACTCATCTAGTCATTCAGAGACATAGACAATCTACTCATTCGTGGTCATAGAGAGACTCATCAGAAAAGCACAGACTCTAGAGCCAGACAGACCTGGGTTCAAAACTAAGCACCGTCACTCCTTAGGCTGAATGGTTTGGGGCAAGTCATTCAACTACTCCTATTAGAGTGCCCTCATTATAAAAAGAATATGATGATGATACCTACTTCATGGGGATGCTGTTCAGAATAAAAGTGTTCCTTTTATCTTCCTTCTGCTTGTGTTAAAGTGATACATGGAAGGAACACACATATGAGAAACCTCTGAAACCAGGAAATATTGTAAGCTTCAAACACGGCATTTGTCATATCAGACATACCATAGAGAAGGAAATGATTCTTCTTGTTGCTCTTCTCTGTTGTCCACTCAATAGCTCGGAGGGGAAAACAGGGGCAGGCTAAGGCTAGATGAGGAACAGCAGTAGGAGGCCCAGAGAACCTCTTCTGTGCAGCCCCTCTTGGCCCCTTTCTCATAAAGAACGACGGGCAAACAGGATGTTCATCCAGTACATCTCTCCCCACCCTTCATGGCCTGGGACCCCACCTGTGCAGGAGGGTAAGCATGTCAGCAACATGACACAGCCCTTGTCTCCCTCCTCCCCAAATCTGCCTGTTGGCATTGTTTTCCCATTAATAGAAGTTAGTTACTTTCAAATTAACAAAAGTGAGGCAAATACACCCCCCAGAATCCAAGCAGTATTTGTGGAGCTCTTTGCTTCTTACATTTTGTTCTGCCTACAAAGTGAATACATGGAAGGCGAAAGTGTCTTCAGGAAAATCTGAAAGCCAGGAACTTAGTAACAGGCTTGACACCTGCCTCTATGAGGAACGTCTGAAGCCAGAGATGTTCTTTGTAGCTGAGGTCCATCTGCTGCACCGATTTTGAATTCAGATATTCCTCCTTCTCGAGCCAAGCTGAGAGAGCAGCCAATTTTGTGGAAAGATTTCTTTAATAAGAAATGAATAAAACTATCAATGCTAAATAAAATAGACCACTGTGAAACTTGGGTTAAGTCCCACGGGGAAGAGTATGTGAGATTAACTGCATTATATAACAAGCCTGCCTGTAATAGCTGGCATTCTTCTCTTTGTTGTTCTAAGGGAGAAGCAGCCAAGGCGGGGGCCAAAGCACATGATATTTTAAAGTACTGTAGCCTCTGGAATTTTTCCTCAGAGAGATGTCCAGAATCAGAGTTTTACTTTGATTTATGGTGGCTTTAAATGTTGAACACTTTTTACATTTTCAAAGCTACATCTTCTACTTCTAGCAGCCGAAGGGTATGTTTCTGTTGCTTTAAAAGATCCTTTTCACATGGGAAGTGTTAAGATTATGAGAAAAGTTTTTACAGTACAGGGTGCTTGCATGATTTTGAGTAGATAAAAGGGATGAGGCTATAAAGGCAGGGCCCAGAGCCTTTTTCTCAGATGCTTGCCATGACCCAGCAGAGAGTGGGTAGCTGGAAAAAAGGAAAGAGCAGGATTTTCAAAATGGCAGCACATTCACTCAGCAAACATCTTTGGGCCAGACCTTCTCGGACCTCAGAGAGCACACCATCAGGTACAGTAAACAAGCAAGCATTTAGGTTGAGCCATATGAAGCTGCCATTTTTAGGGTCAGAAATGGTAGAACATTGGCATTTTCATATGGCTCAACTTAATAAGCAGATGAAAACTATGCTATTGCAAGTATGTTGCAGTGGGGCCAGCATGCAGTGCTACAGGAAGTCTAGGAAAGAGGGCCATCACAGTGACGCGGGGTCAGGGAATAAGAAGGGACAGCACAGCTGAGTGTTGTTTTTTGTTTTTTAAAAAAATTATTGATGCCATAGCCAGTTTGGCTCGGTGGATAGAGCGTCGGCCTGCAGACTGAAGGGTCCCAGGTTCAATTCTGGTCAAGGGCACATGCCCGGGTTGCGGGCTCGATCCCCTGTGGGGTGTGAGCAAGAGGCAGCCAATCAATGATTGTCTCTCATCATTGATGTTTCTATCTCTCTCTTCCTCTTCCTGCCTCTCTGAAATCAATAAAAATATATTTTAAAAAAATTATTGAGGTATAATTGGCATACAATAAATCACACATATCCTTAGAGTACAATTCGATAGGTTTTGACACATGTATACACCCATGAAGCCATCACTACAATCAAATAATGATGAACATATCTATCACCCCTCCAAGTTTCCTCATCCCCCTCTGTAATTCTTTTTTCCCTTCCCCAGGCAAACATTGATTTGCTTTCTGCCATTATGCATTAACTAGAGGCCCAGTGCACGAAATTCGTGCCCTCGGGGGAAGGGGGGGTCCTTCAGCCTGGCCTGTGACCTCTTGCAGTCTGGGAGCCCTGAGCAGGCCTAAGCCGGCAGTCGGACATCCTTAGTGCTGCTGCGGAGGCGGGAGAGGCTCCTGCCACTGCTGCTGCACTCGCCAGCCATGAACCTGGCTTCTGGCTGAGCGGCACTCCCCCTGTGGGAGCGCACTGACCACCAGGGGGAAGCTTATGCATTGAGCGTCTGCCTCTTAGTGGTGAGTGTGCATCATAGCAACCAGTCATTCTGTCATTTGGTCAATTTGCATATTAGCCATTTATTACATAGGATGCCTTTCCCTAGGATATAGACAGAGTTATACAGTGCTCTTTTTTGTCTGGCTTCTTTCATTCTGCATTTTATTTTTAGATTGAAATGTGTATTGATATTTCATTCCTTTTTATTACTGAACAATATTTCATTACACAGATCACCACAGTTTGTTTTTCCATTAACCTGTGGATCAACACCTGTGTTGTTGGCTATTTCAAATAAAGCTGCTATGGACATTCATATCCAAGTCTTTGTATTGCCATAGGCTTTTTCTCTTTGGCATATAAGTAGGAGTGGAAAGGCTGGATTGTATGGTAGGTGTATGTTTAACTTCTTAAGAGACTGCCAAACTGTTTTCCAAAATGGTTGTTCCATTTTGTTTTCCCACTAACAGTGTTTGAGAGTTTCAGTTTCTCCACATCCTTGACAGCATTGTATATCAGTCTTCTTAACTTTTCAACTTTAATAGGTGTATAGTGGTATCTCTTTGTGGTTTTAATTTATGTTTAAATCTCTATTGACTAATGATGTTTGGCATCATTTCATGTGTTCATTTCCCATCTGCATATCTTCTCAATTGAAATGTCTGTTCAAATCTTTGCCCATTTTTTAATTGAGTTGTTTGTTTTCTTATTAAACTTTGATAAATTTTTATATACTATAAGTCCTTTATAAGATATATGATTTGCAAATGTTTTCTTGTAGCCTGCAGTTTGTCTTTTTCTTAACATTGTCTTTCAAAGAGCAGAAGTTTTACATTTTGATGATATCAGTTTATCAATTTGTTCCTTTATGGACTTTGCTTTTGGTGTTGTTTCTAAGAAAACTTTGCCTGAGGTTGCAAATATTTTTTGTCTTCTTTTTCTTTTAGAAGTTTTGTAGTTTTAGGTATTTCATTTGGGTCTTCAATCCATTTTGAATTAAGTTTTGTATGTAGTATGAGGTATGAATTGAAGTTCTCTTTTTTGTGTGTACATATGGTAGCCAATTTTTTCAGCAGCATTTGTTGGAAAGACTTTTCTTTCCCCACTGAATTGCCTATGCACCTTGGTTGAAAATTAGTTTTCCATATTGGTGTAAATCTATTTCTGGACTTAATTTCTGTTCAATTGATCTGTCATTTCACTAATATCACAGTGTCTTTATTTTTTAGCTTTAGAATAAGTCTTGAAACAAGGTAGTATAATTTCTCCAACTCTTTTTTCAAAATGATTTTGGCTCTTCTATTTCCTTCACATCTCCTTATAAATTTTAGAATTAGTTTGTCAATTTCTATTTTAAAATATGCTGGGATTTTGATTGAGTGATTTTGACTGAAAGTTTTGGAGATTGCATGAGGATGTATTCATAGAAGGGAGGTATTCAAACATCATTTTTGTATCTGAACAGCTGGAATTTTTGAGACCAATACAGCATTTAAAATATTTTCCACAGCCTTGCTTCCAAGTTTATTGAAAACCCACCTGTGAAAAATGGTGTTATTCAATGCCAAAGGATACAGGAAAAATAAAATGTTCTAATGCTGGTCCTTATTTCTTATTATTTCACCACCTTCCCTCCCTTTTCTTCCCATGTCCTCCCAGAGAGAGAAAAGAGTAAAGACAGTTCTCTCTGGCAGACTTTGACCCCTGGGAAAAGATCACAAATACTTGGGAGGATCTGTGCTTTCTTGAGAAAGAAGAGTCCTTTTTGCTGTGTTTTCCTCCTTCCCCCAGATGGCTAGAAGCTCATTCACCAAGTATTTGACTATTACACTACACACAATTTTCTTCCATTGCTTGGTACGGAATCACAAATGAAACACCTGTAGGGCCTGAGAGGTGCTGGACATGGGAAAGCAGCCCAGAAACTGGCTTTCAGGTGCTTTCACATGCATTGTTGGGAGAGAGTGGATGTTGGGGGTAACTAGCATAAGGGTAACTCTGATGAGCTGGCAAGCAAAGCCACAAATCTGGAAATTTGTGAAACCTCCCAATTTTATTTCCTTTTATATATATACTAGAGGTCTGGTGCATGAGATTCGTGCACTGGGTTGGGGAGGGAGTCCCCAGTCTGGGACCCCTTGGGGGATGTCCACCTTCTGGCTTAGGCCCGATCCCGCTGGGGATCGGGTCTAAGTCAGCAGTCAAACATCCCTCTTGCAGTCTGGGGCTCTCACAGTCCGGGACCCCTCACTCCTTACCGCCCGCCTGCAGTGGAAGCAGGAGAAGCTCCTGCCACTGCCGCTGTGCTTGCCAACTGTGAGCCTTGCTTCTGGCTGAGTGGCACTCCTGCTGTGGAGCTCACTGACCACCAGTGGCAGCTCCTGCATTGAGCGTCTGCCCCCTGGTGGTCAGTGCACATCATAGCGACCAATCAATTTGCATATTATGCTTTTATTATATAGGACTATAGGCCTGGTGCACAAAATTCATGCATGGGTAGGGTCCCTAGACCTGGCTGGAGATCAGGACTGATCAGGGCCTTCTGGCTGCCAGCTGGGGCCTTCCTTTGTTCCGCGCTGCTCCCTGGTGGTCAGCACACATCATAGTGAGTGATCAAACTCCCAGTCTTCCAATTGAACTCCCGAGGGGACACTTTGCATATTAGCTTTTATATATATAAATGTTTTTATTGATTGATTTAGAAAGAGGGACATCAATGTGAGAATATGAGAGAGAAACCATTGCCTCCTGCATGGGTCCCGACTGGAGATTGAACCTGCAACCTGGGTATATGCCCTTGCTGGGAATCAAATCCGCCACCTTTTGGTTTACAGAGCGACACTCCAACCAACTGAGCCATACTAGTCAGGCAAAACCTCCCAATTTTCAAATGTGCTCTCTTTAGTTTTTGAACTGCACAGCCCAAATGAAACATATCTGTGGGCCAAATTCAGTCCACTAGTATCAGTGTGCAGCTTATGAGGAATGGGTTCTTTCATTTGCTTTCTTTCATCACCTCCCTAAAGGATCTATTTCAACAATTGCTTATTGAGAGGCAATGTATGATGGTTGGGGAAGAGGGTTGAGAAGACTTTCTGTGCCCCTGTGCTTGAGGGACTCCTGCTCCAGTGGGGGCTTAGGTGTGGCATAGAGAGTCATTCCAGTGTCACCTCCTATTCTCTCCTGGATCTGCTCCTTCTCAAAATCCTCACTGTTGAGAGAAACCAAGATGGCGGCATAGGTAAACACTGGAAATTGCTGTCTCCCACAACAAATTCAAAAATACAACTAAAAGACAAAACGGACATCATCCAGAAACTACAGGAAGGCTGGCTGAGAGGAAATTCTACAACTAGAAGGAAAGAGAAAAGCACACTGAGACTCAGAGGAGATGCGGAAGTGCAGAGGTACGGAGGCAGACGTGGCAAGGGCTGGCAACTGAGGACGTGGCTGTCTTTCTGAATCGGGAGGGAGTCACAAGCCCCCAACTGCTCTGAACTCCAGTTCCGGGTGAGTCTCTGGGAACCCAGACTCATATGAGGAGAAACTGGACTGTCTGGCAGTGGGCAGAACTCGAAACTCGAGGGTGGCTTTCTCTCAGAGGTGCTTGCATCGATTACCAGGACACTGAGACGCGGGGCCCCTTAAGGCAGGGCTGAGGATCAGACATAGCTGCTTGCCCCGCCCTGTTGATTCCCTGAGACCCCGCCCCACCCCAGCTGCGGCAGAGGCTTTTGCATATGAAAGCCCTGGCCCTTTGCAATCTGAAAATTACCTAAAAAACTGCAGCTGGTCAGACAGACCCAGAACTTCCAAGAGAAGGCCCAACGCCCCACAGGAGCTTGCATTGCTTCACAGCTGGGCCTCATTTGGGCACCTCCAAACCCCAAACAAGGAAGGGGAATCTGCAGATCTCTTTGTAGCTCCTGCTGGGTAGCTTTGGGCAGAGGCTAAATTAGCACCTCCTTAGATCCAAGAGCCAGTGTACCCAGTGGTCAGAGTGGGAACATTCAGATTACAACTCCTGAGATCCATAAGGAACACACTCAAGAGGCAGACTTAGTGAGCACCAAAGCCCCAGTGAAGCAAGTCTTGCCCCATAAGGGCGTCTCCAGCACAGAAGTTCTCCCACTGCAGACACAGCTGATTCTCACAGCCAATTGGCCTGGAGGTCAATTCCTCTCAGTGATACCTACAACAATCAAGGCTTAACTACAAGACTGTGCACAAAGCCCACAAAGGGGTGCACTAAGAGTGTCCATCTCAGATAATTGGGGAGGCTGAGCCACTGGGCTCTATAGGACACCTAGCACACAAAGCCACTCTACCAACGCAGGGAAGCATAAAAAATGTGGAGACAAAGAAACAGGTCACAAATGACAGAAATGGAGGAAACCGAATGACTGGATATAGAGTTCAAAACCACGGTTATAAGGTTTTTCAAGAATTTTCTGGAAACCGCCAATAAGTTTAGTGAGACCCTGGAGGATATGAAAAAAGACCAACTAGAAATTAAGCAAAACTGACTGAAATAAAGAATAACATACAGAGATCCAACAGCAGACAAGAGGATCACAAGAATCAAGTCAAAGATTTGACATATGAAGAAGCAAAAAATACTCAACCAGAAAAGCAAAAAGAATCCAAAAATATGAAGATAGTGTAAGGAGCCTCTGGGACAGCTTCAAGCGTACCAACATCAGAATTATAGGGGTACCAGAAGATGAGAGAGAGCAAGACATTGAAAACCTATTTGAAGAAATAATGACAGAAAACTTCCCCTACCTGGTGAAAAAAATAGACTTACAAGTCCAGGAAGCGCAGAGAACCCCAAACAAAAGGAATCCAAAGAGGACCACACCAAGACACATCATAATTAAAATGCCAAGAGCAAAAGACAAAGAGAGAATCTTAAAAGCAGCAAGAGAAAAACAGTCAGTTACCTATAAGGAAGTACCCATATGACTGTCAACTGATTTCTCAACAGAAACTATGCAGGCCAGAAGGGAGTGGCAAGAAATATTCAAGGTGATGAATAGCAAGAACCTACATCCAAGATTACTTTATCCAGCAAAGCTATCATTCAGAATAGAAGGTCAGATAAAGAGCTTCACAGATAAGAAAAAGCTAAAGGAGTTCATCACCACCAAACCAGTATTATATGAAATGCTGAAAGGTATTCTTTAAGAAGAGGAAGAAGAAAAAGGTAAAGATAAAAATTATGAACAGCAAATACATATCTATCAACAAGTGAATCTGAAAAACAAGTGAATAAAAAATCTTATGAACAGAGTAAACTGGTGAATATAATAGAACCAGGGGCATAGAAAGGGAGTGGACTGACAATTCTTGTGGGGAAGGGGTGTGGGGGTGCAGGAAGAGACTGGACAAAAATCGTGCACCTGTGGATGAGGACAGTGGGAGGGGTAAGGGCAGAGGGTGGGGTAGGAACTGGGTGGAGGAGAGCTATGGGGGAAAAAAGAGGAACAACTGTAATAATTTGAACAATAAAGATTTAATTAAAAAAAAATCCTCACTGTCACAGATTTCAGGCTTTTAAAAAGGTCATGGTCGCTTATGCTTGGAGGAGTCCTGGAAGGCTTCTCTGAGGAGGCGGCATGTGTGCTAATTGTTGAATATAGAGCAGTAATTAGCCAGCTGAATGTACACCAGAACAGTGTTCATCAGACTTCTGCTTACTATTGGTAGTGGAACATGAAGTCAATTTAGTGGTTCCTAAGCAGGATTAAAATAAAATAAAATAGGATTGTATGTAGTAAATATAAGTATTTTTTGTTTTCTTAAACTTTTCTTTAATTTCACACACACATATGTGCACATGCTTCTAATACATGTATATTTTTTTTAAAAAAAATTTTGGTTAAAAAACAGAAAAACAGTCTGGAAAATTTCTCATTTTTGAGAATTTTAACAAGGAGATTATCAGAATATCTATATATAAAAGCCTAATATGCTAAATGTCCGACTGAGCGGTCGACCAACCACTATGACGTGCACTGACCACCACCGGTAGGTTAGCTTGCTGCTGGGGTTCGGCTGATCGGGATTGGGTGAGATGGGGCCGGACACATCCTGGAGCCCTCCCATGGTCCCTCCATGGTCCCTCTCTGGCCACTGGCCTTGATCAGCCCCAATTGGGACTGGGCAAGATGGCCCTGATGGGCCCTGATCGCTGGCCAGGCAGAGGGACCCCACCTATGCACAAAATTTGGGCCTCTGATTCATTAATAATGATCCAATGTTATTTATGAGATCCTTTCATAAATGTGCCTCCAAATTCTTAACTTTAGCTGCTTACTTGCAACTAGAAATGTACACTGCATACCTGCTAGGACAGGGCTCTGTAGGTCACTGTCTTCCAAGCTCCATTACCAATTAATTGTGAGAGTGAACAAGTGACTTTAATTCCTTTGATTTTATTCCCTTCATTGGTAATCTAAATGAATTGATTTAGACAGAGAGTTTTCAAGCCCTCAATTCCATGGAGGTGCTTTAGACAAACTGCAAACAATTTACATAAATAGCTAAATTTGCCCACTACTATATCATTAGCACTAAAAAGTACTTGGCAGCATAGTAGGTATTAATATTTGCTGAATTAATGTAACTATCTTCAGCATGCCAGTGCATTTTATATGGAATTAGGCATATTTGAATTAGTGGGTAAAATTTATTACCGAAGTCTCACTTTAGGTGTAAAATTTGGAATAATGCAAATCCTAGAAAATTAAAATTTTTCCAAGAATTACAAAGTGGAATTCTCTACTGAGTTTAGCTCTTGCTACATGGCAGTGCTGCTGTGCTTAGCTAGGTTAGTCTCACATTATGTGAGACCTTCTGAATGCATTCCCTACAGAAAATGCAACTGCTCCATAACTTTTTAAAGCTAAAGTCTTAAAAAGATATTTCTTGGGAGCTGTGATGTCCCAGGCATGTGCCAGCTCCATGCTCTGAACAAGACAGACACAGTCCTGCCTTGCTAGAGTTCACAGTTCATCGTGGTATATGCCAAATGCTTTCATACTGAGTTCATATGTGGTTGCAGGCCAACATCTTTGGGCAGACCCTGCATTCAGGCTTTGCCTGCCTCTCTAGCCATATAATGTGCAATCAGGTCATTGATTTGGAAAGGGTTCTCTGACTAATGTGAATTCTGTGAGACTGTCATCTCCCTCGTTTCTGAATCCAAACTTAGGTATTTGGAACCAAGGTTACACTTGGGTTTTTTTTGGTTTTGTTTTTTGTTATTTGAGTTGTGTTTTTCATATTGCAACCAATTAAAACGTATGAACCCTTTCTCCTAAAGTGCATTTAAGGCAAATGGGAAATAATCTGTCTTCATGATTGATTTTTAAGCTTGGTAGGATGTCACATTTATTCCAAAATAAATTAAATCTTGTTAGTATCATTTCATCAATCTTGATTATGTCAGTCACCACATTCATTGTCCCTTCCAGTTTCAGGATGGCAGCTAATTAAAAAGCCTGCCTTTTGTCTCTCTCCGTAGGTTCCTGATAAGAGGACTAACATTTTTATGTTTAAGATAATTGTTGTGTCATAGCTTTGAAAAATTTTGCTTGGCAAATTTATATGACCTCTTCCTTTTTTATTTTTGGTCTTACTGCTAAGCCATTCAACCCAGCTGAACTTGCATCAAAGGAATGTACTTTTGATGCCTGTAAGCAACTCCTTACTTGATATCCTTCTTCTAAGCAGGTTTAGGACTTATAAAACTTATATCCATCCGAGCTGTTCTTTTATAATTTTAATAGGTAATTGAAGTTTCTTAAACGAATTCTCTCCCAGGAACCAGCAGCAAAAAAAGTATCAAGGGAGCACAG